>NW_012267225.1:0-153593 GCF_000151885.1 Dipodomys ordii | reverse complement strand
AACAATGGAGGGGCTAACAATGTTCAAGAGGAAGTGTACTCATTACCTCACTCATGTAACTGTAACCCTCTGTATAGTATCTTTACAATAAAAAAAATAAAAAAAACAAAAAAAAAGAGTTTAGTAACTGATGTTTATTTATTTTCTTCCTAGAGAGAATAATAGAATATTGTGAGGAGTTGAGTGTTAGAGAGGTGTTTTGAGCAACCAATCTGTATATTTGGAAAAGAAAATGAACATTGTGCTTCATTGTTCTACAGGAAGAATAATCACTAACATGGTCATATTTATAGCTAACAAGGCTTCTCTCTGCTGTAGCAGACTGACATAGGAAGATACAATATTATTTCTCCTCCATAACAGTGGGTCTCTTTGAGCTGGTTCTAGAGCTTTCTAATTAGCTGTACCAACATATTGATAGAAATCCCTTCTTTGTGAAGGAGTTTTAGACTAGTGTTAAGACTAGTTGCAATACACAAGATAGCAACATGGAATCTATGCATGGATATTCTTTGTGGAGTAGGAAGTACATGAAGGACCTGTTAGAGTAGAGATGAGAATAAAAGAAAAAAAGGCTGAATAAAAGTTACCTGGAAATGAGACACTGTAGAGGGAGACCAGGAACAGAAGAATTGCATCAATGTCACCATTTTGGATGATTTCTATAAATGTTTTATTTACATTTTTTCCTTAGAAGATGTGATCAGGGATCAAAGGATTATGAATGGAATGTGTTTGCTTTCCTCACCTGTGTGTCTGCTCATTGTCTCTATGACAACATTATCTTTCACTTTACATAAAGGGATATATCATATATCTCTGTTCAAAACTAGTATCTAATGTTTGGTGAATATCAGAAAATGACAAATGGAGATTTTACCACATGGTCACATTAGTACAGCATAATTACTAAAATAAATAAAATTATTAAAATAAAATTCAAGAGAATGCTCATCCCATATATGTGAACTTCACACATGGAAAACAGAAATAAAGGTTTTATGTATCTCTCTTAGGTTTGGTTGTGGTTTGGGGCGGGGGCATAGAAACTTGTATTAAAAATAAAAATAAGCCAGGCACTGGTGGCTCGTACCTGTAATTCAATCCCAGGAGGCTGGGATATGATGATCCTGGGTCGAGGCCAGCCTCAGCAGGAAAGTTTGTGAGTTTCCTATCTCTGATTAATTACAAACAAGGTGGAAATGGAGCTGTAGCTCAAAATGGGAGAGTACTAGCCTTGAACACAAAAGCTCATAGACAGTGCCCAGCCCTGAGTTCAAGCCCCAGTATTGGCACACAAAAAATGATAAATAAAAAAGGATAAATAAATAACAATTGCCTAGTATTATAGATTCATTGCTAATTCTCTCAGAACTCTAAGGAACTAACACCAATGGTCTTCAAACTGTTACATGACATACAAATAGAATAAATGTTATAGAAGTCATTCTGTAAAATCAGTATTACACACATATCCAAACCCGATAAGGTTACAATAAAAAAAGAGAATTATAACTGGGTGCCTGTGGTTCATGCCTCTAATCGTTGCTATTCAAGAGGCTGTGATCTGAGGACTGCAGTTCAAACCCAGCCCAGGCAGGAAAGTCTGCAGGACTCTTATCTCCAATTAACCACCAGAAAACTGAAAGTGGTACTATGGCTCAAAGTTATAGAGTTCTAGCCTTGAGCTGAAGAGCTCAGGGAAGCTGTCCAGGCACAGAGTTCAAGCCCCAGTTCTGACAGAGAAGTGGGGGAGGGAGGAGATAGGGAGAGGGAGAGAGTGTGTGTGAGAGAGAGAGCAACCAATTTCTTTAATTAATGAAGATCTAAAAACTCTGAGTAAAATTCTGTCAAGCCAATTTCAACAACACATTAGAAAGATCATATGCCACGATTTAGTTTTATCCCAGATATACAAATATGATTCCACATATATACGTAAAAAATCATAATATAGTATGTAAGCAAAAACAAGAACAAAAAAATGTCACAAGATCATTTAATTGACACAGGAAATGTCTTTGATAACATTCTAGTTCCTTCTAGTAACTTTCTGTCCAGGTTGGCTTCAAAAAATGGCTTACCAGATCTAAACCTGCTAAGTGATTAGGATGACAGGCAGGAGCCAAAAGCACCTAGTTCATGTAATTTTATTTTAAAGCACACCTTAATTAAAGATGAGCACACTGGGAACTCTAGAGTAAAGCCCAACAAACCTTTGAAAGAACAATTGATATCCTAAGAAGCTCACTTAAAAAAATGAAAATCAACCTAGGAACACAAAAACCAATTAAAGGATACTAAGAATGTGTATACACACATATAGTCACACATATACACATATGTATATGCACTTATAAGATACTTGATACACAACACATATATGTTTATGATGTGTGGATATACATATATGAGACATTTATAAATAGTATAACGCATTCATCCATGAATGCATGTCCCATGTAAATGTAAGCATATACTCATGCATTATACATATATCATATATGTATTGTACATGTGTTTATAGACACAGATGTTATATATACACATATGTATATATACAAAGATATCTATATATATTCCAGTATCTATGTATTTGTGTATACATATGCACATATGTATTTCCATGTGTTATTAAGTGGGTAATGAAAATGTACTCATGTGTCCTTGACAAGAGGTCCCGCCCCCTTTAAACAAGGAAGGTCTCTGGTGCCTTTACATGACTGTTGTTAACATTTCTCTCACCAGCACCCAACTGACTAATGGGGAGAAGGCAGGACTCTCGAGTCAGACCATCTCCTTATTGACATAGGCACTGCCTTTCCTCAAAATAGAGCTGGTACTGCTCTGGGGTATTTTGACTTGTAAGTTATTCTTCTTCATTCTCCCTGGTCAAAGCAGCAGGAAATCTTCTCAGGACAATAGGAAGGAGCGAGAGAGTGTTCCTCTTCCATGTATTTGTACTGACCCACATCGTGTCTCTGGGAAAGATTGGCTGACAAGTTAAAGGAGACAAGAGTTCTTTTGAGTCCCACTTTCAGAGGTTTCAATCCATGCTTGGTTCCACAGCATTGCTCCCATTGAGGAGAAAACTGCAGAGCATGGCCGCTTGTATGGCCACTAATGGGCAAGAAAAGGGACCAGGGGATGATGGAAACTGCAAACATGACCTCAGCTCTTTAATTCCTTTGTCTAAACCCTTCAACTAAAGGCAATGCTGTCAGCTTGGGAACCTGCCAGAGCAGGTTGATTAGGTCAGACAGAGCTCCCAGAAACCCAATCATCCTCTATAGGGATCCATCAGCTAAGACCTAGCTTTCCACAGAACAGCCTTTTAGAGGATAATCTTATTTTTAAAGCCCATTTTTATTTTCTTTAGGTAGTTGTACAAAGGAATTCCACAGAGCAATATATGAATACAGTGCCTCTTGATCAATGTCACCTCTTTCCACATTCTCACCCACCCCAACTCTCCCCTCACAGTATTGAAGAAGGAATGACACAGATCAAGATGCATTGTGCACATGGATCTCTTTGTTAAATGGAAAATCTTTTCTTAAACCAGAGTAGGTGATCATGGTTAAGCATGTCTGTGGGCTTTGCCAGGTCACCTATATCATCTTGGCATTTGGCAGAAGCAAGCAGTGATTTTTCTTTTCTTTTATTGTGCAGGTCTTGTTTATCTCTCAGATAATGATTTCTTTTCTTTCTCCCACTCCTCCTAACTTTCATATATATATAGTCATGGTTAAGAAATATGGTGGCTCTCGTGGCTGATTGATTGGAGAGCATTTATTTTTCTCTTTCTTCTGTGTTTGGAAGCCAAACCGCTGAAAAGAATGATCAAAATAAAACTTATATCTGGTTACAATGTGCTTTGAAGAGCCAAGTTATGCTAATTAGTCATGAGTACGTCCTGCAAATTCCGGAATACGTGCCAGCTTGTGGAACTTTTATTTTTATATTCCAACTGTCACTTGTATCACTTGCAGCTATTTCTGAGCCTTCAGAGGACTCCTTCTGCTGGTGTGCCCATCAGCTTCCTATGGGTTTACAGTCAATACTTAGCTGTCATATGGCACCTCCCTTTAAAGCATTTCATAAATGCTAGTTAATCACCATGCCCTCAGGAATTCTCAGCTTCAGCATCTCTGTCCTAGGTACTAGGAAGTCAACACTTAATGTTGTTAAAATGCTTTCAGGAAGTCCTCACAACTACAGTGGGTAGCAGAGGACAAGACAAGAATGCCTTAGCATTTCGTTTCTTAGCACAATGAAAACGAATATGCATTGTAGTGAGCGGAAAAGTATTGCATGTCTTTTACCAGTGACAACTTGGAAATTGGCCATAGGCTATTTTATTGATTGATATTCTGCCACTGGGGTATAGGCACCACCACCTAATCAAACACTTCATTTGAAGGAAGGTCCCATAGTCAACACCTCACTTGCTCTAAGGCCACTCATCATGTCATTATCCTCTAGTCCCATCACCTTTGTCGCTGGCCTTGCATTTTATTGATTCTGGAGGCCAATTGTTATTCACATTCACGGACTTGAAGGCCTATACCTGGATATAAGTATGACCTTTCCTGTAACCTGTGTATCTGAGCATGGTCTTAGGTCAGAGAACAAACTGCTTCTGTCTGTTACCACCATTTATTTAGTATCTCTAGGGGAAAAGAAAAGAACCATATTTATTCTGAGCTAGGGCTGTAGGACATTTTTTTTCCAAGAAAAGTAAACACAATAAAAATGTGTTTAGGGGGCTCTTACAACAATTTTCACCCAGAAATGGTAGAACAAATATATTTCTCACTCTGTCACTTCTACCATGAAAAGTTTTATTTCATAAACCTTTACATCTTCGTTTTTGTAAGGAATTTTAAAAGAAGCTTCCTATGTTTGCTTTTGCTTCTGGCAATTGTTTCTAAGGCTTTGTTTTGGGCAGCCCATGATCAATTCACACATTTCTGTAACTCCACATCGTAACATTATTCCTAATAAAATCAGAATAAATACTTATTAAGTCTCAAAGCAGTAATTGCTAGGAATTTCACATGCATAATGGTTCCAATCCACCAATGTAAGGAGGTCAACTAATATAATAAGGAGGAAAGGGAATAGAAAATTATAATGTGAAAATGCTGAGAACAATAGACTAAAGGACATAGCACCAAATTAGGGATGGCACAAATAGACTCAGAATGAAGGGAAAGGGATATTGTCATGTAAAAATTCCAAGGGAGAAAAAATGCTACTTGAATGTGTTGGAAGCCTAGAAAGCTGTTAGGATCAGAACTTGCTGTGGATTGGATTCTTGACTCATATAAATCTGTGGGTTAAGGAATTGGTCCATATCACATCTCCCTTGGGAGGAGCTGGAGGTAATAGTGTGGGGACAGGGAGAGGGGCTAGTTACTTGGGGTTTGCTTTTTTTATTCTCCCTCCCTGCCTCCTGCCCTGGTTCTGGGGCTTGAACTTTGGGCCTGAGCACTGTCCCTGATCTCCTTTGCTCAAAGCTAGCATTCTACAACTTGAGCCACAGCACCACTTCCAGTTTTCTGTGATTAATTGGAAATAAGAGTCTTACAGACTTTCCTGCCCAGACTGGCTTCGAATTGTGATTCTCAGATCTTAGCCTCCTGAGTAGCTAGGATTATGAGCAAGAACCACCAGCACTTGGCTTGGGGTTTGTTCTTGCAGAGTATCGAGGAGGCTCCAGTCTCTTCTTCTTCCTCATTTTGCTTCTTGTCTCATGAGATGCTCAGTTTGCTTCATTCCAAACTCTTTCCTTAATTTACTGAATTATAGAGGTCCAGAGCAATGGAGTAGCTCTATCTTGGGCTAGGACTTCCAATCGTTTTGTGAGACAAAACGATTTCCTTTTCCCATTGTATGTTAAGTGCTGCAAGTATTTCATTATCGAGATTGTAAATTGACTACTACAGATACCTTTTCTAAATGTGCTAGAATGTGCATACTCTAGGCCTCTAGGGATGACATAGATTTTTTGTACCTGAGGTCACTCCACCTTGAAAAGACAGGTTGAGATTGATAGAAGAGAATGTCTGCTTTAGAAATGATCATACAATGGAGGGGCTAACAATGTTCAAGAGGAAGTGTACTCATTACCTCACTCATGTAACTATAACCCTCTGTATAGTATCTTTACAATAAAAAAATAGTCAAAATTAAAAAAAATGATCATACACCTTCAAGAACCCAAGTTATTACATAGCTCTGATGACATATTATTCTAACATTATTTGCTCACTCAGTAGAATTCATGATTTAGGATTGATGCTAGGACAAAAGCAGTGGTTCGTTGCCATGATCCATTCTCCCATTTCTCCACTTTTCTCTGATCAGTTCACTGATTTCAGGTTGCATATCCCATGAGAAACTAAATTCCCTAGAGAGGAATGGAAAGCTGAGTGCTATTGTGAAAAGCTTGAAAGAGTAAACACACGCATATTACATTGTTATAAACAAATAGTAAATATGTGTTCAACTCCAAGATAATGGTGGATGAAGACATGCAGACTTTGAAGAAGAAAAGTACAGCAAAAGTAAATAAATAAATAAATAAATAGCATCCCCTGCCTCCATTCCTCAAAATATCACCTTGTTAAATAAGGTTACTAAAGATACAACCAGTTAAATGAGATTATACTGGAGTAGGGTGGAACTCTATTCCTTACTCCTTTTTTTTTCCTCAAAATATGATGAGAAACCATTGTGCCTCTTGATCCAGGGGCGTGTCAGAATCTGCTTTAACCCCGAGATCATCTTGAGGAGTCATAGATCTTTGAAAGCTGAGCCTGTGTGGAGGGCCAGCAGTGTGTTATATTATCACTCACACGAAGACCGAGGTCTGTGTGACAGAAATATTAACTGTAGAGGAAATCGGGAATCATGTAGTTCCCTATAAGGGGATGGCAGTGATCATAGGTTCTGATGTACCAGATGTGGTAGAGTGGGACAGAAAGAAAGATACCAAAAATGACCACATGGCCTTTGATAGAAAGAAAAAAAGAGGTGTTTCCATCTGCACACCATCCCTTTCCTGAATCTGCAAATCTACTTTTCTGTTATCTTTGCTCACAGTATATCCACAGGTTTTGAGTCCCTTCTGTTCTAAAGCAGAGTTTGTCTACTAAAACGCTCCCTTACATCAACCACTCAGAAGAGTCTTCAACCTATACTCGTTCCATGTTAATTGAGCATGTTTCTTTTCATCAACTTGACCAATGAAGTCTATTTTTCAGTACCCTTAGATCTTGTTTCTATGCTTCCCATCTCTGAGTCATCCCTGCTAAATGGTTGGGAGGAAATCTTCAGTTCAAGTATGGTTGATATTTATGGTTTAGATACTTTTTAATTAAAAAAATAGCCCCAAAGAAGGAAATCCCATCCTCAACAAATTGTGGTGTCTGCCACACTTGGATTTGCCATCTTCAACTTTTGGTTCTTTTGTGTGTAAAGGGAATAATTTTCTGGACTTTGAGTGTAGTCCCTCTACCACTGAAGTTGCGAAGCTTGATTTCATTGAATGCTAAATTGAGACTGAAAAGATTCTTTCAACTGTCTCACTACAACATTGACTTAGGATCTGAAAAGAGCGCAGTGCAGTATACTATAGACATGCACCGAAGAGAGCTTGAGAATAAACAGATTTTGTTTTCCCTTCTCCATCATTCAAGCAGACTCAAGTTCTCTTCCAGGTAAACAAAAGCTGAAAATCCATCTACGTGTCCTGAACCTCAGCAGCTTTATCAAACAGTTTCTTTTTTTTTTTTGGGTCCGGTCATGGGGCCTAAACTCTGGGCCTGGGCGCTGTCCCTCAGCTCTTCAGCTCAAGGCCAGCACTCTACCACTTGAGCCACAGCATCACTTCCGGCTTTTTTCTTTTTTCTTATGTGGGGCTAAGGAATCGAACCCAGGGCCTCTGGCATGCAAGGCATGCGCTCTACCACTGAGCCACCTTCCCAGCCCCTATCAAACAGTTTCTGCATTTTTGCTTCTAGACAGACTCACAGGTCTCTCATATATGCTACCAGCCCAAGCTAAAAGAGTCTAGTGAATTTGGATCAGATAATAATTCTATTCAGCTCCAAAGACAATTTCCTGGTTGTTGTTTTCTACTGATCAATGAATGCCAAATTAAACTTTCGTTCCTTCAGGGCAATTAATATAACTTTAATTCAATCATTTCTCTCATACTCATATAAACAGACTTCCAAATATTTACAAAAATTGATTATAATTATTAACAGAAGAAAGCACTTAGGGGAGGAAAGATTAGACATTGTTTCTGCTTTCCAAAATCATGGAAATTGTTCATTCCTTTACATCATTTTCAAAAGTTTCACTCTAATGGTGACATTTTGGTAATACTTTTTCTCTTTATATAAGTCTTTCTGTTTCTATAAATCATCATGATGTGGAATATACCCAAATCTTCAGTTCGAACCTTGTCACATGAAATTTGTATATGCTCAGTTTTCAGCTCCCTGAATTTACTCAAGAGAGCACAAAGAGACAGATAGATGACTAAAATGTAGCTTGTAGTATAATTGAAATTTTCACCATAGCATGCCACTCAGAAATCTCTACGTTCATTATATAGGTTTGCAACTTCAGGTTTTTAATGAGTATGTTTGGGTTATCAAAAAGAGGTTTAAGTCATCTTATACTAAAGGTGAATGAACAGGAGTAAGTTTGCCAAGAACTACATACTTGACAGCAATTGTAACTGAGGGCATTGGCACATGTCAGAGATATCCTAGATCCAGGAGTGGTGGTGTTTGCAGAAGACTTGTCTTTGAAGTCCTCATTCATTTAAAAGGGTCATTCGATTCTTGATCTAGCTTTTCCATACCTTTAAATAAAAGCCTTTCTTTATCATCTAGATGTCTATTACTTAACAATTTAGTCATCTTGTAGTTGATTGATTGTTGACTATTCAGGCCATTACACATGCATCCATGCTGGTGAGATTTATTTGCTTTGGGTTGACAGCTAGTCCACTGGAGTGCTATCTTCTTTAGAATAGCAAATTGTAGTCAACTTACTCTATTGTAGTTCAACAACTGTGAGAGAGTGTAACACATGTTCATAGTAGTACTCGTCTTTCATGTGTTCTCATACAGTGTCTTCTTTGGGTCATGGGACAATTTTCAGCCAATGAGGCCAATGAACGTACAACTGGTGCATCACAGCACAAGGTTTGATTGGTATTGTTTGACATGGAGGTATATTTGCTCCAGCCCTCAATATGAGAAGAGCAGCAAAGAGTAAGTGCTGTGGGGTCTAGCCTTGAAGCACAGTAGACACAGGACAAATACAACTGACCCATTCGTCATGGATCATCTATTCTACATGAGCTTAATGGTTACAAACGCTAGTGGATTTGAAGTTGTTGTTGTTGTTTCACCTGTTGTTTTCAGGCTTTTATTTCTGTAGCCTAATCAGCAGAAGACATGCTCACTAGAATTGTCTAGAATGGATAAAGGTTTCTTCTAGATAAAGAAGAACAAATCTATTGATTTATAGAACTGAAAATGTCTTTTGGTAGGACGTTACACATGAGTGTAATGAAGAGTAGGAGTATAAAAGAAGATGAGAAATTTAGCATTTAGATATGCCGTGGCTGGTTTTCTTTAATGGTTTCTTTTACAATAGTTTCTTTTATAATCTAGCACATATGAGGAGTAAAATAATAGAATTCACAATATATCAATAAAAACAGAATATACACCTAACTTTGCTTTCCTTCCTTCCTTCCTTCCTTCCTTCCTTCCCTTTTGTCTCTTTCCTTCCTTCCCCTCTCTGTCTCTATCTCTGTCTCTCTGTCTCTGCCTGTCTTTGTCTGTCTGTCTGTGTCTCTTTTTCTCTCTCTGTCTCTTTTTTGTGTGCCAGTCCTGAGGCTTGAATTCAGAGCCTGAATGCTGTTCCTTGAGTTTTTGTGCTCAAGGCTAGCAATCGACCATTTGAATCACAATTCCATTTCAAACTGTTTTAGTGGTTAATAGGAGACAAGAGTCTCATGGATTTTACTGTCTGGCTTCAAATAATGATCCTAGGTTCTCAGTTTCCTGAGTAGCTAGAATTACAGGTATGGGACAGAGGTATTGCAATTTCTTTTCATTTGGGAAAGAATTCTATTACTTGATTTATGTCTCAGACTATCTTATTTTTAATTATTTTAGATAGGATTTCATACTAGCTTTGATCCATGATCCTTCTACCTCTACCTCTAAAAACTGGGAATATATGAATAAGTCAACATGCTGGGCATAACTTTGCCATTTGTTTGAATTTTTGTTCTTTTTTTTTTGGTTAAAAAGTGCTGCTTTGAATAGTCATTGATCTTTAACCAACAAAAATATACTTTTGTGAAAATACAGAATTAGCCTAATATAAAATTCCTCTCATTCTTTTTCATCTATTTTTGTCCTTTTCTGGTTTCTATTTCCGATCAGTAACCTTCATAATTAATATATGTATGATTCCTACATACTTAACAAGACACAAGCATTAAGTCCTCTTTAACAATAAGTTAAAGATATTCTTTAGAATTTGTATAGTCTGCCCATTCCGTTAAGGAACTGAAACCCTGCTTTAAATCCTATTTTAAACATTTTTAAAACATCTAAATTTGTACTAGTTCCTTGAAAAAACATGGCTGTAATGTGTATTTTGGCAGACATTTACTTCCATATTTATGGATAGATAGGAGGGGAACTGAATTAAAATGAATTTATAGTTTCTTAAAAAGATGATATAATGTACAATTCCACCACCATTGTCTGAGATTTCCTTTTATCCTACAAGGTGTGTGTGTTTTTTTTTATAAATCTGTAAATGTGTTTTGCCAGTAGGTAAGCAGTGCATAACAACTCATTTGTTTTTCTTGCATTTCTACTGAGATTGCTTTGTGTGTATGTGTGATGTGTGATGTGTGGTGATGCTGAGATTCAACCTAGTGTATGAGGCATGAGAGAAAAATGTTCTTCCACTGAGCCACACCTCAGCCACAAGATTACGATATTGCTAAGATCTTTGTATTCATTTTCTGTGTTTTTTCTAATTTTGGATGTGCTTGAATATTTTAATGTGTTTTCATTATGAGGTTCATTTTTATGTTAGAGATACCAACAGTTCACTGTTCTACATGATGAAATCTTTTCCTCTAGTATAATTTTACCCAAAGTAATTTGTAAATTATATTCCTGATAAGCCAGATATATTATATATAATGTGTATGTATACTTTCCAAATAACTTTGCATCATTTAGGGGTTAAATTAAATGGAAAAGCATATGATGGCTTGAGGAGTTTAAAATTTATTTCTTGGAAAATAGGCAAATAGTGGTTTGTGGTTTGTATTTCAAGTTTTCTGTAAACTAGCTGCATGAAAATAAATAAACTACCTGCATTTCTGGGTCTCAGTTTATCAATTGTAAAAACAGAAAGAATAAAGAATCTCTTTACTTTTGGTAGTGATGGAAAGTACTTTAAATAGGTAGATTACTTTCTATGTGGAGCAAATAATTAGAATTAGGATCAATATCTTTAATTTTATTCTACTTCAGTACTTCATTGTGTGTTTCTACATAATAAAGCAGCTTTAGAAGAAATCTTTCATTAGAATTTACATTATATTCTTGATATGAAGTGATAAAACAGCATCAAGTTGATTTAAACTGTAAACTTACAGGAAAATACTTGTAGAAATACTTTTGTGCAAGTTACTATATTTTTTTAACTTCCATGTAATGAGATTAAAAATTTAGCATATTTATTTTGGAAATCTTAAGACTTGGTATCCAGTGCGAAACGGTACTATAACTTAAAGGAAGCTTTTATCTCTTGTGCAGAGTGGTTCTTAGACGCATTGTCTTAAGAAGGATTCTGAAGTCACACCTTAGTTCAATAGAAATTACGACAATAGTAATTAATGAAGCTGAAAGTACTAACTTGGCAATTGCATTGCCTAGAATCTGAAATCTATACGTATTTGTTTCATGATGATGCATATAAACAACACTGCTTCTGAAGTCTCATTTCATATAACACTGTTTAATTACATTTTCCCACACAAAATTTTAAACCAGTTTAATTGATTAGTTAGAAGTGGCCATAGTGAATGAACTGTCATTTTCCCCCTGATGTCATTTGTTTTATTTTTCTTAACAAAATATGTTTCTTCTTCATCTTATTTAACTCCTTCCTTCCTTCCTTCCTTCCTTCCTTCCTTCCTTCCTTCCTTCCTTCCTTCCCTCCTTCCTTCCCTCCTTCTTTCACCTCTTTTTTTTTTCTCTCTTTCTGTGCCAGTACTGGAGCTTGAACTCAGGACCTGGGCACTGTCCTTAACATTTTTGCTCAAGGCTAGAGCTGTACCACTGAACCACAGCTCCACTTCTGGCTTTTTGGTGGCCAATTGAAGATAAGCCTGTTTGTCTCCCTCCCTCCCTCCCTCTCTCCCTCCCTCCCTCCTTTCCTTCCTTCCTTCCTTCCTTCCTTCCTTCCTTCCTTCCTTCCTTCCTTCCTTCCTTCTTCCTTCCTTTTTTTGTGCTGGTCCTGGGACTTGAACTGAGGACCTCTGTGCTTTCCCTTATATATTTTTGTTCCAGGCCAGTATTCTACCACTTGAGCCAGAGCTCCAGTTATGGTTTTTTGTTGTCAATTGAAGATAAAAGTTTCAGGGACTTTTTTGCCCAGGCTGGCTTCAAGCTTTCATCCTCAGATTTCAGCCTCCTAACTAGCTAGGATTATGGGTACAAGCCATTAGTGCCTGGCATATCATTTTAATTTAAAAATATTAAGATGACATCATTTTATCCTAGTAATAAAACATCAACACAAACAGGAAACATGATTTCTAATGAAAGGAAATCTGTCAAAATTATTACTGCATCGTATCTAACTCTATGATCACAGTTATTTATATGTATAATTGTATGTGCAAAATGTTATTAAAATTGGAGTTGCAGGAATAAATCCTAAAAGATCCTACAGAAAAATAATTGAGGCCAAGATTAAACAAGAAGATGCAGATAGTTCAAGTGTTTAACTGCATATCTTGAAATACTAACCTTCTTTCCCAAGACTGTATGTGTCATAGATGATAGATGCAAGACATTCAGTGATTGCACAATAATTATCTGGGTGATGAACCATAGAGGGTGCTGTTGGCAAAGGCTTAGTAATCTCATCAGAGAATCACATACAACATACAGTGAAAGTTTCCACTGAAATATTTTTTCCAACCTGGCTTTCAGGGCATGCATTGGTAGCTAAAATGTAAAACAACTATTAACTGAAGCTGATTGTTTTAGAAGGAAATTATGATCAAAATTCTCCTTTGTTTCTTTGGAGAAAGGTTTTTTTCCCCCTGAAAATGAAATAGACCTTTCACTATCACAAACCAGATTACTTTGATGAACATGGAGACTGTCACTGTCATGTTATGTGGTACCCAGAAACATGACAACTCTGGGATTTCTTTAAGATCACAATAACATTGCTCTAGTCTTCAAACACAAATTATATAATCACGCCAAGAAAACAAAATGCATTCACCTTTCCAAATCAATTCACTGGAGTTGAAAGTTACAAATCAGTGGTGTAAGTGATAGAATGTAGGAACAATGTGTTTGAGGAGGCCAATATCATGGTGATTTATGACAACATCATTGCCATAAAAATCCATTTTGCATGTAAGACAAAGAAACATTTGGCTGATCACAAAGAACTGAGTACAAACGACACTCTCAAGTCATTGAACACATAATCTGAATTTGCCCTACCTAGTTAGGTGTGAATTAACAAACGTGAATATGAGTTTTCCCAAGAAGGTACATTATCAGCTACTATATTTGAATGTAAATTTTGACATGGATTCACACAGTATTGTTACAGTGAATGTGATGCAATTAAAAATAGCTGTTAAACCAATCTGCTCATAAAAGACCTACTCAGTGTGCTGTCGTATACATTAAATCTGTGTTTCTCACCAGCCGATAACAAATCACAGTTGCTGGGAAGAACATTAGTTCCACCACGGCAGGTTGACAACAGCTAGCATAGCATTATTAATGATCTTGTCTTTTCTGTTGTAATTCAATAGAACATCTCAGAAGTGTAGATGAAACTGCTCAAGGAGATGGCTGTCAAGGATGTATTTAACCTTAGTTTCTGAGACATTAAGGAAGTTTGAAAGTATCATTTTTAATAGGTCTTGAGTTTGTTTTGGCAGTTGGAGCTTCAAGTACATCAGGCTCAGTGAGTGTCTTGGCATACCAGCTCCTTCGTGTGGGGCTCAGCTCCCAGCTCTCCATCCTTCTGCATTAACAGAAAAAGAATTTCTGAAAAAGTAGCATGAGTAAGTGACAAGTTCCTTAGTCATCTCTGATGAAAAAGCTCAGGAGAACTGTGGTGCCATCTTAAACAAGATTTATTTTTTCTCCTCTTCAAATTTATCTTCAAATCTCCATTTTAGAAAAAGCTCATGATGGGTACCATCTTTTTATGGTCAAAGGTAGAGTGATTTCTGGGTCATCATACCCAGATTCTCATTGAATTTCCATAGGGTGGGATAAAATTCTCATTGTCAGATAAATTCAAAAATACTGCCAGATAAACAGAAAGTACATTTGGATAAAGTGATTTCCAGTTGGTTTGTTCTAATACAACTCTTAGGCAAATCTTTACATAAAACATAACATATTCTTTTCTTTAAATATGATTTAGAAAAGGATTGGATACAAATAGAATAGGATTTAAATGACAACCTCCTTTTAAATTGTTCCTAAATTCTAGATCCTCCCCTTTTATAGCACAGGAAATGTTCTGTTTACCTTTTCCTATTATGGATATGTATAGGAATGCTTTGATATAATTTGAAGAAAGGTGTTAGCTTAAGAGAAAGAATAAATGACTATAAAAACTAAAATATTGTAGTACTAATTACAAAATGAAGTATAAGAAAGTTAAATAAAAACTAGCTTTAAAAAAACAAAATGCAAGCTTCTTTGGTTTATGCCTGTAATCATAAATACTTGGAAGCTAAGATCTGAGGATTGTGGTACGAAGCCAGCCCAGGCAGAAAATTTGTGAGACTCTTATCTCCAATTGACCATCAAAACGCCAGAATAGGAAGTGTAGCTCAAATGGTAGAGCAATAGCCTTGAGTGTAAAAGCTCAGGGACAGTGCCCAGGTCCTGAATTCAAGCTGAAATTAACCCTGGGAAAACCAACAAATCTACCTGTGTTATATAATGTTAGCTTTGGCACTAAGAAATACTTAATATATAAAATCAATAAATAAAAGGGTATTGTGCAATATCAATAATATTGATAAAATAATATTTTCAAATTAATTAAAAGTAAAAAAATAGGAATGAAAATTTAAAACAGATACAAACAAAAGTGAAGGAGTATTGCTTTACATCACTTTGATACTCCAATCTGAAAAAAAAATTATTATATAGATTTAGCAAGACATACTGTCTCAGGATAAAAACTAGTGAAAACTTAAAGAGCTTGTTGCTAAGTGTGGGTTGAATTTCTGTGGGAATTCTGTACTTTTTCTATAAATTTCAGAATTGAGCAAATGGGTCAATGAATTGGCTGTCTGGAGCCAGGAATTTCAGCATGAATAAAACTGTCAATATGAAGGAAAGTGCAAAGATGAGAAGAAATGACATTAATACTGGATTTGATCTGGAAGCTTATAAATTTATATATTCCCTAATTCTATTTATGCAAACTGCAAGGAAGTGTAAAACTTGTGTAAGTTCTCAGATTTTGGCTTCTTAATGCCACTAACTCACTAAAAGAAATATGGACAAATGACTGTGGGTAGTCCTGGTCAGAGGAATTCCAAACTGTGCCTGCAATGTATTGCTATGCTATGAAGAATATAAGCACCAAAACAAAAAAGGAGAAACAAAGAAAAAATAAGCTATTTTGGCAGGTGAAATGGAATAACATTATACAATCAGAAACTGAAAATATTGGAAAATATTATATATATATATATATATATATACAGAGAGAGAGAGAGAGAGAGAGAGAGAGAGAGAGAGAGAGAGTCAGTCTTGAGGCTTGAATTCTGGGCCTGGACACTGTTCCTGAGCTCTTCAGCTCAAGGTGAGTGCTCTACCACTTGAGCCACAGCCCCACTTCTGGTTTTCTGATGGTTTATTGGAGATAAAAGTCTCATGGACTTTCCTGCCTAGGCTAGCTTTGAAACATGATTCTCAGATCTTAGCCTCCTATAATTCCCATGACTGAAAAATCCATAAGACTGTTACCTTCAATAAACTACTCAGAAAAAGCCAGAAGTAGTGTTTTGGCTCAAGTGGGAATGCTAGCCTTGAGCACAAAGAGGCTCAGAGGCAATGACTAGGCCCTGAGTTCAAGTCCCAGGACTGGCAAACAGACAAACAAATGGAGAAGAAAATAAGACAAATGGAGAAAGAACATATCTTTACAAAGCAATGTGAACTGAAACATGAAGAATTAAATGAATCACACTCTTTTGCAACCACAACTATGGTAATTTTGTAAGGCAAAAGCCTTTAGAACATGTTAAACTTTTTTGGCCATGCCACTCTAGGTCTCAGCCTTTCACACAAGAGTCAAACCTTTAGGATGCAATCTACAGCAACCCGGCAAAGAATCTGGACTTTTCTTTCTAAGAAAATTGGAAGGTACCTTGTACATTAGAAATTCAGGTCAAGAAGATCAAAAAGCAATTTGCTTGTTGCTATTAGAGGAGAAAGTGGGATATACTATTTACATCTCTTTAAACATGTTTCCTTTATAGATTGATATTAAACATCTCCCATCCATTATTCAGCTCTTAGAGAACTATGATAAACTTGTAAGAATTCTGAAATGGGATCTTTGCTGCAGATTGAGGTACTATATCTCTATCTATCTATCTATCTATCTATCTATCTATCTATCTATCTATCTATCTATCTATCTATCTATCTATCTATCTATCTGTCTGTCTGTCTGTCTGTCTATATCTATCTATCCATCCATCCATCTACATCCACCTATCTATCATCTATCATCTAAATGAGATTTTGAAATTAAATATTGTTTCCAACTGATCTTCAGCCTCTCAGAAACCCTGGTTGATTCGTTTTCTCCCTTTTACTCATTGTATCTGAAATTGCTAGAAATTTCACCTGAGTGATGGTTTTCACTCTCAGTCCAATTTTAGGAACTTTTTTAAAACCTGAAATTGTATCACAGTGGGGAAAGTGTGTATGTCAGCCTTGAGTGAAATTTAATAAACAGCCACTGTAACTTGACAAGAGGAGGGGAGGTAGCTGGTCTTTCAAGGCCATGTTTTACCAAGCATCTCATTTGCTGGTGCAGACAATCGGGGAGATGTTGGCTGGGGAGGAATAGAAAGATCGCTGAAAATGCTTAATTTCATTTCCAATTTAAGTAGTCAGAGTCTACTTAAAAAAAAGTCCCAGGAGTGAAGTTTTGCAGCTGAGATATTCTTTCAAATCTTTCCCATTCTGCTACTAATGTTCCTTAAAGCAAAAAATAATCTGTTTGGTTCAGTTCTTGTTTTAGACACATCTGAAGAAGGAAAATCCCCGTATGCTCCTTCTTGCCCATCTCTACTTATATTTTTATCACAGCTCTCCCTAGCTGGTGCTCTCTCAACCAGATGGATGGACCAGTCTGCTTAAGAGATGTTTTCCCTTAAGACAGACTTTTGCCCTTCATCTTCTCATGATGTTTTCATTGTGTATCTCTAAGGCTGGGACAAGGTAGATGCAAGACTCCTAAACGCACTTCAAATTTAAATCTTTCCCATGATAAATTGTACAAGACTCTAGGCATTCACACACAGTGAGTCTAAAGGAGAATACTCTGAGGGGAGACAGGCGCAATGTCTATGTGCCTCTGATGATATAAAATTATATTTATGGAAATCAACTCCAGAAAATGAAAATAAGAAGCTTCTCTTTATTGTTTTCTCTTTTTTCTTTTCTTTTGATCTTATTTGTTCATTTGTCTATCTTTGGGATTACTAAGGGGCCCAGAAATGCAGGGACAGAGGGGGAACAACTGCATCAGTGGTACTCACTAGACATTATGTTGAAAATGAACTATGCAACTTCTGGGTGGGGACAGGTGGGAAAAACTGGGAGAGAGCAAGGGAAGGTGCGACACTTTGGAAAAAGAAATATACATATCTGATTTATATAACTGCAACCCCTCTGTACATCACCTTTATGATAACAACATAAAAGAAAAAAAACAAATTTAACTCTTTGAAAGACAGTAAGGAAAAAACCAGCTGAAGAAAGAAAAATATGAAATGCCCTCAACTGGAGACCAAAAGGGAATGAAGAATACCACACATGCTGGAGTGTCAAATCCCATTTTTGAAGGTAATAGCTAAGGGAAAATGTTGTTTGCTGTGAAAACAAAAGAGTCAGAAACACCATGCAGGAGTAAAGAACTTCCATCGAGACATACAATGGGAATAGATTTAACATCTAGATGATTAAAGTAATCGATACTGGACTTGTGGTAGAGCCAGATATTATATTTTTAATGTTCTTGTCATTGCCTTGTTGTAGATACAGAGAACAACAGACAACTTTTAGACACTTGACTGCCCTATTCCATGAATCAGATTCCCAATTGAGTCTAGAGAAGTTCTGTCTGAGCTTTCCTTTCACCTTTTTAAAGCTACTAAATCTTTCTGAGTTCACGATGATTTATCTTCCTGCAAAGAAAAAAAATTGTGTATTGGTAGCTGCACAGTCAGATTATCCTGATTGTTGTATTGTTTTGGTAGCTGTCTTGAAATTGTTTCTTGAAAGGTAGCTGTGAAGTACTCTTAAATTCCCTGATTAGTAACTTCTTTACAATTGTGAAGTGTGTGTTCTTAGTTGAGTACATAATATCTTGGTTGAAAAAAAAAAAGCTGTAGTCTTACCAACAGCACAAAAATCTGTAAAAGGAAAAATAAATCATAACAATTACTGAATTCTGATTGTGATAAGGGCCTAATGCTAATTTTACGTCCATAGGATAGAGATTTGATTTTCCAAAGAACTAATAAACTAATAGGCAAACAAAGATAATTAGAGATATCAAGAACTAAAATACGCTATTTCCATCCTAGTCCATCACGTATTTAAAGGATTTAATTGTTTGTTCTTATATAGGACAAGATCATAGAATGCGGCATTTTTACCTCATTACCCTATCCTAGAATTATATAACTTATGACCTCTAAGAATATTTTTTCTAATTAATTATCAATCTAGTTTTTGATAATGAGGCTTGCAAGCTGCTAGCATTCCTTAGCTCTAGTGAGCATCAGTGAGAGTGACAAACTTAACTTCATCTTCAGTGCTGGCTTAGATATTGCCTGAGGTAGTATGGTATTTTTTGCTTTTTTTTTTCAAGTATAAACAAAGTTCCCTTTTCAAAAGTAGTTTTCCACCATCTGAAATTGTGTCTGAAATGCCACACCACAATTCATCTCTGTAGGCTAAATTATTTTCACTCTCCAAGGACTTTTCTATTAAAATGCAGATAGGAGTGAGAGACTTAACACCTAAGGTTAATTTCTGAAAAAGATGAACAAACAATTTTGGAGAGAGTGAGAGCAAGGTCTGACTAGAATGAAACCAAGAATAGAGCTTAACCTAAGAGAGCTCTAGCAGAGTGCTAGAGCAAAGGAGAAAAGAGAGGGAGACTGGAGCTTGTGAAGGATGAGCCCAGAAACATCCTTAATCTACCTCAAAGGACAAAATACTGTAGTGAAAATAGCTTCAAATAAAGAGGGAGATCCATTCAGTTTTAACCTCAGCATGATATTTGTGGAAGGGTTGTTCTTGGAAAGTCTTGTTCTTGAGAGTCCCTAATGTGAAAAGATACATTTTGTTTTAAGCAAAACTAGAAGTACTATATGGTTTTGTTTTTATACTACTTTGGGAATATACACTAAAGTCAGCACACAATGTACACGCCCATGCTCACAATAGAACTATTTTCAGTAGGCAAGCTATGCAAACCACCTAGATGACTGCCAACCAATAAATGGATAAAGAAAATATTATAGAAATACACAAAATGGTTATTCAACCACAAAGAAAAATGTGTCATCTCTGCAAATGTGTCATTTCAGCAAAGTAGGTGGAACTGAAATCAAAGCCAAGCCCATGACAAATATCCTTTTTTAAATTAAATTTTAAAAGTTTTTATTATTATCTTTAAGTAGTTGTACAAAGGATTCGCCATTCAACAAAACAGATTATGAATATAATATATCTTGATCCATGTCTGTCAGTCACCATTTTCAATATCCTTTTACTCTCATATGTGGAATAGAAACCAAAGGGGGGAAAAAAGGGATTTGAATGTAATATGGGAGATGCTTGGCGGAAAATGGGATGGATATGGGCAAATGAGGTGATTATGAATTGGATATTATCAAACTAACTATGGAAGCTCACTTATGCTTAAAAAGTGGAATATGAGAGAAGGAAGGGTGGATTTGATGAAGGGGAAACACATGCCTGGATGGAAATCCCTATGCATAATTAATGTCCAATTAATATATATGCTACATTTCTAAAAGATGGTGCTAATAATAGCAACAATTGATTTAAAAAATTACATCATTAAATTGTACAGAACTATCAGTGGTGAAAGGCCTTGGTGGATAGACATCTAGAGATATGTATTGCCTCAGTGAATAAGTTCTTCACCCAAAATCTGTCTCCCTGTAAGACATAATTGTGACATCAGCTCACTGGAGGTAAGAAATGTATAAATATAGCATCATGACTCATGGCTGGACAAAAATGACGAACCGGTTTCACTTTATGAGGAAGTAAGCTCAGAAGGGAAGAATGGCTGTGCCCATACACAACTGTCACGGCTAGACAAGATGAAGTAACTATTTGGTATATTTTTGTCCTACTACATGAAGTATTTTAATATAGAGCATTTAGGTCAAGATAGTGTGAGTAACAGTTTAACTTAGAAGGGAAGCTATCTCCTCTACTTGAGAGACTAAAAATGGCATTTACCTGAGTGCTGAGTCAAGGCCACAAGTTCAAGCAAATGCCAATCTGAAAAGGGATTTGATTTCTTTCCTTTTAATGATTGGTTGATTCTGTATAGAAAATTCTGTATAGAATTCTGTAGTCAAGTGTCAGACAGAACTGTCTCTGGATTCAATTGGGAATCTCATTCACGAAACAGGGCAGTCATGTTTCAAATTGTTGTCTGTTGTTCTCTGTATCTACAACAAGGCAATGACAAGAGCATTAAAAAATACAATATCGGGCTCTACTACATGTTTGGTATTGATTAATCAAGTGTCATCTTGGCATAACCAACTTTACAACCTGCTTTGATGGTTGGGTGTTGTTGCTTGGTTTTTATCTTTTTAGTGGGAGCAGAAGTGAGCACAGACACAGAAGGAGGAAGAGTGAATAAATGCAGTCCTGCTATTCAGCAGACACTGTAAAAAATGAACTAAACAACTTGTAGGACAGGAGATGAAAACTGGAGGAAAGCGAGGGAAGAGATGACATTGTCCAAAAAGAATGGTATCCATTATCTACCTTATGGAATTCCAATCCCTCTGTATAAAACCTTAATATTAGAACAAAATTATATTTAAAAATGGAAAAGGTTATGACACAAGAAAGACACAGATCTTCCTTTATCTACCACCCCCCCAAATGAAATTCTCTTGTCAAATGTCATCTTGGCCATCTACCTTATAACTTGCTTTTGATGTATTTTCTCTGCTCTTCTGTAGAAAAAATATCACTGATCATGAAGTTAACAAGAAAAAGTAATGCTTCTTTTTGTGTATTTCTTCAAGTTAATTGATTTAAAAAATGAGTATATGCTCAAAATATGTTAGAAATATGTAGAAAATATATTACAATATAGATGTATAAATTATATATAATTCTCATATATAATTTGATTTTGAACATTGTATCTATATTATATATTTTTATTGTAAAACTTTATTCTGGAGATAATATGTTGAACCTTTTATGCCACTAATATGTTTCTATGTCAGCTGAAGTGATAAAGAAGCTATTCATCACATTGTCAATTATTCTAAAGCCTAACATAACTTCGTATTTGATTCTGATGTTAAGTATCTGAAACATATACTGTCATGAAACTCTTTTATAAGTGAGGTAATTGAGACTCATAAATGTTAAGTAAATTGTCAAAAATATTGTCAAAATTTTTGAATTGAAAATTTTATTCTATTGCTCATATTCTTTTAAGTTCACTACATAGATTTCCAAGTAAATATGTGTATCCTAACAAGATTCTGATTATTAGTATTAGCTATTTCTACGCTAGCTGTCCTAAGGATTCATGTTTGTAAAGAGAATGGTGCTTGAGGTTTTGTACCTGGAGTTTTGGGTAAGTTATTCTACTCTGTGGTACCATGCAAACATGGTTTTCTGTGAAGACATCAATATTGATGGGATCACATATGTAAAATGTAATGAAACAAGAATGGGTAGGTTAAAGTGAGTTTCCCCCAATACACATACACTTATGGTAAAAATTATATGCTTTTATAAGAATTGCTTAGATTTATGAACAAAAATAAACTACCATGTGATCCATTTTACAATCTTGCAATATACCCAAAGAAATCAAAGTCAGAAAATAATTCAGATATTTGTACAGCTGTGCAAATGGTTGGTTGCAACCATGGCACTAGTCACAATAGCCAGGATACAGAATCAGTATAGGTATCCATCAATGGGTCAATGGATCAGTAGATAAAGAAAAACATATATTTGTATGTGGGCATAATATACTAGATATTTTATGGTATTATATAGGTAATGCAACATTATTCAGCTCTAAAGAATGAGATTGGGTCATTTGCAGGACAATAGTTGAAGCTGGAAATCATCAAAAATAAGACAAATTCAGTAAGATGAAAATTTCATACATGGAAGATGTATATTTAAAATGAAATGGAAAGAGAAATGGAAATTGGAATTGGAATGAGGAAGGGGAGCAGGGAGAGGGAGGAGAAGAAGAAGAGAGGGTAATGAGGGTACTAAAAATGGTTAAAATACATTATATACATACATGAAAATGTCATGATGAAACCTATCATTGTGTACAATTGACAGGTGTTAATTTTAAAAATTCCATAAAATAATCTTACTCATAGGTGACAATAATTTTTCAGTTTTTATTTACTTTTCTGACAAGGGAAACATTCTACCACTGAACCACCCTTACCCTTTTCTTTTCCCCTTTGGGACAGAATGTCATTATATAGTCCAGTGTGGCCCTCTTAACCCTTCTTCTTTTGTCTCCTAGGTGTCATCACACCTAGCTTGTGACAGAAACTTTCACTAAGGCTGTTGTCAAGTGTACCAGGCCATGTGAGTCAGAAGACAGGTAGCCATAAATACAAGAACATGCCTGGCTCATGTCTCCACTGATGTAGCAATGCCAGCTGGGAGAAGCCCTTGACACAGAATTCTCTTTTCTCAACACAAGTCACCTGCTTTTCTCCTTTTTGATTTCAAAATGGACTTTTACCCTAACGTTCTTGGCTAGGACTGAGGTCCCTGCAGCACGCCTGTCCCAGATCTCTAAACCTTCATTATTCTCACTTAAAGTCAGAGTTCAATACTCTCCCTCTCTCTCCTCCCCCTCTCCCCCTCTCTCTCTCCATGTCTCTCTATATGTCTCTATGCATGTCTCTGTCTCTGTCTCTGCTATTTTTCCAAAAAGGAGAAACTAAAAAATAGACTGCTATATGTAAAAAAAGCAACCCTGCAGCCAGCTAGAACTAAGCAAAATATTTAGGCAATCGACATTCTCTTTTATATTTTTGTTGCAAACATGTCTTTGTAAGTACAGATTGCTGTTAGTGACAGTACTCATGGCTATTGTATTGGCCTCCATAAAAATAGGCTTGCACTGAATGTATTCACAAACAAAAGAAAATGAAAAACTACATGTCTTATTTCTCATGTCATTCCAAGAAATATAGACCACTGGTCTTTAACAGCTTTCTCTCTTTGTTTAGGTGCAAGATGGCATAGACATCATGTTATGTTTAAATAGCCATGTAGTATACAAGGTAAACCAGGCTCAAGGTCAGCAGTTATGTTTTGTAAGAATAAGATATCACATTGGCATACTTTTCTAAATGACTTCCACTCTCTCAAGATTGAGATTTCTGAATTCTACTTTAAAATCTCACATCATGAAATACCATATCTATCATAAACAAGAAGTTTAGCTTTTAATCAAAGGAAGAAATAAGCACAGAATATATTGCTTGTTTTTCTAATAATCATTTAAATAAATCTCTTTGGTAGCTTTTTTTAAAATAATTTTTTGTTTGACACTGAATGAGCCATTTCAAGTAATCCAGTGCATTTTTAAAATAACCCACCAGAAAGACTGTTAAGAGGTACCTAATGGTTTTTATTTTCAATGAACTACACCATAGTGGGGTTAATAAAGTCCTATTTGATGGAAACAGGGAGAAATAAGCTTTGATGAAAATACTATAGCAACCACCTAGCTTCCCATAATACTAATGGCATCTGTAATAAGTAGACGGTGCTTGCTTTTCTTTGCTTTTAGTTTTAAGGATAATGGGGCTTTTGCTGTGAAAAGTAGAGCCACATAACACTTCTCAAGTCATGGTGATTTACTAGGTCCTTGGTTGGGAAGAAAAAATCTTTCTGGATGACATCATCAAATTCATTGTAGACATTTGTCTGATGCCAAGATCACATGCTATTTCTCAGTATTTATCAATTGGATCAGATAACAGTTTCTAGCACAGACACCCACTAGCATGAAAATTATACGCGCGCACACACACACACACACAGACATACACACAGACAGACAGACAGATAGGTACAGGTTTATGGGAAGCTAATATTTTTGTAGTTTGGAACTCACAGGAAATAACACAGGGGTGAGATAAGAGTTATTCTCATAAAGATTTAGAACAGTCCTATTTGTAAAGTTTGGTCATTTTAATTTACACAATTATTTCTAAAGTTGGCATGAGTAAGACTAATTTAGGCCTTCCTATTCTTTCTCTCCTCTTTCAAAGGGGGATTCTTAAGAAGTCCTACTAATTCATAAAACGATTTATTAAGGAAATCAGAGGCCTGAAGATTTCATTCACCAGTTACTTTACTTTGCTTTCTGCCTTCTTCATCAATGACAATTAAGCCTTGCTTGTTTGAAAGAACTTTATTCTAGAAAGGTATTTGGAGATTGGTTCATGTGCCACTATGATTAAAAATCCCATCCCTGACTAAAAATATGAAAAGAAGAAAATGGAACGGAAGTGCTCGTTGAGCATAGATAATGCAGAGATTGATAACAAGCTCTCCCATCCCATTGGCAAATCTTTTATCTCCAAATAACTCTCACCAACTTTCAATGCTAAGATGTAACTTACTATAGCAGTTTTCCTTCACCACGGTTTATGATCAAGTAAATACTTGACATAATCTTGAATTCATGCATAAATAATTGGTACATATCTAAATATAATGTATATAAAATATGCAAATGTGTACACAAGCAAATATAGTAAAATGAACTGATAGCTTTATGTTGATGCAAGACTATGTTTCATTCTTCGACTCTGTCCAGCTTAGTGGCAAACTTACTTTGCAAATTCCAGGGTTCATCTTTCAGGGTCAAAGTGCAAAGGGATAGCAGATTCTTTGTTTTCTTCCACAGTTAGGAAATCATAATGATCTGCACTGCACTATCTCTCAATCCAAAGAAGTTAAACCAAACCAATAGGTTCTGTCTTTTAGCATAATATATACAATGATATTCAAACTTCTAGGCACACAGACCACTGAAAGAACCCATAAAGCCCAAACATTGAATTTGGCAACATATCCTTATTTATAACCCATAAGCTCAAAAGAATATCAATAATTTTACTCTCATCATGCTAACAGACAAGGAACTTTAGTATTTTAGCATGTAGTTTCTCATTTTTATAATAACTAAGATAGACTAATCTTGTGTTAGATATATAATATGAATGTGCTCTTCCTTGAATATTTAATAACTTCTTTAATTAAAGGAAAATAATTGACATTAACTCAATAATTAAACAAATAAAGTTGACTAGTAATGAAAAAATCTTCAAGAGCGGAGAAAAATGATTTGCTGAATGACATGACATTTCCTTTCATTTTTGATTACTTGTCATGCATGCAATAAGGTCAGATTGCCATAAAATCTTGTCAAAGTTAAGGAGAAGTGGGATTCTTCATGCCAAACTCTCTTCTTTGATAAGTTCTTACTGCCCTATAATAGCTGGAAAATTGTTGTGTAATATAGTGAACCCGTCACATCATTTTTATCTAAATTTAGAGTTAAAGAGTATTACTTGAAAAGTGATTTTTAAAGCTTTCACAACATTCTAAGCTTCAATAAATATGCAATCTTTAAGGTTTTGAAAACTTTGAAATTCAAAAATGAATGCAACCCTATATGGATAGATGAGTCAGAGGAGAAATTTGTGGCTTAAATTTTCTGTATGAAGCCCCAGAAACAATACCATAAACTGAACTAATGTAAAGAAGATAATATTGTTACTGAGAAACAAGTTTATCATAGTTTTGAAGAATAATGTTTTCTCTCTCAAGCATCCAGATTCACAAAGCATCGAGATATCACAGAAAACAAATATGACAATAAACTCCATATTATTCATGATTACAATATTATTTTCCAGAGCTATAAAACAGTGCATGTAAATATAATTAGAATTGCATTGTAATTCAGCTATGGACAAATTAATTCTCTAAAAACAATGAACCTTTAAATAATTGTGCATTTCTCTTAATCATTTAGAAATACTCTAAATTTTTTCTCCTACAATAATAGCTTCCAAGGTTGCTTAATCTGGTGCCTTTTGCCTTGCTAATAATTTCCCTTGTGGCATTTCAAAATGCTTCTGTTAATATGAAGCCACAATATGAAAAATAGCATGAAGTCTTCCACTCTTTTGTTTTTAAAGTGACAGAAATGTGTATTGATAAAGCCAGTGAATGACTGAATAAAGCCTCCACAAAACTAAAATGGAAAATTAAATGTAGCAATGTAAATCTTCAGTAAGGGTGAAATTCAAAGCTGCAAACTTCAGAGCTGCCTTCACTTGACAAAGACTATGGGAGTGTGAGGGAAGGCCTGGTTAGGATTACTGTATGATCTGAGTTCTTTCAGATCTGTATTTTTATTTTATTAATTCCCCATGAACTGCTACAGATGTACTGTGCTGTATCTCCAGGAGGACAACTGTCACCAAGTAATTGTGGCATCTTGGACTAGAAAAAGAACTAGATGTGGCTTAAGTATGGTCCTATCTTCTTTTGTGATACCTAATTGTTTATTTTGTAGCAGAATACTTCCTTAAAAGAGATTGATAATTCCGTTGTATATGTGTATACATATACATATGTATATACATACATACATATATATATATATATATATATATATCATTTTCTTGATCCACTCATCTACTGAGGGGCATCCATATCTTCGCTATGGTGAATAATGCTGCAATAAACATAGTTGTGCTGGTAGCTTTACTATGGCCTTGTTTGTGATCGTTTGGGTAAATGCTTAAAAGTGGGATTGCTGGGTCATAGGGGAGCTCTATGTGGAGTCTTTTAAGAAATCTCCGTACTGCTTTCCAAAGTGGTTAAACAAGTTTACATTTCCACCAACAATGCAGTAGGGTCCCTTTTGGCCACATCCTCTCCAGCATCTGCTGTTATTAGATTTCTAAATTATAGCCATTCTAACTGGGATGAGGTAGTATCTCAATGTTGTTTTGATTTGCATTTCTTTTATGGCTAAAGAAGTTGAGCATTTCTTCATGTGTCTATTGGTCATTCTGATTTCCTCTTCAGAGAAGTCTCTCTCTAAGTCTTTAGCCCACTTATTAATCAGGTGGTTGTTTCTTTGAGAATTTGTTGTTGGGGATTTAATTTTTTGAGTTCTAAGTATATTTTAGATATGAGACCCTTGTCTGTTGTATGGCTAGTGAAGATCTCCATCAGAAAGAATGACACTGCCCCATTTGTTAGGAAATGGAAACACTTGAAAAAATTATTTGAAGTGAAGTAAGCCATACTCAAAGAAACATAGTTTCCCTTATCTGGAATAACTAGTTATGTCTAGGACAAGCAGAAGAGGTCAAAAGCTATGTACATATAACCATATAACCTGATGCTAAGCTAAACGAACCCCAAGATAAGGACACAAGAGGTTTTATCTTTGTTGCTGTTCTTCTTAATGTACTTACAATGTACTATGTGATTTTTTTTGTTGTTGTTTTTTTTGTATGTTCTTCTCCCATGGTGCATCCCCTGTTGTTACTGTATTTGATTCCCGTATCCTGCATCTTGTATATACATTTTTCTAATTTGGGGAGGGGAAGGGAAATAACCAAATGCTAGACTAAGGATACAGGATGACCCATTGTAACAATGAGATGTACAAGACAGTATGTTGAAAATGAACTTTACAGCTTTGGGGGGGGCATATGGGGGGGTGAAGAGTTGGGGAGGTAGGGAGGAAAGGGATGGTAGGGGAAATATAAAGGTGGGTGTAACAATGCTCAATAGGAAATTGACTCATTACCTTGCTCATGTAACTGTAACCCCTCTTTACAGTATCTTTACAATAAGAAAACATATATATTTTAAAAAAAAGAAAAAGACTGATAGACACTCTGTGCTGAATAACAAGTTTGATTACTCTGGATGGAAGAGGAAGGGGAGTTCACAGAAGTTCCTTTTCCACCCCTTATACAGGTTCAAAGCCTCCTCCCACAGGATCTCTAGGACCTTGCTGTGTAAGTCTCCACCCCGCAGTGCTGGGGCATCCGGTGGAGGTGACAGATGGGTGAGCTTCAGTACTTACAGCAACAATGACCTCACCACCTCTGGAATCCATTTTCTCAGGCCAGAGACAGCACCTGGTTTGAAACTGTGCTACTTACCTTGAGTCAAAATAGACCTCCCCCCTAGCTGGGTCCAATGGCCTTATGCCAATATTATTGATTCTACTCATTTAGAGGTCTTTCAATATTTACTAGCTGGTGTAATAGCTAATTCAAGTTTTTCTTTCTTCTCAACAAGTTTTGGGCAGCATTCAATATACATTAGATGGCATTTCAGTTTTTAATACAGACCCAGCATTTGAATTTCATCTAGGTTAGTGTACAGAAGACCAATGAGAAAATGCCATTATTATTAGTCATATTTTCCACAGTCTTTAGAGGCTAAATTCCTCAAGGTTACACAAGGCTATGTGATAAAGCTAGAAATGAAATTATATGTTTGCCTTTCAAGTAAACTTTTTTTGAATTATACTTTACGTACAATAAAATCAGGCTATGAAATATTTTCTATCTGCCTCCTAGATTATTGCCTCCTAGTATTTCTGACACCAGGGAATAATTGATTTACCTTAATTTTTCTGTTCTAGATTGCATGGAAACAGAAGGACACAATATGCATTAGTTATAGTCTGTTTCATATTGCACTAAATGAATACTAAATTTGTTCTGTAAATATTTTACCTGTTTTATAGGCTGAATTTTTGTTTTCTTTAGATTTTTCCTTTTTCTAAAATCCAGTTCCTATTTTCTTTACTTTTATGTCTGTTGTTTCTTATTTTAATTTTTAAAATAGAATTTTTACAGGCTTAGTACCTATGTTGAGAACTCCAAGACAATTATTTCTTTTTTATTTTTTAATTGTGAAAATACTGCACAGAAGGGTTACAATTACATGGGCAAGATAATGAGTACATTTGTTATCAAGCATTGTAGCCTCCTCCTTTGTTTCCCCTACCCATCCCTTCCCATCCTCCCCCCCCCCCCACCCAATCCTATCCCCCTCTCCTCCCCCCCCACACCACAGTTGTAAAGTTCGTTTTCGACATAATGACTTGTACATCTCATTGTTGCATTGTTGCAATGGGTCCACCTGTATCCCTATTTAAACGATTTGTTTTTTCCCTTCCCCTCCACGAATTATAGTGACATCAAATAGAGTGAAAGCAGGGGTTATACCATGGGGGAGGGACATACAAAGCAACAAAGAAATAATCTTATATGTGTGTTAGGAACAATCCCATGGAAGGAAAAAAAAACATTTGAATACATATATTAAGGTTCACTTCCCTAACATCAACTCCAAAACAATTATTTCTAATATTACATCAGAGCTGTGTTCATTCTTGTTTGTTCCAAATAGTTGTTATTGTGTTTTAACAGAGTTTATTGACACAAACTTTCCAAATCAATTAATAAATTTAGATCAGGTGAGCTTCCAAATTTTTCTCATTCACAAGTCCTTAAATTGAATTTTTGTTAAAAATTAAAAGGAGATTGTCAAATTCCTAAAATACATGGTCAGATATTTGATTGAGTCTATATATTAGTTTTAGTCTTATAATCTATGAGAATGATGTATCTAGGCCATACTAAAGCTACCAGCACAACTAAGTTTATTCACCATAGCTAAGATATGGAACCAACCCAGATGCCCCTCGGTAGATGAATAGATCAAGAAAATACAGTGTGTGTGTGTGTGTGTATATATATATATATATATATATATATATATATATATACTGTATATATATATATATATACACATATATATACACACATATATAATTATATATATAATGGAATTCTATCCTTCCATCAGAAAGAACGACACAGCCCCATTTGTTAGGAAATGGAAAGATTTGGAAAAAATCATATTAAGTGAAGTAAGCCAGTTCCAAAGAAATTTAGGTCCTATGGTTTCCCTTATTTGCAATAATTAGTATACATATAGGATATTCTTATCAGATGAGCTGAAAAGCTATGTACATATGTCCATATAAGATGATACTAAGCAAAATGAACACTAAGATATGGACATAAGAAGTCTTTCTTTATTGTTATTATTTTAAATGTACCATGTTTCCTTTGTATGTTTTTTCCCCTATGGTATATCCCCTGTTGTCACTGTATTGATTTTGGTACAGTGCATCTTGTATATACATTTGTCTAATCTAGGGAGGGGAAGGGAAATAACAAAATGCTGAAACAAGGACACAGGATGACCCATTGTAACAATGATACTCATAGGACAGAATATTGGAAACAAACTTTGGGTGGGGATGGGGGGATATGGGGGTGGGAAAGAATGTGGGAGGTGAGGGAGGGAACGGATAGTGGGACAACAACAAGGGAAGGGGTAACAATGAACGACAAGTAATGTCCTCATTGCCTTACTCATGTAACTGTAACCCCTCTGTACAGCATCTTTACAATAAAATAAAATTTAAAAAAAGAAAAAAAGAATGGTGTATATATTTGTTATGTGTTCTTTACTTATTCTTAGCATTTTTATAGGTTTTTATGTTTTGATCAACACACATTAAACTGAATTCCTTCCATCCTCCCAACAGCTCTAGGAGTTGAACCACTTATGATCATATACATACTAGTTAAGTGCTACGCAAATGTCTAAACCATATGCCCAGCTCATGCATTTCCCTTTTTTGATGGTATTTCAAACTTTATTTTTAAAAAAGATCAAACAACAGTGTATTTATACTATACAGTCATGCAGCTGATTTCTATGTAGTAACCTCACATTCAGAAACAATCAGATTCTATTGGATTTTTTGTAGATCCTTTGTTTTTGGAGAATTATCTTCAATAGTAAAACACAGTTTTGGTTCTCCTGTCCAGTGTACACACTTATGATTTGTATTTCCATATTGACATTTTTAAGATCATTAATAGACTGTAGGATAGAATTGGGGAGAGTGAAAATATTTGCTATTTATGATCCTGAGAAGAAAGTCAAGTCTTCCATTGTTAAGTGTATATAGTTCTGTTTAGGTGCTTTTTCTCAGATTTAGAATAATCTGAAGTTCACGGAAGGGTTTTATGATTGCTTCATTTTTCTGTTGGATTCTATTTGTTTGCATATTGTTTGATTCTATATGTTTGCATATGTGCATTGGTGGTTTAGTCAGCATTTCTACAGACATCATATAAAATAGAGAAAAATCATTGAATGGAGATATTTTGATCCATAGAAATTCTGAAATCTACCTGTGCAAATGTGAGCTGTTGCTTGATTAGGCCTTAATACATAAATAACTTTCTATAAAACACAAATAATTTCTTGTGGTTTCCCAGTCTCCATTTGGGCTCTGTTTCCTCATTGATTCATCTTTCTCTTTGCATGAAGGGTAGGATTTTAATGCAGCTATTTCTAACAATCTGTGTTCTTTCAATCTGCAGCATGGAATTATGCTGATAAAATCCTTAGGAAAAAAAACTTTATTGTCTTTCTGTCAATCTCACTGGCTTTTTTCATTGGACAAATGCCAGCTGCACAGGTCTCTTCTAGATAAGCTTTTCTTTACTGTAGTCTTCTACCAAGATTACTTGGAAAAGCAGTTATGATTTTTCTAAGGATACTCCTTCTTGTTGACAACATGAATGTGGCAAACTTGATCTCTTCAAAGACCCTTGCCTTAATGAATGGCATCCAAAGGTATAATTCTAACTTCTTCAAAATTTTTTAGGATCATAAATATTAGTTTGTTGTTTAACTGCATTTTGTAGACATGCCTCAGCTTTTCTCATTAGCAGTAAGCTACCCCTTAGCTAAGATTATCTGGAGAGGCTGAACAGTCCCACAAACATCTAGTCCACCCTGAATTCTTTTTGTTGAAAGTGATTAATGTTTAGTAAAAATTCATTCATTTCCCTGTAATTTTCACCAATAACCACAGTAAAACTATAAATTCTGCATTACTTTTGGTTATTTTTTGGTAGTAGAGATTGAACCCAGTTCATGCAAAATAAGAGCTCCAGACATACTTTCTTTGTTTTTTTGGTCAGTGATGGGCCTTGAACTCTGGGAATGGGCAGCACTGTCCCTCAACTCTTCATCTCAAGGCTACTGTACTCTACACTTGAGCCATAGCACCAGTTTCATCTTTTTCTGCTTATGTGGTGCTGAGAAATCAAACCCAGGGCCTCATGCATGCTAGGTAAGCATTTTACCATGGAGCCACCTTCCCAACCTGACTTATAGTATTTTAAAGGCTCTTAAAACTTTCACTCACATGTTCCTCAAAAACAATTGCTTGACCCCTAAGATTCTCTACTTCTAATGCAATACCCTGTCAGCCTCATTGATATTCAAGCCTAAATATATCTTTTCATTTTTAGCAATATGTCTTATCCAGGTTAGGAATTTTCCAAATCTTAAGTTACATGTCTTTTTAATTCACTTCTCCATCTTTCATCATTATTATAATTAGTCCAGAGAAATCATGCCATACTCTCACAACTATACATAGAGATATCCTCCACCTGTTCTGCCTAAAAATCCTATTGCTTTACTCATCATTTCCACCTTTTATTAAACACGAAGACTTGAACACAAGAGCCAAGTTCTTTGCCATTTTATAACAAGGTTGACCTTTCTTTCAGTTTCTAATAACATATTTTTTTATACCAAAGAGGATGTGATTTTAACAAGATGACATTTGAGCAGTATTTGAAGGTGGCTAGAATTAGCCATGTGGACACCCTATGGAGGATGGTCCAGCCAGTGAAAATATCCTTGGACAAGCATATGCCTGCTGGCTAGCAAACATCAGAGAGTCCAGTGCAACCTCAGCACAGGAAGAGGGATAGAATGCAAGAAGGGATCAAAGAGGCCAAGAGAGCCACACCACACTCAGAGAGTACATCACTTTTCCTATGAATAGCATAGAGGTTACTCAAAAGCTTTGAGTCAAAACAATTACCGTGGTCTGATTCACATTTAGAAGTCACACTTCATACGTCAGGTTGGCAGAATTGAGTTTACAGATAAGATTGTCAAGCTATGGTACTGATTGAAATCAGTTTAAAAGACAAAGTAGACATAAAGGAGAGCCAAGAATAGAAGGTAAGTATTGCATCAGTTTGACATCTTTAGTGCATTATGTCTGAGGAAAAAAAAAGTATGTAGGTGGAAGCCTAGAAAAGACTACCCATCAAGGAAAAAATGTGGTCAAGTTAGTCAAGTATGACTGAAAGGTACGTAGGATAAGGTTTAAAATTATCTCTGTGTGTGTGTGTGTGTGTGTGTGTGTGTGTGTGTGTGTGTGTGTTGATTCATGATGTTATTGGTTTTGGTAAGAGCTATTTCAATTAAATGTTGTGGAAAACATTACTATTGAAATCAGCCAATGATGAAGACAAGACAAAGCAGAGGCATAAAGAACTCAAAGTGTTTTGTGGTGAAGAAGAACAGGGAAAGAGAGGAAACAAATGATACAAAAGAGGACAGAAGAACAGGGAAAGAGAGGAAACAAATGATACAAAAGAGGAAAGAAGAACAGGGAAAGAGAGGAAACAAATGATACAAAAGAGGAAAGAAGAACAAGGAAAGAGAGGAAACAAATGATACAAAAGAGGAGGAAGTTGCAAGGAGAAGGTCCTTGAAAATATGACATAAAAAGAAATCTAAGCAAAGACTGGAGAGATGAAACTTAAATTGTGACAGAAACTTTCCCCCCCACATTAGCAGTAGAGAGAACAAGTGTGTGGGCAGCATTGCACTTAGGCTGTATTTGTTGATATTTTTAGAGAAGGAAGTTGTTTTCTGCTGATTTCCTTTTCTCTAAGAAGTATACAGGGACATCATCATCAGAAAATGAAGAGGTCTGTAGTGGTTGATAAGAGGAAAATAAGAGGAAATATGCTGGAATTGAAAAGTAAAGTTAATCACACATTTTAAAATTGGTTCCAAATTAATATTTGTATCTGCACACTTGTTTACTGTTATCTGTTCAGAAATATACCTACCTGTCTATAATGTTATGATTGTTTTGCTCCTAAAATTTTGTTTGTGCAAAGGTACAAGTGAGCTATGGGTATTAACGTAAGATGAAGCTTTGCCAATGAGTATACATGATGCAAATGTGGTAAGATACTGTCATTGAAATTGTTTTAGTGACAGAATCTCATTACAAAGACCAAAGAACTTATCACTCTACATATCCATCGCAAGATGAGCTCCTTTCTCTCTGAATGAACATTTGGGGTACTTCTATCTTCTTGCTATTGTGAACAACCTCTCTATGAACATTGTACACAAACTCTCCAGTCCTCTTGCATTTTCCTTCTTTGGATTATATACCCTAAGGAGGATTGCTCAATCATAAGATAGCTATATGATTACTCCCAGGAGGAACCAGGATTCTGTTCTCCATTGAGGCTTCACCATTTCACCTTCCAACTGCACTCACAGGGTCACTCACTCCTGGTCATTACCTGTATTCATTGCTCTCTGTGTTGTTTTAGGTATGGCAGCTATTAATGGTTGACACACAAGCAAGGTTATCTCACTTTGGCTTGGATTTCCATTTCTCTAACAACTAGTGGCGCCGAATATCTTTTCATGTACTTAATGACCATTTTTCACATCTTCTTTAAAGAACGATTTAAATCTCAGTGAGTGTGATTTCTAAATGAAGTGTCTTTAGGACCTTTGATCTGGAACTAAGTATGTGTATGTACGAACAGAGTCAAGTGGCAGCCAGGAACTTAATGGGACTACGTACTTGAAAGTGCCACTATTTTTTAGAGTAAATGGTTTTTTTTCATTTAAAATTGTATTTGAAATAAACATGTTATAAGAGTAAAATGACCTTGAAAAAGATTTAATAGCATGGGAAAAGTAATGTTACCTTGAAAAGTGAAAAGGCTTTCTTTTTTGTGACTGTCCTGGGCTTGAACTCAGGGCCTGGGTGCTGACCTTCAGCTTTTTTGCTCAAGTCTAGCTTTCTACAACTTGAGCCACAGATTCACTTCTAGCTTTTTTTTTTTTTTTGATGATCAAATGCAGATCAATGTCTCACAGACTTTCCTGCCTAACTGGTTTTAAACAGTGATCCTCAGATCTCATCCTCCTAATTAGCTAAAATTATAGGGGTGAACTTCCTGTGCCCGGCTAAGAACTCAGTTTTGAAATAATATTATGGGATGGATCAAATTTTATAAAAAGCCATTCACAAAAACTATTCTGACTACACATAAAATAAAATTCACAAAATAAATTACAAATTAGTCTGAATTAGAGTCATAAAAATTACCATGTGTTAATTTTAGATAGCAGATTCAAATGTAGTTTTTTGTTAAAATGAATAGCTTCAGTCACTGGATTCATTGATCGAGCATTACGTAGCAGACTTTCTAAAATTTGTTTCTTATTGCCTTCTTAAGTTACTGAGAGATAGTGTTGTTTTACAGATTCTAGAGCTTTTTATCTTAGAGCTGAGGTGAAAAGTCACCCAAATTTAAGGAAATATAGCATTCTCATGACACATTGGATGTGTGCATTTGTTTACCTGGGGCAGATACAGGGCCATATGGAAGTCTGAAAAATAGCAGCATAGAAGAAAGAAATGAAGACCCTGCTTCAGATTCACATTGTGTAAGAGCCCACTTGCACTGCATGAAGAGCAGAACCTTGGGACTATCAATTAAAACAGAGAAAACCCTGACACAGAGGACAAGAAACACAGTAAGCCTTGACTGTTTAAATGTTCTGTGACATTGGAAGAAAGATGGAAACACTGAGAAAGGTTAAATGTGCAGTACTCAGATACCCAGCGATGATTATAAAGACAAACAGAACTGGAAAGACAGAACATCGTCCACCTCAGTTCAGCAGTCTCTTAATAACTAACAGAATTCAACTGCAGAGAAAGGGGTAAGGAACTGACCGTAGACATTCCTAGGGTTCAAGAAAGCAGGAAGACGTGCAACTAGAGTGGAATGTGTATTATGACACGTACCTGGCAAAACAGTTCTATTCTAATCACAAGAGAATATTGAAGGGATTGGAAGCTGGTATGTGTGAGAGTAACCATAGCAACAACAAGTGTGGATCAACACATGATCAGATAGATTTAAATAGGTCCTTACAGGCCAACCAAATTCAAGGAATGCTCAATCTCCAACATGGACTTTGGAACTCAAACTTTATTCTCATTTGCAGTGTATCCAGCTTGAGCAACTACTTTGTGAGACCCACAAGAAATCAAGAATAATCAAAAACATATTTACAAGATGCAAAGCAATCAAAATAGCCTAGCTTAGTGGTGACTCAGAAACTATCACAGAGGAATTTTTCAAAATATGATTCAAATGATTCAAGGTGGTTAGTATACAAGCCCAGATGAAGGATTGGGACAGAACAATTAAACACAGGAAGGAATCAAATGGAAATGATAAAATAAAAAGTATAGTAGCCAAAATAAATAAATATATTACATGTTATATACACACATATATATATAACATATATGTATATATATGTATGTTTGACATAAAGTAAATCAAGTGAAAAAGAAACTAAAAGAATGACTTTTTAAAAAAGAATATAATAAAATGCAATAAAATCAAGAAATGTGAATAATATCTAGAATAAAATGGAGAGAATGAGGCAAAGAAATAGTTAAAGAAATATTATTCAATACTTGCCTATAAAAAATGAAGTACAGTAAACCACATATCCACTCAGAATATTCTTTTTTTGGGGGGTCCGATTGTGGGGCCTGAACTCTGGGCCTGGGCATTGTCCCTCAGCTCTTCAGCTCAAGGCTAGTGCTCTACCACTTGAGCCACAGCGCCACTTCAGGCTTTTTTCTTTTTGCTTATGTGGTGCTGAGGAATCGAACCCAGGGCCTCAGGCATGCAAGGCAAGCGCTCTACCACTGAGCCACCTCCCAGCCCCCCACTCAGAATATTCTTAGCAAAATAGAAAATTAAAAATAAAAGAAGAAAAATAGAAGTACTGAAATATATTTAATACACCGAATGTTAAAAACAAAAGTGAGTCATTAAGGAAACCACATTTTAAAAGAGACATATTACATGTACAGAAAAAATTTAACAGACTTATTGGCAGAAACAAGACTGTCAGATGGCAATGGAAAAATGTCTTTTAAGCAAAAATGTCTGAATTCTATTTGTACAGAACCATATTCAACCAAGAATCAAGAAAACCTATGAAAAATTTTGGAATGCTATCTCTACATGTTTCCTTTTTCCAATTTCTTGCCCAATATTTTCAGGCCTTTCCATATAGGACATCTGACCTTGCTTTTCTCACCTCTATAAGATTATATTAGGTTTTATTTGAGTTCTCCCTGCATTATACTCCCACAACTGATGCTAAGCAGAAAGCCTTATAGTCTGAAGCGTATGCATTTGTTTTCCTCTTATATATTTCATGATAGTTCAGCCATTCATTCAATGTCTGAAAATTATTGTTTCTTATGTTCCTAGGTTTTCCCTATTGAAAGCCGAAAGATAACTTCTCTTTGTGTATAGCAGACTTGATATTCCCAAGATTTACTCAGCATGGTGGAAGAAACTCATCATCATTTCCCAGTTTTGCAAAATTAATCACAATTTATAACCAAAATGAAAATGTAATTTTTAAATCTCTATATTTTTTTCCTTATAGTATGCATGAACAATACAACTTAAAATGTTAAGGTTTGGTGGCAAGTGTGCTTTTACAATGTAGATTAAAGTATTCTTTTTCACAAGCAATCAAATCTTCTCTTCATAGGTAAGACATGGTAGCTGATTAATCTGAGTAGTTAATGAAAGAGTAATGGCAAATCCTTGTCTGTTCCTTGATATGCACATGATTTGTTCTAAACCATTAGTATCTTCTGGTCCTTGTCATCTCAGCCCCTGAGGAGGACATCAACCTTAATTTCTTACCTTGTATTCAGAGTCATCCACATACTATCTATACATATATTTATATGTATGATTATATTTATTTTATTTATTTTATTTTATTTCTATACATATTTTATTTTTATATAATACATATATGTATATATTTATTTTATTTATATATAATACATTTATAGTATGTGGATGACACTGAATATATATATATATACATATATATGTATTGCTGGCATACAACTAATAAACAAGTATCAGGACAAAGTACTTCACAGTTTATATATATATATATATATGTATATTTATTTATATATTTATTTACATACAAATATATATCTTTACATATATTATTTATTTGTAATAAAAGAACATTACATTATAATTGAATGGGATTCATTCCAGCAATGCACAGGAAAAATCAATGAATTTTAATTCATCAATAGAATAAAAGGGGAACCATATTATTACTTATAGATACAGAAAGAATTAATAAAATTAAATAATTAAATAAAAAATACCAACTCAACAAACTAAGAATAAGAAGTAACCTCTACAATCTTTTAAAGAAAGCCTGCTGCTAGCCTCCGATTTGATGATAAAGTAGCATATTTGGAATGAAATCACAAAGTCTATTTTAGTGTTTTTATTTAACAATTGTACAGGTAATGTTAGCCAGCCTGCATATACATTTGTATATGTATGTATATATGTATATATGTAATATATAAATAGTGTTTTATATATAATTTCTATATAGGTATATTATATATGTAATATATATAATATCTAGAAAAATATCTTGTCCACAACAAATCCATAAATTAATTCCACTCCAGTTCTAAACATAAAACCTAATCCTAAACATATCCTTATCCTAAACATAAAACCTAAACATAAAACCTTATCCTAAACATAAAACCTAATATTTTCATAATGTAACTCATAATTATAGACTATTTATAAAACTTTGGGTGATGAAATCCTCATAGCCATTAATAAAGTATTTAATAAAGAATGAATCGGTGCTGTAGCTTGACTAGATGCACATACTTGTGCGACATGTTCTCTAGTGTGCCTTGTCTGGTGTGGCTGCGAATAACTCAGGTGAAGAGACTCCCTGTAGGCACCACATCTTTGCAAGTGTCACCCTTACATAATTGCTCCTCACATTCTGCCTAAGTTTCCATTTGCTTGATTTGTTCCATCGCTCCTCATTAAAACAAGACACAGGCTATAATAAGAAGGAGAGGTCTGCCTGATAGTTGTTCCTGTTAATTTTAGACATTTCCACATTGTCAAAGATTTTGCTTATATTTAGGACAAATAATCTATTTGTCTTCAAATAGTTCAATGATGGGAAATGCTAAAGACTTCCAATGGTTAGTTGACCCCAATTTAATTCTCCTTTCCATCGTTAATAAGAGGAAGAGGTTGTCTGAAGCATGTACAGCTCTGAGTCCTTGCAAACATTTTAAATGGTTAGCTCAGATGCAGAAACTTTGATTTTCATAGCTCCAATAAATCAACTACAAAGCAAGTCTATATTTGTGTTTTGGCAAAGAATAGAGTTTAATGTTATAATTGTCCTGTGTGATCTGTACCAATCATACTATTCAGACTTATTTTTATTGAGCTAGCATTTAAAAGGTGAAGGTCATTACTATCTGTAGGACACAAAGCCTTTGATTCATGGTTCAGAAACATCCAGTTTTTATTTGTGGCAATTTATTGTTTGCTGCCTTAAGCCTACTGACAACTGTTTTTAGTTTCCATTGAGGTTGGCATCTTGGAGAATGGTTCTCATCAATAGACTAGACTCTGAGAATGTCACTATAGATCCATTGTCAATTTACCTAATTGCTTTAAAAAACATCTGCATATACACAGGTTCATTTTGCTTTCTCCCTCCCTACGGAATGAACACATAGCATGTTAAAAAAAAAAGATAAAGATAAAGGGTTGTAACTCCTGTCTGTCTTTCATTAAGGATTCTAAGTTTTCTTCATATAATGACTCCCGATGGAGCAATAAAACAATTTACACCTTCCAGGCTTTTTGTAACACATCTTTTCTTTTCCACAGCAGAAGTTCTCTTCTTAATTTTCATGTACTTTAAGAACAACAAGCTTTCTCTGTTACACAGGAAGCTGTATAATGCAAATTAGTTAATTAATTCATGGTAATAAGTTTTATAATGACATTACAGTTGCATCTAGATGTGCTACAGTTCTAGTTAAAAGGATGGGTGGAGACTGTTGCAGTCAGTGGCTGTTAGGGGAACTTTGTTATTTTAGTTTGAAATATCCTTACCCTATTTCCACCCCAGGGAAAGACGAACTGATCTTGTAAACAAGTTCACTTCTGAGATTATTTCTCCAGAGTAATATTAGTAATATTAGCCAAATCCTCTTTTGTGTAGGCTGTATTGTTTTTTCTTTTATTATCTTTAAGTAGTTGAACAAAGAAATTGGCATTTAACAAGGCAGTATATGAAGACAATACATCTTGGTCAATATCACCTTTTTCAACATTCTTACCCATCCCTCCCAACTTACTTCTTTGCTCACTGTTCTTAATTTTGTAGGGTGTACATTGAATTCCTGACTGCATTATCCCTCACTTTTCCTCTTCCTAAGTCTACCATCTTTCCTTAACCTCACCCATCCCTTTCAAATCTCCCTGCACCTGGTTTTTAATTTTTTGAATTTTGACTTTGCCCTTCTAAGGATTTATACTATTTGAGTTCTCCCTTGAATCTGCCTTATTTCCATGAATATATTTGTATACACTTGCATACCACCTAATGTATTTATTTATATGTCTATAAGCTAATACTAACTTGCACATACGAAAGAAAACATGCAACCACTGCCTGTCTAGGCCTGAAAGCTTTCTGAGAACAGAAACTCTAACCTGGCCTTTAATTCCTCTTCATCTTCACCTCTTCAATGTGACATGCATAACACCACACAGGCTAAATAAAATAACTGAATTCAAGCCCCATCTGATGGCCCTAGGAAAATGCATATACTGAGAAAACCTACAAAGGTATTCAAATAATTTGGTTCCAAGGTGATGTTCTTGAAATAGATACATTCTCCAATGAATCAAGAATTCATGTCATTATAGTCTTCCTGCCTTTGTGTAATCTCCATGAAGACCAGATAAATCAAATGTTGCCCTACCTAGGCTCTCCCAACACAGTTGGCTCATTCTTACATCTACTCTATGACGCTTGTTAATTGTTGCCATTTTACTTATTATCTCTTTGGATACATATTAATTCAGCATGCATCTTCACAGTGGTCCTGTAAATCAATCTCACAACCTGGTTCATGCTAGACAAGGGCTTTACCTCTGAGCTATATCTCCATCACTCATCTTGTTGAGTCAGAGGCTCATCTGAATTTAGCCATTTCAGCCTCAACCTCTTGTGGGGTAGAATTATTGGTATAACTCATTACATTTAACTTAACTACATTTTTAAGCCATTAACATTTTAGTGCCATCCAAGAGATGTGAATCATTAATTGTTGGATGGCAAAACAAAAAGTAGAGCACAAAATTAATGTAATAGAAGCATAAGTGGCATTGAATCCATGAATGAATTTCAGAGAGACCCTAAATCCCTGAAATTGTGTTTAAAAATGGTATAATAGAAATTTGAAGAGTTTATCTTCAGATTTCAAGATCTGGTGTCACAAAACTGAATCTTCCCTAATATTTTCTTTATATGACACTCCCACAGGCAACTAAAGACAATTTTATTATTCTCAATTTCTGTATTGTTCTAGGATTAGTTCTATTAAGATAACTGCATGAAAAATAACTCTGTACAAATATTTGATGTGTTAAATTTACTATAATCAAGTAAACAGAGCCTGTTCTTTTACAAATTATGATAGAATAAAGAAAAAATTTACATAAATGTTTTAAAAATTTGTATACAGTAGGAAAAAATGGCAAGGGTAGGTATAAATATAGATTAAGTACATATGCCCTCTTGTTTTCTGAACCATTTCCCATGGCACCATTATATAAGATCAATTGAGAATTCATTCTGTTCCATCAATTTGTTTAATGTCAGTATCACTCTTTGTCTTGAATATAGTGTAGCTTTATATCATTTTGAAATCAAATTTATTTTATTTTATTTCTTTGGCAAAAGTACTTTAGTTAGTCCATATCTTCTGACTTCCTAAATACATTTTAGAATCAATATGATCATTCTTTAGAAAAAACAAACAAACAGATGCTGGGACTTTCATTGCGAATTGGATATATACCATCTATTCAGAAAAAAATATCTTAAAGACATTATGGCTGGAAAACACTTTTCAGGGTACAGCTCCAAAATTATAATTTGTTATAAAAAAAAACAACTCTGGAATAGCGCTGGAAAGGTGGCTCAGTGGTAGAGCGCTTGCCTTGCATGCATGAGGCCCTGAGTTCGATTCCTCAGCACCACATAAGCAGGAAAAAAAAAGCCGGAAGTGGCAATGTGGCTCACAAGTGGTAGAGTGCTAGCCTTGAGCTGAAGAGCTGAGGGACAGCGCCCAGGCCAGAACTCAGACCCCACGACCGGACCTGAAAAAAAAAAAAAACTCTGGAATTTTCTATTCATAAGTCTTGCATCAAAGTTTTGTAATATGTACCAAATTGTTTAATGATTTTAATTGTCTTGTAAGTATTATTAAACCTTAAATTTTATTTTCAGTTCTTTGCTACTGATGTCCAAAAATGTGTGAAGCTCTGAAAATGGATCTTGTAACCTAACATTAACTCATCTCTGTCTTTTATAGAAACAGTAGGATTTTCCAGGTATATATTTGCCCATGAATAAAGTCAAATATTTTACTTCAACATGCATTTTATTTTATTTTCTTATCAATATGTTGAAGGCATCCAGTACTTTACTAAGTGAAATATATGATGATAGAGATCTTATCTTTGGCTTGAAAAGAAAATATATTTCTTCTTGTTTTATTGTCTATGCCTTTAGTTAGGCTCTGAATATTCTTTTTCTTTTTTTGGTCCGGTCATGGGGCTTGAACTCTGGGCCTGGGCACTGTCCCTCAACTCTTCAGCTCAAGGCTAGCGCTCTACCACTTGAGCCACAGCGCCACTTCCGGCTTTTTTCTTTTTGCTTATGTGGTGCTGAGGAATCGAACCCAGGGCTTCATGCATGTAAGGAAAGCGCTCTTCCACTGAGCCACCTTCCCAGCCCAGACTCTGAATATTCTTTTTTTTTTTCAGGTTCTGAATATTCTTATCTGATTCAACCTTTCTGTGGATTTTAAAATCATAAATGAATATTAAACTTTGTCAACAAATTTAAATTAGAGAAAGAATTGCACTCCAATTTGTAGGTCTTCCATTTTAAGGATCTCAGATTATATTAAATTGGTTTTTAGGATGAGCAAATAAATAGCAGCATGTCAGGCTATAAGAAAAACATGGAGACAATTCTTTCTAAAGTACTAGTGATTCTGAGCTTTGGAGAATTTTTTTCTCTCCTTGTTAGCAAATCATCTTGCATGGCAAATAACCATTAGGAGTTTCCTGCCAATAGAGAGGTATAGACACAGCCACACAATTCATGCATAAACACTCACCCAAGCACTTTTTCCCAAGGACAAAAGCCGATGAAGGTCAAGTAACAATGAGTTTATTCTTTCTTCCTGAACTATCACAGAGCTAGCATTTTTCAAAAGCATTATAGATTCAACATATGTACATGCATTTATTCATGTGCTTTAAATGGGTGTCAGCTCATCAAGATTTCTCTTCAATATCTAATGGATTGATTCAAAATATGAGTTTAACAAGAAGGATTATAAAAACAAACAATGCAGTGGCCCTTCTGTGCAGATTCTGATTGCTTTCTGTCCTCAGATTCCTTGGGATACAATCTATTTCTTCTCACAAAAAGCTTTTCAGGATTCACTGAGTTTCCCTCAAATGCAGCCCCCACACAGTAGCCTGGGCAGATATCAAATTAAGAAGCAAACAATTATTCAACAAGGAATAGTTTGCAACACCAAATCCAATCTCTTTAGACTGTGAAAATCTCCAAAGAACAGACTCATTTGATGAACAGCTACTGCTCTAAGACCACCATGGCTGGAATGTCCACTAGAAGGGAAACAAAAATCGCATTTCAAGAAAATTACAAGGCAAAGGAATTGTTTCAGTATAGGTAGAATAGTGTGTACAAAGGTGTAAATTTCAAGTTTCCTTATACATGCAAAGATTTAAGAATATATAGCCACAATGAAATAATATACTCAAAATGGAATGGCATGAACAGTGACTGGTTGTAAGATGCTCATAACACAATATTAAGCAAATAACTATTATACAGAGGGCATAAGCCCCCAAAGCTACTCTCTTAATCATTTATGTCCATCACAAAAACATGGCATTTATAGCATTGCATAATCCTATTCATAGCAGTGCACATAGGAAATGCAATGTTAGCCAGCTTTCATTCTAGCTAAACATTTCCAGAGTCTATGATTATATTTCAGGCTCCTCCAATTGTGAACCACTGGACACACATCAGTTCACATCTAGATTTGGCAGCAGGCTTGAAGATCAATAGGGCAACTTAAAGACATAGAACTGGAGGGTTTAGGAAGTTAAACCAAGCCAAGATTCTCCAGAAGTTTCAGAGTATTTTCAATAATAAAATTAGAGTTTTATGGGATAAAGATAGAGGAAAGTAATAAGCATTGGGGGAGGGGGCCCCCACTGGACATTTTCTCACTGATGAATTAACAGGACAAGCTAGATGTGATGCACACACCTACCATCCCAGGTCTGTAGGGCACATAGGTATGGCTACCACCTTCGAATGGAGCCCCAACATTGGAAGAGGCTCTCACACAGCCCAAGTCATTGTTGGAAGTAGAAACAAGTAGTGCAAAGAGTTCATCAGAGTTTGGGTCTACATTGGGTGCATTTGGAGAAAATTCTTAAAGTTCTGTGGGGATTCTTGAGGTCTCCTTCTCCTTCCATTGTGGATGCTTCTATACACATTACTGGCTCAGCTCTCAACCGAGGAGTTGTATCCTTTCTCTCTCAGACCACCTTAAGGCCTTCTTGTTGTGATTAATATCGCCACATTAAGCCAGTTTTTCTGTATCTCCAAATGCTATATATGTATATATACCTGAGTTCCACTGATATTTAAGATTCCACGCAGAACAATGGTAACAGCTCAAATGTTTCAAGGAACAATGTTATCATTGAGCACAAGCACATTCTTTCTGGTCATTGAACTTTTTTTCTGTATATCACTATTAATATCTCAAAGGTATCTTTGGGCATATCTGTGAGTTTTCTTACATAGCTCTTCATTTGTCACCATGAAACAGATCAAATCAAAATTAACTTCCTAAACACCACAATCCTTCCATACTTCATAAAGTTACTCCCAAGAAGCTTTTATGGCTGTGTATGTGTGGTACTGGGGCTTGACCTCGAGGTCTTTCACTCTCACTTGTTTTTGTTTTTCTCTTAAATCTGCCTCTCTACTATATGAGCTATACCTTCACTTCTGGCTTTTTACTGGTTAATTGCAGATAAGGGCCTCGTGGATTTTTTGTGCCTGGGTGGGCAGATCCTCAGATCTCAGCCTCCAGAGTAGCTAGGATTACAAGTGTGAACCACCAGCTCCCAGCTTCCTAAAAGCTCTTCTTGATAGCAAAAGTGGGGATATTGTGAGGCTTCTTAACTTACCAACTTCCTGATTTAATAAGGCCATTCCAGATCTACTTTTCCCACAGAACTCTGTGCTAAGTATTTGAACAGAGTTCACCATCTCAGCTTCTATGATGGTCATTTGAACACAAAAAAAGGGTCAACACACACTTGTGTTCATGTCAATCTTCATGGTATTGGAATGAAACTTGGACTACCAAATCATGAGTATGGTGACAATTCTTGACTTTTCCTTGGACCATTGATGCCATCATTGAGATCTAAGGTTCTCGTTTTAAAGCCAGCCCAGGCAGGAAAAGCCCTTGAGACTCTTATCTCCAATTATCTACCCAAAAGTTGGAAATGGTACTGTGGCTCAAAAGGTATCAGCCTTGAAAGAAAAAAGGTCTGGGACAGCACCCAGGCCCTGGATTCAAGCCCTGGGACTAGCACACACACACACACACACACACACACACACACAGAGAAAGTGAATAAATGAAGGTCAGCAGCTGGAGATGGAGCAATGGGAAAGGCAAGAAAAGGGAGGAGTGATCTAAGTGCTCACTCTGGGAAGGTAGCAATTTAACTCTTCTGCAGGCCTTATTTTAAAGCCAGTGCAAACTATTTCAAAAAGAGAAGAAGGAAATGAAGGAGGAGCAGGAGGTATGGTTCCCATAGTAACCCATATACCACCAGACATTAATATGTTTCTTTCTGAGTAGGGGAAAGTCTATTTAAAAAAATAACTATCCAATACCAAAAAAAGTCATCTGACAAACCAATTCAAGCTTTAATCTGCTGCCCCAAGGACAAGAAAAGGTAGACCTTTCAACAACAAATACTTATATTTTAAATAATATTAGCCCAAGCAAAATATTCCCAAAGTTTCACATTGTGATATATAAAATAACCAGAGCTCTTCTATGCTGTCATTATGTGGCTTTTCATGAAACACAATGTTATTTATGTGTCTGTTAGGGAAGGGTGGATGGATGTCTGTTTCTTAGTAAAATAATTGAACTCTGGACCTTCACCCTCAGCAGATGGCTGGCTTACCTGGAAGTCTTTAAAGTATATGACATTTTAATTCTGCCTTCTATTTGTATCTCTTTCCTTTCTGAATTTTTTTTCATGTTATTAACATCAAGTGTCTCATTAAGTGTTCTTTTTTTTTCAAACATTCATCATGACCAGTAATGGTGCTTCAAGCCTGTAATTCTAGCCACTCAGGAGTTTAAGATATTGAGTTTCAAAGAATTGAGGTTCAAAGCCACCTCTAAGCAGAAACAGCTATAAAATTCTTTCTTATAAAACCAGCAAAAATATCAGGCTGGTAATGTGGTTCAAATTGTAACACAAGTGAGAGGCCCTGAGTAAGTGAAAGGAAAATAGAAGTTGTTCAGGAAAAAGCAGTCATTTGGGCTGTGAAGGTGGCTCAGTGGTAGAGCGCTTGCCTCGCATGCATGAGGCCCTGGGTTCAATTCCTTAACACCACATAAACAGAAAAAAGCTGGAAGTGGTTCTGTGGTTTAAGTGGTAGGGCGCTAGCCTTGAGCTGAAGAGCTGAGGGACAGCGCCCAGACCCAGAGTTCAGTCCCCATGACTGACAAAAGAAAGAAAGAAAGAAAGAAAGAAAGAAAGAAAGAAAGAAAGAAAGAAAGAAAGAAAGAAAGAAAGAAAGAAAGAAAGAAAGAGAAAGAAAGAAAGAGAAAAACAAAAAGCAGTTATTTTCAACTGTTTGAAGCATGGATGATAGTCAATTAGTAATTCAAAATTGTGGACAACTCACTTTTATATTGACTTCCATTGCTTAGAATATTTTTCACAATATCTGGCAATGCTGGAAAAATTAGAAGAAATTATTTATGAGAAGAGAAGCAAATGACCTTCAATATTAAGATGATCAAAGGTATAGCTGGCTAGAGAAGAGGAAGGATGGAAGCAGTCATATGGGAGGACCAGACAATGAAAATCCATGTCCTGGAATAGAAGGAAATGATGCTTGTATCAAAACAGGATGAGTGACCACCAGGGGCTAATGTTACTGAGAAGAGCTGACAATTGCCCAATTGACATTAACGACAGAGACATCAGCAGCTCTGGTGCAGTAGTGATGGGAAAAAACTAAAAACGAATGGTCATCTAGGCAAGGTGCTGAGGGCTGTAATCCCAGCTATGCAGGGAAGAAGCAACAGGAAGATTATGGTTTGAGGCCAGCTAGGAGAAGAAGTTAAGGAGATTTCATTTTTAGTCATCAGTCTGGGCCTGGTAGTTCATTCTTGTAAACCTGGCTATTTGGAAGGCATAAATAGGAGGCTCACAGTCCAAGGCTGGGCTGACAAACAAACAAAAGAATTTATCCAGAAAATAACTAAAACCAAAACAGTGCTGAGAGACATGGACTTAGTGGTAAAGTGCCTGCTTAAGAGTGCACTTATGCCAGGTGCCAGGGGCTCATGCCTGTAATCCTAATTACTCGGGAGGCCGAGATACGAGGATCAGACTTCAAAGCCAGCCTATGAGGCTCTTACCTCATTTAACCACCAGAAAACTGGAAGTGGTGCTGTGGCTCAAGTGGTAGAGCACTTGCCTTGAGCTCAAGAGCTGAGGGTCAGCACCCAGGCCCAGAGTTCAAGCCTCATGACTGAAAAAAAAAATAGTACAAAGCTCTGAGTTCAAATCTGAGTACTCGCATCATCATCAATATGATCAATATCATTGTTATCATTGTCATCACCATCATCATCTTGATGGTTGTGGTTTTAGAAAAAGGGAACCAGAGGTAGTTTATATAGGCATTTTCAAGATGTTCTGCAAAAGAAATAAAATGATGCTTCAAAGCTACTAGATTCAAGAGAGGTCTTTATACAAATAGATTTTTTTGTTTCTTCTGTATGTTCTTCCCCCTATGATATATCCCCTGTTGTCACTATATTTGATTTTGGGACTCTGGTATTGCATATATGCTTATTTGAATTAGGGAAGGGAAGGGGAACAACAGAATGGTGAGACAAAGGACAAAGTAGGAACCAATGCAATAGCAATATACGCAAGAAAGCATGTTGGAAATGATCTGTACAATTTGGGGGAGGAGTTGAGGGGGAGGGAAAGTAGGAGAAAATTGAGGGAAGGGGTAGCAAGAAATGTACTTATTACCTTACTTATGTAACTGTAACCCCTCTATACATAACCTTGCCAATAAAAAATTAAAAAAACCCACAAGAGCACATATTCACACTTAGGGAATGACTGAAGTTTAGATACAAAGATTGGGCTTAAATATGAAGATGAAAAAATCCATGTATGCTAAAATGCTAAAAGGTAACAGAAATGGACACAAGAAGCATGTGCATGTGACTGGAGAGCTTGTTTTCATTTCTTGTGATTTTCAGTGTGAAACTGGGCATTATATTCCCATCTACAAGTGAGGCTTTTGGAAGGAGGAGTTTGAAGTTTGGGATGGAGCAGGAGGCTGAACAGATTAAGGAAACATAAAAGGGTTTTAAAAGCTGCCTAGAAATAATGCATCTCAGGAATGTGTTTCAGAGAGACATGGCTGTGTGTGTGTGTGTGTGTGTGTGTGTGTGTGTGTGTGTTCATGTGTGCCATTGCCAGATAACGAATAGCAGATGGAGTTCAGGCAAAGTTGTACTGAACAGGCTCTGACTGTTCTAGGTTAGCACAATGAAGTCCACAAAGGGTGAGAAAGTCAATTAACATGCCCAAAGTAATTACAATGATGCACTGTGGTGATCAGGCTGATAGGGAACATGAGAAAAAAGCATTTGTAGTGAAAAGCTGAAATGTGATCGAATCAATGGGATAAAAATCCAAGAGAACGGAATGTGGCAAGTTGGGAATTGGAAAGCAGGAGCTGTGAACTGTAAGCAACAAAGTAGGGATCTGGACTACAGACCACGGGGATGCAGCAAATGGTGTTGCAGGGCTGACTTAAGTGAGTTATCTTTTGTTGAGAGAACCAAATACCCCAAGTTAAAAATGCAGCTATATGACAGAATGGATTTTTTTTTTTGCTTTTTGATACTTACCTTTCAAACCCTGTAAGTGACAGAGAGGAAGATTTGAATATGCATGAGTTAAATAAATGGATGGATGGATAAGTGCATGGATGGATAGATGAATGGGTGGAATGTTGTCACACTACCAATTCACTACGAATACAAATGCAGAGTCTGTAGAAATGTAGCTGGTTAAAGGAACTAACAAATGTTTCTGTGGCTGATCAGACTTTGAAATGTGGTTAGCAAGCACCGAAGGTCCAAAACTGTCTCAGATTCTCCTATGTCAGCTTATCCTTTGATATGTGTAACAGCATAAACAAGGGCTGGTTTCTCCTTTACCAGACATAGAATTAATGGGCTCTTGATTTTTTTACAGGGTTTGTGAAGAAAATTCTCTATAGCCAGTATGGATGTAAGCCACATATAAATCACATGTAGTGTGCATAATACAAATGCAAATAAATCAATGGTAATTCTCTATTCCTACCCTGATATATTGGTATTCTGTGTCTTACCCCCAGAATCTATGTTGGCTATTATTTCTTTCAATGGTTGTTACCAAAACAAAAACAAGAACCCAATGGATAATTCTACAAAATGAAGAAGAGTGAGGGAAGGAATGGGTAGAGGAGGAATGGGTGAGAATATTGAAAGGGGTGACATTGATCAGGATATATTGTATTTATAAATTGCTTTGTTAAAAGGTAACTCCTTTGCACAATGACTTAAAGATAATTTTTTTTAAAAGCCTAGAAGTTTCTACTGGCTCACTCATGTAATCCCAGGATTATAGTATTTCAGGATCTAAAATCTGAGGCTTAGAGGTATGAGGCCAGCCCAGGAAGACAGGTATGAGAGCATCTTTCTCCAATTTACCAGAAAAAAATGCTAGACCTGTAGGCATGGCTCTAATAAAAAAGCAGCTGACTCTTAAATGTTGCAGTTACAAGCTTGTGCAGATCACTAGCATTTTTGTTCATTTTGCTTGTTTGGTCATTGAAATAAAACTACCTTATCATTCTCCCATGTCTGTCATTGGTCAGCTTTTTATAATCTCAAGTATATGAAATATATAACTCAATGTTAAAGGCCCGATACAGAAGAACATGTAAAGAAAACGATGAGGTAATGTTGAGAAATCAATAAAGAATAAATTCAGAAATGTTTTGAAGTTGTCTTTCTTATTACTGAGCCAGTCGTGCTTTGATACACTTTGTATCAATTTATAAGAGTACCTCAGGATCTCTGCAAATATTGACCTATTATTTTGTATCTATAAAAGTTAACACAAGAAAATCTGCAAGAACTTGACACAAGAAGATCTAATTGACATTTGTCCTCTTGTAAATGACTTAAATGCCTGAAAAATCTTTCTGTGATAGTTCATAAACTTGCAACCAAAAAATTTAGACTTTTATTTTAGGAACTACCTTTTTGTATTCTACTTTGTACAGCATTTATCTTCAATTTTGAGTTCTCTATCCCCAAAATACCATTAATCACTGTTTATCTTTTACTTATATCCACTTAGATTTTAGTTAGATTATTTAATGTATTTGGCTATATTTCCTATATTTTCTTGTTATATAAAAAGAAGTAACTGTGGTCTCTGATTCTTCTAATTCAATGTTGTTTACCACAATAGTTACTGTGGCCTTCTATCTAGTTCATTAGCTTTGTAATATTTCTTTTCACATCATTTTAAAACTTATTTCCTTTTCAAAATCTATTTTACCAAATTAATTTTACTTATTTATCATTTGTGTCTCTTTTAGGGGACTGACTCTCAGAATGTATTCAGACTAGCTTCAAACTTATTTATGTATTTTAGGCTGTCCTTGAATTCATAATTCTTCTGTTTCACCTCTCAAGTGTATTATAAGAAATTATAAGCATGAATCATTACTCCTGGCTTGCATTAATTTTTAATAAGATGTTATATTAGTAAATTATACAGAATGGATTTTTTCTGTTCATTGAGTTATTTTTATTTATTTAGGCAGAATCTTTTGTCCAGTTTTTTTCTCTCCTAGTACCCTGCCTCTCTTTCTTTTCTCCTCTCCCTCAGGCAGTGAGATTTCTAGATGTCTAGATGAGTTAAAGATGCTAGATGCCAGTGGCTCATGCCTGAAATCCCAGTTACTCAGGATGCTGAGTTCTGAGGACCATAGCTCAAAGCCAGTTCTGGGTATGGTCCATGAGACCATTATTTCCAAGTAACCACCAAAAAACTAGATATGGGAAAGTGTGGCTCAAGTGCTACAGTAACATATTGAGCTAAAAAAGGTAAGTGACAGTATCCATGCCCTGAGTTCAAGCTCCAGTACTGGTGTGTATACACACAAATACACACAAATACACACATGCAGACACACACACATACACACACACACACACACACACACACACACACACACACACACACACACACACATATCAAGGAGATCCAAACAGTTTCTGTCACTTTTTAGAAGGGCTTAACAAATATGACAAAAATAAACTTTGTTCTTCCTTTGAATTGCTGTTTGAGTGGATTTAAACTGTTTGAACCAAGTCCTTGAGATTCGACTGTATATTAGTCACAATATTAATATTAATTAACTAATGATATTAATATTATTCCCTGAAAGGGCAAGAGTATCTCCCTGCTTAAGAACACCCACCCCCAATCTCAGCTCTCTCAATTTTCCTTCCCATGATGGAAAATGCTTGAGAAAGTGCTGATTGGTGGCACTGGGGGAGAGCGGTACACAGCTGGGGGTTAGTGTTCTTACAGAAATTCAGACTGAAGGAAAGATGCATTGAGATTTGGACTTACTCAAACCGGGGATTGCCAGAGCAGGTTTGGACCTACTCAGAGACAGAGGACTCTCAAGATGATTGTATCTACTCAGATGGCAGGGGACTCCAGGAGAAGAACTGGACCTCTTCACACGACAAGGTACACAGGAGGGAATTAAGTACTATCGTGAAAGTCTAGGTGATAAAAGAAAAGTAATTTACATTTTCAATTCCATAGAACGAGATTCAGAAAACCTTCAAAGTAGGGTCACATAGCTTCTTAACCTTAAATAGTTCATCCACCATAACTTTTGAAGTCTTAAGTTTTATCATATGAGAAAATAAAAATGGATTTGAATTTTTAAGTATAGAAATAACAGACCAGCTGAGGAGAATTTTTTAAAAATTAAAAAAAAAAAGGGCTGAGATGTAGCTCAGTGGCAAAGCACTTGCCAAGCAAGTGCAATGTCCTGGGTTCGATCCCCAGTACCAAAAAAGAAAAGACAAAATTTTTTTAAAAAAAAATAACAGACCAAGAGAGAACAAGAAAGAAAGATCCCCAAAGAGCAGACAATAGATAGCAATAGAAAGGTATTTTTTAAAAAATGTTCAGTCAAGTGGCTACTCAGGAAGCTGAGATCTGTGGATGACAGTTCAAAGCCAGCCTGGGCAGGAAAGTCTGTGAAACTCCTATCTCCAGTTAACCACCAGAACACCAGAAGTAGTGCTGTGGTAGAGTGATCACTCTTCAGCTCAGGGACAGTGCCCAGGCCCAGAGTTCAAACGTACCAAAAAAAAAAAAGGAAAAAGTTCAACGGAGATCAGCAAGGACGAAGGACCAATTTTATAGACATCACTTCGGAGAAACAACTGCTTTAAAACTTTTGAATGAATTTAAATATGGAACAAAAGTAATTCTGATTGCAAGACAAGATTCTGCAAACAACAAATATGAAAATTTCACAAGTAAAAACTGCTGTGCTGATGAGAATGGTGACTCTTGCCTGTAATTCCAGCTACTTGGAGTAAGAGGCAAGGGGAAGACAAGTATGTGATCAGTGTGCATAAACACAGTTAATGAGGCCTTACCCAGAAAACAAAATATAAAACATAAAATGCTGTTTGCATGGCTGAAGTTTACAGTATTTGCTTTGCATATGTTCAATCACACACACATACACACATACATGAACGCACATACATGCACGCCTACACACAGACACACATACATACATATAAACTACATTGTCCTGAGAAGCAGATGGGCCAGTCACCTGACTCTGATCAACTCATCAGCCTGGTTGACAGGTTGATCTTGTGCCCATGTGGACAGGTCTACAACAGAGTGGTGATGTTTTTCTGGTGCAGCAAGGTAGTTTTTTTTTCTAGGTTAAATGTCAAACAAATATTTTTGATGGGTGAAGTTACTCCTGGGGTAGGATATGCAGTTTATAATAACAGGCTAGGAATCTGATTATGATGAACAGCCATTAGGAGAGGTTTAGATAAAGTATCAGCACTGATTTTTTTTAACTGTATTTTTTTGTCTTTTCTTTTTTTTGGTACTGGGGATCGAACCCAGGACGTTGCGCTTGCTAGGCAAGCGCTTTGCCACTGAGCTACATCCCAGCCCAGCACTGATTTTTTTTTAAACTAACCCTGCTAAATAGTGCAGATGGCCAGAAGATATGCAAAGGACAAAATGAAGAGCCAATGAGAAGAGTTGGCAAAGCAGAGAGGAAAACATGGAGTAACGGGGTCCAGGTACCGTATTTGAAGTCTACCAGATGTTAAATAGCAAAGCTCCCATCCTAAAGGCCTTGGAACAGAGAGATATAAAACCTAATTCCCTATTCAACCTGTCTTTACTTCACCCTGCAATATTATCAGTAATCATAAAGAGAACGAATCATTCACATTCACATGAAAATCGAGGCTCTGGCACAGGAGCCTCTGGTATAGTCCAGCCTGGTCTTTCCTGCTGAAGGCCGTGTGCCAGAGAAGAAAAAAGGTTTTGTGCTTTCATTCAGTGCCTTCTACACTGGCCTCTTGTGTGTTGGAGAGGATTGTGTTGAACTGTGAATACACCAGAGTCATCCAATAATTAGCCAGACCATCACATTTCTGTCTCTGTAATTATCCCCTGTTTCTAGAGCAGATTTTTCTCAGTTGTACCACTGTGCTTGTATTTGTATTTTTATCTTAAACCCTCATTCCAGTAACATGTCTCTTGCATTCTGAACTCGCTCTCTTTTGGTGTTGTCATTGTCTTTCTTTCTGGAATATGTTCCCATGGATGGATTCCATATCCTGAAGGTAGAATTGCAGGTACAATGAGGGACGTGCTTACTTCTGTTTTCTCAGATGTTATTCGGATGTAAGCATTCATTTGGGGTGTCAACTCAACTGGCTCTGCAAACTAGAAAAGCATCACCTTTTGGGTTGTCTGTGAGGATGCTTAGGTTATGGGTCTGACAAATGACCGTGGCTACCCCCTCTCAATGCTGGTGAGCAATGCAGGTGAATGCCATGGCATTGAACTGGTGGCTAGAAGGAACAGGATAGAGGAAAGACTGCGAAGCTCACTCTCTGGCTGCTCCTAGAGCAAAATGAGTTGTTTTCTTGTTTGTTTGTTTGTTTGTTTTCTTATTTTTTTTCAGATGCTGCTAATGCTTATAGAACACCAGATTCTTCAGCTTTTTTGACTCTGGGACTTGCACAGGTAACCTTGATGGAACTCATTGGCCTTGGGTACCAGACTTAGAGGTGCACAGACAGCATCTCTGATTCCAATGCTCTGGCTTCTTGGATCCAGCAATGCAATCTCTCTGACTCCTGGCTTCTTAGTATGCACATGGCCTACCAGGCCATTCTTCAGCCTCTGTGATCATGTTAACCAAGCCTCCACATAAATGATGTAGAGGACCTGTACCTCATTTGAACTCTTGCTTAGGAATAAAATGATATGGTTTTCAACAACCAGCATACATGATAACCATCATTCCCAGGCTGCAGGTTACCAGCCACCCATACCTACTTTAGAGTTCTGAGAAGATGGAATTGTTCTATATCAACAAGTTATGTGGAAATGCACTCTTGAAGATGAGGAGCAAAGGAGGTTAGATAGCCATTTTAGCAATATTAATTTAACCAATCCATGAACATGGGATATCTTTTCATATTCCAGTGTCTTCTATGATTTCTTCCTTGAGTGCTTTTGTGGTTTTCATCCTGGAGGTCTTCAGCATCTTTGGTTACTAAATCTACACCTTTGTGCATTCTTTCGAGGCTCCTGTGAACTGGCATGAGTTCCTTGTTTCTCTTCCAGTGAGTTTGATATCAATGTCTAGAAAAGCTAATGAGATTTTTTTGTATGCTGAGATTTTAAAAAAAATATTCTGGTATTATTTTTAAGCCATTAATTTTATTAAGCCATTAATAAGGGTGAAATGACACAGTCTTCAGAGAAATGGATATAAATGGAAATGGTATGTAAGTAAGCTAGTCCCACAAAAACAAATGTTTTCTGTCATAGGTGGGATCTATGGAAGGAGGGATTAAAAGTAAAAGAGGTAATGTAAAAGGAGAGAAAGGAGAAGGAGGAAGAAGGTAGTCAATAGTATTAAAGGGTGATTGTAATAATCTATCTCTTTATCTAGCTAGCTAGCTATCTGTGTGTGTGTGTGTTTGTGTGTGTGTAACTACCATAACAAAACTCCTTACTTTGTATAATTATAACTATATACTAATAAACGAAGGCCTGAGGGGAGTAGAGAGGATTTATTGTCCCAATTGTGCCTTATGTTATTTCTCTAATCATCCTTTATAGTAGGAATGGTTTCTGACTGGAAAACAAAATAATTTTTTGAAACACTTATATTGTGATTATTCCATTGTATGCAGAGCACACAAATGTGTTCTGCATCAACTTTTTTACTGCTGCTAGAGATAACAAAGGTGTATAAAAATAACGTATTATCTTCCCTGGGAGAATCTGCAGTCCAGAAAAGCAGACATACATTGAGTAATTTTATGTGTAGAGGCTGATTTTAATAGTTTGAAAGTAGGAGTAAATAAATAGTGACAGTGTGATAGACAAGTAGAGAAGAGGGTCAGTATAATAAGGGAAGGAAGTCTTGAAAGTGAAGCCTGAAAGAAGAAGCAAAGAAAAATGGAAAGAGTTGGGCACAGGGTGTGGAGTACAGGGTAGAGAGGGAAGGACGGGTGAATGAACACTGTAAGGAGGGAAGACAGCAGGTATGAAAACTTTGACATCATTGAAAATATGACTCAAGACTAGAATTCCCAGACAAAAAAGAGTCAAATAAAATGTAATGCCAGATTAAATGATGATGTTCATAGAAATATGCAAACAGGGTCTGCTTTGCCCTGTTTAGCAGCTTTGTCTTAATCCTGGGATCACTGGAATGATACTAAAAGGATTCTAAATACACAGCTTTCCTTTTGTAAAGATTATTTGCTGCTCTCTGTAAAAGGGATACTGTGTATGGGAGCATGGTATTGTTGCAAATGTTCTTTATAAAGTGTATATAAAATTAAGACATAGCTGAACAGCAACAATAAAAACTCCATGATTTTTTAAGTGACTAGGGCAAAAACTTATATGGATGAGTGACATTCTTGAAGAGATTGTTGCATGGTGCATCCTAAAGTTAGAATTTGAATGACTTCTCTAGTGTAGGAGGCAAGAGATGAAATGACATATCTCTGAAAGAGTTAGATTCAAAAGCAGTCCTTCATGTGAGGGAAAGTCCAGCTACACCGGAAATGGAGCCTGTGGGGTATTGTGGTTCAAAGGAAAAATATTCACCTATATCCTGTTCCACAAACCAAACTGGATATGTCAGAGTATTGGTAGATGAGATGAATCATTACAAATAATTACTTTGCACGTGAATTGCTTGACAAAACAATTACAATGACTAACACAAGGATCTATTTAACCCTGGGAACCCATGAGTAGGCATGGAATATTTATTCTTTTTAAGCACATACAGCATTTTGAAGAGGGAAAAAAAGGCCATGAAGTAAACAGTAAATCAATTTCCAACAACATTCAAATAATGAGCAGAAGACAAAACAAATAGAAAAACATATCAATAGTGATTATTTTGCAAGATCTTACAAAATTTGGCCCAGGAACAAAATTATGTGGTATGTTATACTATTTAATTGACTTACATGTTTGAAAGCTGGAATAAAAAGGACTGTCTAGTTATACTGTTTAAAATTACTTCCTGTTACTTTTGCCGTGTGTGTGTGTGTGTGTGTGTGTGTGTGTGTGTGTGTGTGTGTGTGTGTGTTCAAATTGCTTTCTAGGTTTACTCGCATCCAGCCAGAAAAAAAAGTCCTTTGGAACATTTTGTAAAGGGAGTTGGTGGTCCTTTATCTAAAGAAGATTCTCAAGAGTAAGATCATAGAGGAGTCTTTCTCAGAGAGGAAAGACCAAAAAGACAGCAGACTAAAGGGAATGGAAGGGGACAGGTTGAAGACAGCTGAAACAGATAAGTAACTCAGTTCTCTACCAACACCATTTTTCTAAAGTTTTTAGGAGGGGATATGTATGGCCCTGTTTCCACAGACTTGAGCTAAGAGATACTTAACATTGCCAGCTCAAATATATCAATGGTCTCTGGCCATCTAGGATAGGCTATGTCTTCAATTATTTAGTTAATGACTTAAAGTTTCAGATAAAATACAGTGTGAAAATCTGTTTCAAGTGATATATGCACATTTAGGAAAACACTCATGTGACTCGAATGAAACAGTATGAATAACTGTGTTGCTTTAAAAACAAGAATAATGAAAGAAAAAAAGAAGAAAGGAATAGAGTTTGAATCTATTATGTAGGTCAGATTTCAGTATTAATTGGTTTCAAAGGGGTTTATGCTTAAACATAAAATCCATCCTTGATAGAAAATAAGATATTTGCTCTGTTTACATGCAAACTAGGTCAGCCACTTTCTTTTCCTAAGGATTTAAAATCTGGAGTAAGCAAAGTTACTAACAAAAAGAGATTCCGGAGTCTTCTCTGGTCCTTTATTTAATTAATTTATTTATCTATGTATATATCCATCTATCTGTCTATTTATTTATTTATAATTGTACTAACCTGATGAAAAATAAAAAACTTATAGCTACATATACATACATATACACACAAAATAACATATATCTAAATATATTCAAACACTTAATGTGTGTGCATTTATACATACACACATACGTACATATGATACACATATGATTCACATGCATGATTCATGTTGCTTCCTCAGGAAAACTGGAAAACCTTTCCACAATGATTCATTTGGATAGATTAATCTCCATTTTGAAGTTTTAACAATAATATTAATGTCTGGTATTGAAGACCAAGTCTTTTGGGTTTAGGATTGAGACAGCTTTGATGTACCTTAATGGGAAGACACCAGGTTTAAATTGAAATAACTTTAATCAAGCACAGGGTGAAAACTCACAAAGCAAGGAAGCCCTTCCACATTGAGCCTGAAGGGGAGGAGCACATGAGGACATCAGCGTGACTCTCCTTCCTTCTTCTTGGGGTGGGTGGCCTGTCATCAGCCATTGCAACATTATCACCTTTACCTTGCTAGGGCTCTTTGGGATGGCAAAGGAAAATCTGGATATCATTCTTTTTCTGGAATAGTTACCAATACAGTTAATGAGGTGTGATACCCAGAAGATGGGAAGAACCTGAAAACTTAGCTTTCAGAATGCCCTGGCAGTAGATATGGGAGGGGTGAGATTCCAGAACACTGGGTATGAGTTCTCAGAAAGCCCAAGTTTGGCTGTACACAGTAGGCAGACAAATGTTGAGAGAATGAATAGAGGTATAACATGGGATGTCCTCTTGTGGAGAAGGAGTGAGGAATGTCACATAACCAACTTTCTCAATGAAGTAGAGTATAGAAGAAGAATCCACATTGCCCCATCAGGTAGACATCCCAGATACCCAGGAAAACAAGAGCATGCCTTACTTTATTTGAAGGCAGAATCTGAAATGTGGTTATGAATGAAAAAGTAATTTAACTGAATATATATATATATATAATGATAATTTAACTGAATATTTATTATAATTTATATGTAATCTTATATATTGCTTTGTTATATAATCTTATATTATATAACACACAAAGTATGTTATATATTATATATTCCATATTATATTATATAATTATATATTAGCTAATATATAAACATAATAAATTATATATTACATATATGTAATTATTGATTAAATATTACATGTATGCTGTGTATAATATTATAGTTACATATTACATATACATATAATAATTTGTAAAATTATTTAGTATACACATTGTATTATGTGTATATATATATATATATATATATATATATATATTTGTTGTTGGTGGTGGTCATGGTCTGGGGCCTGAGCTCTGGGCCTGGGCATTGTTCCTCAGCTCTTTAGCTCAAGGCTAGCTCTCTACAGCTTGAGCCACAGCACCACTTCTGGCTTTTTCTGCTTATGTGGTACTGAGGAATCAAACCCAGGGCCTCATGAATGCAAGGCAAGCACTCTACCAATAAGCCACCTTCCCAGCCCTATATATTATTATGTATTAGATTATATGTATGTACTCCCTAACAGACTCACACACTGTAAAAGAACAGTGACTATTTTATAACAATTAGACTACAGTTGATTAATTTCCCACAGACAAGATAATTTGTCTCTAAATATCTTTGATTTTGAAGCCTCACTATCATTTAAAACCATCAATAATTATCACTATATATAAGAAAAAATTATCAAACAGGAAAATGACTGGCAAGTGATGGAAATTTAGAAATGGGGAGGTAAAGACAAACACAAAGGGGAGAAGCCTGACCCCTAGCTTACCTTCAGAAGTTCTATTTTCTACATGTTACATATGCTTCCATGTGTCTATTTTGATTCATTTCTCAATAACTTTTTGTTTTATCTTGGCATTACCATGAATGTATGCCAATACAAGATAGTAAAGGATCGTGTAAAGGAGATAATTGTTTATATTTCCTAATTGACAATGATAACGTATCACATTAATATTACTCAGCAATATAAGACACATTGCCCATCATTATAAGACATGGAGCTTGTCTGTAGATTCTCCACAAAAGAACAGTGATACTAAATACCTGATTTAGGTAAATACAGATTTTAGGTAGCTACTTGAGGCTCATACAGTCTTTCTTCTGATAGTGATACTCTAACCTTACTGCAGATATTTCCTTCAAAACTTCATAGGGAGAATTGAAATAGGAGATCAAAATGTCTCTTTACTAGGAATACACTGTAAAGCATTCTGGCATATGAGAAAACAGAGTAATAAACACAGCTATTTACTGTAGAGCTGCTACTGGTCTAGGCTGGCATAGTCTCACATGGTGCTAATTATACTTGCAATACCAATTAGTTTTCTGCCCTACCATTGCTATAATTTTTCTTGTTATTTTTTATCAACTGTGCCAATGAAATGCCTTACAGAAATGTGCTATAACATAGAACGATCATTCTTATAGCATTTTTCCACCTCTAGGGCATAGGACATTACATAAAAAGGAGAAATCAAAACTCAATTCACCTAAACCCAAAGAGTTGGAAATTGAACCCTAGTTCAACTTTGGCATGTTCCTCCATGTACGTGGCTTACAGCATGGCAATGGTTCAGGAACCATGCTTGGATCCATTCTCCCACCTACACTAGAGAAAGACTACCTCATACACGTTAGGTCAGAATGACCTGGTGAATGTTACCTGCCAATTACTGGCCATTTAGAGAAGAACAAGAAAGTCACAGAAAATGACCCAGGTAACAGCCCTTTTCCTGTCAAGCAAGGAGAAACAAGGATTAAAATTAAAACATGCATAATGTAAAGTTGAGAACTCCTGTTGTGTTAAGAGCTTTAGAAGCTTGAAAAATGCCAGGTAGGGTTGAATACCTCTGAAAGTTCTTAACCATTGTCATAAAAGAAAGCCACTCATTCAATCACTCCAGATTCCAGAGGATCTTGTAACCAGGGTTACAAGAACAAAACCAGGCCTTAGAATAGGAGGCTCACTAAACTTAAATGTAATTTAGTTATCTGAACATTTTTGTCTGTGTGTTTGTGTGTGGTGGGGGGGGTTGAATGTGTATGCGAGAACTGGGAATTGAATTCAAGGATTTGCAATCACTCTTAGCTTTTTGTTGGTGAATTGGGAATAATAGCTTGGTGGACTTTTTCGAACAGTCCGGCCTTAAGCTGCAATCCTCAGATCTCAGCCTTCTGAGTAGATAGGATTATAAGCATTAGCTACCAGCACCTATCTCTTCTCATTGATTCTTAAAATATTCATCTTCAATCACTCTGATCAAATATTGGTATTTGGGGGAAATATAATTGATAAAGTTGTTACTTTTTTAATTTTTATTTTTTATTGTGAAAATACTGTACAGAGGTGTTAAAATTACATGGGCAAGATAATGAGTACATTTCTTATCAAGCATTGTAGCCTCCTCCTTTGTTTCCCCTTCCCATCCCTTCCCATCCTCCTCCCGCCCCCCTTACCCAATCCTACCCGTCCCCCCCACCAAAGTTGTAAAGTTCGTTTTTGGCATAACGACTTGTACAGATATGTATTCAAATGTTTTTTTCTTTCATGTGATTGTTTCTAATGCATTTATAAGATTATTTCTTTGTTGCTTGTATGTCCCTCCCCCACAGTATAACCCCTGCTTTCACTGTATTTCATGTCAGTATAATTTGTGGAGGGAAAGGGGAAAAACAAATGGTTTAAATAGGGACACAGGTGGACCCGCTGCAACAATGAGAAGTACAAGTCGTTGTTAGATTTTTTTATGTGAATTTAAGATTCTGTTCATTCATCTGTCTCTCCATTTGTCTATCACACACACACATATAATTTATCTATCATCTACCTACCTTCCATCTATCATCTATATATCTATAATCTATATTTATCATCTATCATTTATATAACCATTATTATTTTACTTAATCAGTTAGCTAGTTGATTAGTTAAGTTTTAGTTTTCAGTACTAGGGATGGAATTCAGATCTTTGCATATCCTTGGCAAGCGCTCCTCCACTAAGCTCCTTCCCGGCACAGCACCCTCTGTAATTCAGTCTCGGATTACTTCCAGGTGAGTTTACATAGCCTTGAAGATGGACAGAAAACAACCTGGAGAAGTGCAACTGTGAGGTGTTCACTTGACAGTCTTAGACCTACTGCTAAAAAGTAAGTGTGGCCAAAATGATTGTAGATGACTTAACTTAAATCGTTTAAATAGGGATACAGGTGGACCCATTGCAACAATGAGATGTACAAGTCGTTATGTCTAAAACGAACATTACAACTTTGGTGGTGGGGGGGAGGATTGGGTGGGGGACAGGGGGATGATGGGAAGGGATGGGAAGGGGAAACAAAGGAGGAGGCTACAATGCTTGATAAGAAATGTACTCATTATCTTGCCCATGTAATTGTAACCCCTCTGTACAGTATTTTCACAATAAAAAAAAGAATGTAATAAAAAAAATGAAATTGCCATCAGATCATCAGCTCAAGCAGCAGCTGGGTCAAGCCTGAGCCTTACTGCCCTTGGCTTTCAGGCAGCAGAAGATGGATGTGCTATGTGTTCAGGACTGGTCCTCTGAACATTCAGTCCAATACAGTTAGAGAAAGCATTTGAGAGCACTGTGCTTGCACAAACAAAATGAAGTAAAATAAAGTATTTATGACTACTTCCAAAGGAAAGTGTTCTTCCAATAACAAGAATGAGTCATTAAAGAGAGTCTGTTATGGGATGAGTCAGGAACAGTGAAGAACGGTTGAATGACTTCCAGTTCTGTAACTCTTTTTCAAGAATAACATTTTGTTACCTGATGCTGAGCTCTCACAGAACCAGGAAGTGGAAGAGAGGAGGGAGGCTGCAGGGGGAACGACAGGCTAGGTCATGTGATTGGTAATGTAGCATCCTTTATACCCCTGTGTCTCTTAAGGCAGGAGAGACAGAGTAACCACTCTCATTTTTTAAAGCATTCTCAAATTGAAAGGGAGCTATGAATATATAGATGGGAAATTCATCCAAAGATCATCATAATAAGAATCACAGAATGGGAGGGCTAGATCTTTAGGAAGATATTTATAATACTTATAATATCCATGCTTGTTATGTGTCATGTCTGTGCTTCCTCCAGTTCTAGATGATGGATTCAGACAGGCTTGACTCCAAACCCTAGCTCTCTTGTCCAGGACTCTATGAACACACCAAGTTTCCTATTCTAAAACCAGGATTAGGAAATGAACACTCTAGTAGTTGGTAAACATTCTGAGAAGACATGAAGGACTATCTGCGTAGCAGGCTCACCCAGAAGAGGCAGCAGGAAATTGAGAGTAGTTTGCTTCCTGAAACCCAATACAACCAGAGAAACAGAGGGTTCTAAATACACGCTGTGTTCTCAGCATTGTCTGAAACCCGCTAGGTACTAGCTGCCTGACTTTAGGGACAGTGCTTGCATTTCTGGAGAAGAGAATTTTCTATTCCGCCTTGTATTGGAATTGGATAAAGGACTCTAGATATTCAAATTATTTCTTTTATGCAAGAGAACAAAGGATTAATACTAGTCATTTTGGGGGCAGGGAGGGGAGAGTGGTGTGGGGCTTTTAACCTGTCACACTGTCCTGCTTTTTGCTGCAAGAGATTATTAAGTAAAGTACATTGTGGATTTTTTTTCTGGGTCCTACTTTAAAGATTCACCTAAAATGTAGTCTAAAATTACAATAAAGGATGGTGGAGGTGGTGATGAAGGTAAATAACTATTGGTAAGCCTAATCGTGCAAACAGAAAACAAACCCAAGTCTCTAAATCCAAAACATAAACAAATGACTTAGTATTTGCTTCCCCCTCCCCCTGTTTCCTTCTCAGGTTCTCATTTGTCCTAGCTTACAACAAGAGGCACACATTCTGCCAGCCTCTCTCACCCGTGTGATGTGCTCAGTCATTGGTAAGTGTCCATTGCCAATGAAGATAATTAATGCTCAACCATTAATTAATTGTCATCCACGCCATGCTCCAACTCCCATACATGTTTAGATTTTCTGTGTAAGCATTTGATGTGTCTCAATCTCACAAGAAATGTTTATGTTCCTTTGTACTATCTCAGTTAAACATTTTGCTTAATTTTAGCACTGGAGGATAAAACACATATCCATGCTCTCTCATTTCATACAAAGAAACGGAGATCTGTGAAAGAAAACCGCCCTTACTAACATTTGAAAGAAAACCAATGAAGGAAGTAAAGACAAAAATCAAGACTTTTTGATGTTGATCAATAATACACAAAAGATCAATAAACTGAATGCCTTAATGACGGACAATTCTTGAATGTCTCATGTACATTTAAAATAAAGTAGTAACACCAGGCGCTGGTGGCTCACGCCTCTAATCCTAGCTACTCAGGAGGCTGAGATCCAGCCCGGGCAGGAAAGTCCGTGAGACTCTTTTTTTTTTTAAACAATTGTGAAAATACCGTACAGAGGGGTTACAATTAGATGGGCAAGATAATGAGTACATTTCTTATCAAGCATTGTAGCCTCTTCCTTTGTTTCCCCTTCCCATCCCTTCACAGCCTTCCCCCGCCTCCCCACCTAATCCTCCCCCCCCCCAAAGTTGTAAAGTTCATTTTCCACATGACAACTTGTACTTCTCATTGTTGCAACAGGTCCACCTGTATCCTTATTTAAATGACTTGTATTTCCCCTTCTCCTCCACAAATTATACTGACATCAAATACAGTGAAAGCAGGGGTTATACTGTGGGGGAGGGACATACAAAGCAACAAAGAAATAATATTATAAATGAGTTAGAAACAAATGCATGAAAGAAAAAAGACATTTGAATACATATCTTAGGGTTCATTTCCCTAACATCACCTTATCTGACCTTTTCTGCTTTACTCATACATATACTAGATATTGCAAATAAGGGAAACCATGGAACCTATGTTTCTTTGGGCTTGGCTTACTTCACTTAATATAATTTTTTCCAAGCTTTCCATTTCCTAACAAATGGGGCAATGTCATTCTTTCTGATGGAGGCATAGATTCCATTGTGTATATATACCACAATTTCTTGATCCATTCATCTACTGAGGGGCATTTGGGTTGGTTCTAGCTTAGCTATGGTAAATAATGCTGCAATAAACATAGTTGTGCTGGTAGCTTTACATTTGGGTAAATGCCCAAAAGTGGGATTGCTGGGTCATAGGGGATTTCTATGTGGAGTCTTTTGAGGAACCTCCATACTACTTTCCAAAGTGGTTGAACAAGTTTACCTTCCCACCAACAATGCAGTAAGGTTCCCTTCTGTCCACTTTCCCTCCAGAATTTGTTGTTATTAGAGTTCTTGATTTTTGCCATTATAACTGGGGTGAAGTGGTATCTTAATGTTGTTTTGATTTACATTTCTTTTATGGCTAGGGAGGTTGAGCATTTCTTCATGTGTCTATTGGCCATCCTTCTTTCTTCTTCAGAGAAGTTTCTCTTTAGCCCACTTATTTATTGGGCAGTTGTTTCTTTGAGGATTTATGAGACTCTTACCTCCAATAAACCACTAGAAAAACAGAAGTAGCGCTGTAGCTCATGCAATATCGTGCTAGCCTTAAGCTAAAGAGCTGAGGGATAGTGCCCAGGCCCAGAGTTCAAGCCCCACTACCGACAAAAAATAAAAAAATAAATAAAAATAAAGTAGTAACTAGGCCACAAGAGAAAGTTTAGGAGAGATGCTAAATACACAGACAAAAGAAGGCACACCCACATAAGAAATTTTTATTGTAATTTTAAATATTTTTTTTTCTGTGTGCCAGTGACTCATATCTGTAATCCTAGCTACTCAGGAGGCTGAGATCTGAAGATCGCAGTTCAAAGACTATCCAGGCAGGAAAGTCTGTGAAATTCTTATCCCCAATTAACGACCAGAAAACCAGAAGTGGTGCTGTGGCTCAAAGTGGTGGAGCCCTCACCTTGAATGCAAAGCTCAGAGACAGAGCCCAAGCTCTGAGTTGAAGCCCCATGACCAAAAAACAAAACAAAACAAAAAAAACCCTGCAAAACTAAAATTCTTTTTATAACTATAAACTACCATCACAGGAGATTTTACACTGCTCCCTACTGAGTTTTACAGGTTAAAAAGAATTTTTAAAGAAGTCTTGTGCTCTCAGTGTTATCATTTCTATTGATCTAGAGAAGCTGATGGTTTCCATTATCAACAGTCTGGCATAAACCCTGCAGGTGTCTTCTCTGAGGTACCTGCAAATCTCACACAGTCACTGTATCGCATCTTTCCTGTCAAACTGGCCGTTTGAATTCTGTTTGCAACTTTGTTAGTTACTTCCCATGCTTTTCTTAACTATAAAGAATGCCCTCAGTTAATTTCCATAATGAAATTTACATTGACCTTTCTGAGAAAAAAAATCTGAACAGCTTTTTAAATTCCCAATTCATTAAACTTCTTCAGTTATCATTTTGATCATTAAAATCCAGGAAGACTTACTTGCCCACAGAGTGACTTGGACCAGGTTTTAAGTTAGTAATCTGCACAATTGTTATAGTATCTAACCATCAGTATATCCTAGGTATGAATAAGGACATCAGAAATGGGGCTAACCATAACGTAATGGTACAGCCTTATAATGGTGTCCAAACTAGTAAGGTTCAATTCCATAGATTCCTGTGTGAATAGAACACAAATACATAGTATAGAATTATTTAGTGAAGACTTTTCTCCTCTGGCAGGCAATGTGAATGAAACCCAATAAAAATGATAGCTAAAATCTATCATATTTGTTGGTTAGCATATATCCCCAACTCACACCCATTTTCTCATGGTACAGATGGGTTTTTGTTTTTGTTTTTACTGTTGTAAATTCATATCTTAAAATGTTACCTGATAATTAAAGAGCACAGTGTTAATAATAGAATATTAAAGTATTAAATGGCTAAATGAATATCCATGATGCTTAAATGTACATAGACTTAACAGCTTCAACAAGTTAATACCCTGGCCCTTTTTTATCATTTTATTTTTACTTCCCACCAATTTTCCTTTGTTTTTTTTTTTTTTTGTCGGTCGTGGGGCTTGAACTCTGGGCCTGGGCGCTGTCCTTCAGCTCTTCAGCTCAAGGCGAGCGCTCTACCACTTGAGCTACAGCGCCACTTCCGGTTTTCTAGTGGTTTATTGGAGATAGGAATCTCACGGTCTCTCCTACCCCGGCTGGCTTTGAACCGCGATCCTCAGATCTCAGACTCCTGAGTAGCTAGGATTACAGGCGTGAGCCACCAGCGCCCGGCTTTTCCTTTGTTTTAATGTCCTATTTTATTAAAAACTTGTACCAAATTCAATAATTTTGCATGCATTATTTCTTCTATGTAAATTTTAACCTTCTCTTCATTGATGGGCTCACTTCTGATTATGCCTCACATTTCATTTTGAGTGACATGTTCCTTTCTTGACACAATTCAGTTATTTTATTTCCTTGTGCTCTTCTGTTGCTGGGTGTATCACAATTATATTCAACTCCTTTTTGAGCAATTACATTAAAAAGCTATCATTTAATCGACAGTAGGCATCATGAAGTACCCTGCTTTGTTTCACATAGGGCCTTATCAAGCATTGTTGAGAATCAGATATTAATTTTAGTGTTCTTAATTTTAAAATAGATTGACATCTTACCTCTACTGACAGTAAACATAAAAAGTCTAAGACTGGCATGAGGATGGAGGACCTTGGTTTTGGGTAGAAGTGAGGGAGGGAAATTATACAATTGCGTCGACGACAGAATGCATTAAGTTCTTGTTAATGCATGTTTGTGTGGATAAATCAAACATGTGGTTAATCTGGTTGCATAAAGAAAGAGGTTTATGAAAGCAAGAAATTGTAAGGAGACATATTTTCACAGAGAACAAAAGCACTGCACATGGATTCCCCCCTCCCCATGATGCTAATTAAGACTGTGCAGGAGGCAGAAAAGAAAAATCCAGTTACCACACTAAAGGTAGGAGGTATGCCAGAGTGTCACACTCAGCACCAGATGAGCTAGAGAGCAGGAATTTTAATGAGATACAGGAAAGTATGATAGTTGTCCCTGGGTACAGAAATTTGAGGGAAGATGTGAGTTAGCTGAATAGAGGGGAAAATCGTTTGAATGTGCATCGACATTGGTTGAGGTATATACTATGGCATAATCTAAAATTTACCTGACAAGAATTTCATTTGACTTCGGCTTCATACTACCTATGTACTTGGCAAACACAGAGGGACCATGAAATTGGAAATAATTTCCTGACAAACACCCTTTGAACTTACAACACAAACATTTTGTTCCAGAGAATGCAAATCCATATTTAGAAATTAAACTAAAGAAATAAGTGACTTTAGAGAAGAATGAGCTCGAATAGTAACATGGAAAAATGCTGTGCTACTACCAAAGATATTCAAATTAATACATGATAAATAAAATAAGCATAGTTTATATAGTACACCTCCATAAGAAAGATTGGAGGAAAAAAAGATCAGTAAACTAAGCCAAGTGAATTTTTTTCCAATTTGAACCACAAAAATGGAAACCAAACTTAATAATCTAATTTATAAAGACCAGTCTACCATAAATTCAATATTAATTCCAAAGGATAAGAAAAGGGAGAACAAATACAGTTTTTGAGAAATAGTGATATCAATATCTCAGAAGCTCAGCAAACCAATAAAATAACACTATCATCAAAATCACAGCTAATAATTCCATGTTTATATATTTGGAAAAGAAGACAAAAATACCTAAAAACATACAGATGATTAAAATGGGAAAAAGATGCATCATGTGTGAGGAAATATCTGTATAAATGAAGACCAGTTTTTCCTCTGAAACTTTATATTCTGGAAGACAATGGTGGTAATTCCTAAAGTACTCCATGTATCAAAAAATGATAGGTTTAAAAATGCCAATGAAATTGAAACCTTAACAAACAAAGGAGACTAATTTGTAGAATAGGTTTTAGATTTGCAGAAAAAATCAGTCTCATAGTTGCTCCTATGACTAACATTGTAAACATTAATACTAGGGTACATTTTCTATAACTAATGAAGCAATGTCAGTGCATCATTACTATAGGTCAAATATCTCACACATTTCCTTAGTTTTTACTCTAATGTATTCCTGGTATCCCAACCCAGGATAGCAAATTATTTCCTCATTTATTTCTTAATCATCATATTCAGAATTGATCTATTTTCATTGTACAGCTGTTATAATAGTACCTTTGATTTTCATTCACATGCATTAAAACTTTATAAATGAGTAATATACAACATTATATATTTAAATGAAGATATAACTACAAACTTGCCAAGTTTACTTTGAAATGAATGAAATGAAGTATTACCCTTAGGATAGACTTTTTTTTTACTTCATTAAATAAACATCTAAGATGGGCACCAGTGGCTCATGCCTCTAATCCTAGCTACTCAGGAGGCTGAGATCTGAGGATTGCAGTGAAGCCAACCTGGGCAGGAAAGTCCTTGGGACTTGTATCTCCAATAAAGTATTCAGAAAATGTTGGAAGTACTGCTGTGGCTCAAGTGTTAGAGCATTCACCTTGAGCAGAGCAGTTCAGGGACAGTGTCCAGGCCCTGGGTTCAAACTCCAGGACTAACAATTTGAAAAAAGAAAGAAAGGAAAGAAAGGTCTAATCTGAGTTAGATAGCCAGATAAATAGTGTGTTTCAGACATAAAGGAGAAAAAGCCAGAACTTGTCAAGACAAAAAATCCACATTTATAGAAAAAATCTATAAATAACTGATTAATTAAATCTCCTAAGAACTGTTTGAAGATAACATCATAAAATTTTCACAGATTCAGACATTTGAGACATCTATAGAATTCCTTTGAGGGGAATATCAAGTAATTGCATGAATCAGGGAAAGAAATTTAAGATGTGAATAATTATTAACTTAATGAACCTCTTCATCTGGATATCTTGCAGTGTAAATAGTAGCTGAATATATGACAAATTTTAATTTCTAGATCATGCAAGGAAAGCATAATTTAATTGAATATTATGAATATATGACAAATTTTAATTTATAAACACATGGTGAATTTTATGCATAGGAAGCATAATTTGAATTGAAATGAACAAAATGATATTCCAGGAATAATAAAGGTGTGAAGGTGTCTTTACCGAGAATATAAGGAGTGATAAACATAAATTGGTATTAAATTCACATTGTTGCATATTGGTCCAGATTTTAACATTTTCTTTTTTTACAGAAGACCTTTACATGAAATTGGATTTATTATTTTTCATATTCTTGTTTGAGTTCTTATCTCACTCTTACAATCTAAAATTAATAAACTACCCTTATATGATATGCAAGATATATCATGTACTAGTGACTTCAACAGGCAATTGCTATTTTTACCAAATAGTTATTCTATTCAACCTATGACATGGCTGACATTCATGACCTTAGTGTTATTATCTCCAAAGACATATTATTTTATGCAGCTGACTTCCATTTGTGTGTGTGTTTCCAAACAAATAACACTACACTTTGACATTGCTCCATGTTCTACTTTAAACAACTACATAACAATATTATTGATGATGCTATTAATGGTGTTAGAAGAATTTTAGCTGTTATTAGACATCAAGCAAATGATTGAGTTGACTAAACAATCACTATTGAAATGGTACCAAGCTTAAAGCTAAATTAAATAAATATTCTTTGATAAGTTTTGAATGATACTAAAATAGAAACACTAAAAGAAAACCTTGCAGACCTTATGCCTGTAACCTTAAATACCCAGGAGGCTGAGATCTGAGGATCATAATTTGAAGCCAGCTGGGGCAGGAGAGTCCTTGAGGTTCTTATCTCCAACTAGCCTTAATAAAAGCCAGAAGTGGGCTTAAGTGGTACAACATTAGCCTTGAGCAGAAATGCTAAAGGACAGGGAGCAGGCGCTGTTCAAACCCTAGCACCATACCAAAAAGTAGAAAAAGAAAAAAAGAAAACCTTGTATTATGTATGATATTTACTGCATATACCCAGAAACAACCCTCAAATGATACATACTCCAAACTAGCTCAACTTGGGTGAGTGGTAATCTCACAATACTGGCTAGTTACAGTAATCAAAAAGGTCAAAGAAAGACTAGGAGGGGTCTCAAACATTACATGAATGTTAAAAATCTTTATGTTCAAAGACTAAAATACAGAGTCTAATAATGATTTTTCAGAGTTGAGCATCTTAGTATGACTATAAAACATTGGAAATTTTAGAAGTTAATAATTTGGCAACTGAAAGAAATTTCTCAAAACAAAGTAATTCAACATTTATATGTAAGAGGAAAGATTTTTAAAAATGAGAGCACAAAGAATAGATGCAGATAAGCAGATACTATAGTGAAATAGATTTTTATATTTTAAATAATACAGTAAAATAGCTGTATAAAGACTGAGAAGAACTAGGATACACAGTTAAAGACAAAATAAACCAATAAAACTACAAAAGGGCCAAAATGGAATAAATAATAAAGAAGTAGAATTAAAAAATATTCAATCTAAAAGAAGAGGAATATTTTCTGCTGATTAGAATCAACCTATCAGGTACATATAATATTTATAGTGACAAAACTCGTCTCTATATCATTTCTACTTGTTTCCCTTTCCCTTCTTCCCTTCATCTCTCTCTCTCTCTCTCCCTCTCTCTCTGTCTCTCTCACACACACACACATACATACACATACAAACACACAGTCCTTCGTGTAGTATCCAACACAGAGCAATTATGTGATGCACACTTTCTCTCTTTTCCCATGTACTTGTTCATCCTTCTGCATGATTGATATTTTCTTAAGTTCTACAATGAATAGATTTTATTAAAATATACTTTTTATTAGAAATATACAATGCTGCTACTATTAGTACTAATATGGACAAAGAAACCAGTATTTAAAATGAGTCCTCTAGACCTGAGAGTATTTGTTTCTGATTCCAACAGACCCCAAATAGTATTCTTTTATTAGATATTTTCATTAGCATGGCAATACCAGTACCAAGCCCCCATGGAGAACACTATCATCTAATTCCAGAATAGCTTTGAGGAAATAGAATGTGCAAATGAAATGTGATAGAAACTCTATTAATAGCCTAACCATTGCATTATTGATGTGATGTATGTATCAGACAAAGGTAGCTCTCTAGAGATGACCCTACTTTGTTTAAGAATAATAAGAATCCATTGTGTACTTAAATGAATCTTTTATTCTGTCAATAGAACTATAGATTTACATTAAGTCACCCAGGCTTTTTTTGTGGTAGGTAATGTGAATGATATAATTAAGTACAAAGCCATCAGTATAGGAGCCTACGCTAGCAAGATATGAATCTTCTCGGCCCTAGAGAGGCTCATTGTCTTCAGGAGTTTGATGAGGTGTGCCCTCTCTTACCGCTAATGGTAATTAATCCGTTCTCATCTCGAGGCAGATAAGTCTAAGGACTTGCCAGGCAAATTCCCCTGACACTGGCAGGCATGGGACCGTTTCCCTTGGCTCACTCAATTTTGAGTCAAGTCTTACAAAGAATTCCATGTGCATTGCCAACTCCTCTTTCTTTAGCACAGGAAAGTCGTTCAGCCCTACTCAGACTGTCAGTGTGAAAGGCTTTAAAAAGCTCAGGCTCTCGTGCTACATACAATACACACAGAGGACACCATATGTCCACGTGGACATCTCCTTGGGTGCATTCTTCAGTGTGACTTTGCTTTCCTCGTCCAGTGTCACGTTGGGTGGGATTCCGTAACCGTGTTCCATTACTCCTCACACCTCTGTATTCTGAGATGCAGAGAAGAGGAAATCAATTCGAGTCATTGTAAAGAATAATTTCTAGCTCTTCCAATATGATCTCCTTGACACTAGGCAATTGGTTGAGATATCAAGAAGAGTTTTACATGAAGGGCTTTTCACATTGGTCTCGGCTCCAAAGGGAGAATGGAAGCTGACGCGTGGAAGAAGTTAGAGAGGTCTTGGTAAGCTAGGATTGGTGTTTATAGATCTAGGAACAGAATCCAAGTCTTGTGCATTGTCCATGCCTTTTATTTGTCTGGAGTCCCATTGCCAGCGTGGCCCATGATGAAGACAGTCTAATAGTCAACTGACCAGCCCTTCTTCTATGATGAATACCCTGAGGTGTTTGTTAGGGTGAAATATACTCTTAATCTGACCCCAGCTGTCTCCTCACCTGTGCATTTTCAAGTTCCACCTGCCTCTGGAATCATAGTGCTATTCCTGGTCATCTAGCTATGTCATTGCTAAGATAATTTTGTAGAATCATATTCCCTGTAAATCTGATGATGTATACACTGATAAAACTTCACCTATAGGTAAACGTTCTGCTGACTCTGAATGTGCCAACAATGGAGCCATTGTTCATTTTTTTTTACACTTCTCAGTTTCACTTGTATACATAGATTCTTGGCCAAACCATCCATCAGCCAAGCCCAAGGTTTGCTCTCTTCTGTGGGAGATAGGGACACACTGTGCATACCATTGGTATGGGTATAACATTAGCATTGGCACAAGTGTGGTGGTTGGTAAGGGGATCTAGACTACTTGTTAATGCCATCTACTCATGTGATCTAGCTCTGGTCAGACATGACTAATAAGAAAGATTTCCTCCTTATCCATTCAAAGGGGACAAATGCTGGCTTCTACTGTAAAGAGGTCAGTCACTTCTCTATTAATGAAAGTCCCAAGAATATCCACTCCAATTAGCCTACTTTAGTCAGGCTCTTATATTTAGATTATGATTATTTTCATAATCAACACCCTGACTTTAGCATTGTAGAACTGCCTTGTTGGAGGTATCTGGAGGATTTTACTTATTCAAGATCCTCTTCTAAGGACCTAAGAGACTCTGCCCAAACTATTAAGAGGCCTCTCTGACTTTCCTATTAGCCATGTATGTATGTATATATGTATGTATGTATGTATGTTAACTGTGATGTTAATGTTTGTCTATCAGTTGGGGAAAATGAATTGAGATTGTTAAGCAGGGAAGGTTTGGAGGGGAGTAGTTTTTCAGAGAGAACTATGGTGAGAGAAGTCTGAAGACATTGAAAATTTAGCTGAAGAAGGATTACAAAGGGGATAGGTAATGGCTGCAAAGGAGGAAACAAATGAGGGCGAGCTACCAAAGGGTGAACAAATGCAGCAATGATATTCACTAGACATTATGTTGAAAATGAACTGTGTAACCTCTGTGGGAGGGGTGCTGGTAAGGAGAAACTGGGAGAAAAGGAGGGAAGAGGTGATACTTTTCAAAAAGAACTGCACTCATTACCTGACTTAGGTAACTATAACCCCTCTGTATATCACCTTTACTAAAACAATAGGATTATATATAGTATAATATATAATATATATGCCTTGTGTTTATCATTTTTCTTCCATAGGGCCTATACTGTTTATCAATAACCTGCCAGTTTTCATGCTTTTATCATTATTTGTTCCCATGTATCTGTTAAACTCTTTAACCATCTAGTGCCTAAGTCACATCTTCTGCAGCAACATTTTCTCTCAACTCTTAGGTATCACTTAGGACATTTTTAACAAGCAGACTAGTTACCTTTGGAACTATCTATACACAAGATGATGCCCCAAACATGTTCGATTTGCTACTCAGGCAGCAACAGTAAACTATTTTCCAAACACTATCTTAATGTGTATTTGTTTAGATTACTCTCGATATGATTCTCCTTAATTCAAGTCTTCTAAGGAGTAGGCATTAAGCAGAACATAATATGTACAGAGGCTACATTGGAAGAAGTTCATGTGAAGACAAAGGAAAAAGAAAATGCATAAGCCGTCAAAGTTAGCAACCTATTATGCTATGGAAAAGAACGAAGATATGGCAAGAAGCTTATTCAAAAGAAGCAAATTCTCCTCATGGACAGTAATGGATTCATAGAGCTTTCAATCAACTAGGCATCTCAACTTTGGCTCTTGAAAGATACGAGAGCCTTATAGGAACATGGCTTCCATGATATTTCTTACAGAATATTTTTAAGGGTTCAAATTCTGTTTATTTGAATAGTTTTATTTTCCCCTAATATCTCAATTTCCTATGGAGTCTTATTTTTTTATTTTATTGTAAAGGTGATATACAGAGGGATTACAGTTATATAATAAAGAAATGAGTACAATTCTTGCCAAATATTGTTATCCCTTCCCTTGTTTTCTCCTGCTTTCCATCCCCATCCCAGATTCCCTTCCCCACCAAGTCATAAAGTTCATTTCCAACAGTGTCTTGGGAGTATCACTGGAGAATTGGTTCACCCTTTGTCTTTTGTCTCACCATTTCTGTGATTCCCTTCTCTTCCCCAAATCAGATAAACTTATATAGAAGACAAAGGTCCCCCAAATCAAAAACAGTGACAACAGTGACAAACCAAAGGAAAAAAAAAGAAAAAAAGAAATAGTGCTAATAGCACACACACACACACACACACAAACTCTTGTTTCATATCTTGGAGTTCATTTTATATAGTCATATGTACATAGCTATTGAGCTATTCCTATGAAATTTCATATGACTGAGACAAAAGAATTACAAGTTCAAGGCCAGTCTTGGCAACATAAATAAACGCTGTCTGATAAACCAAAGGAAACAAACAAAAAACTTCATATGTTACCAGGAACTAAAAGAAAACTACAAAAGATTTAAATATTGGGAAATTAACTGAGAAAAATAAAACTAGACTGAAGATTAGTAGGTAAAAGTATGCCATAAAATATTTATGAAAATAACTTAGATCAGAAACACATCACTCGTTATTTTACAAGGGGTAACTATTATCCAGTACATTAATAAATCAGCCCTCTGACTTTGATTCTCAAGGTATCATTATGGTAACATCTATTTAATACTAGAAGTCAGGAAGTTCATGTGAATTTACAGTAGAATTTTTTCAACTAAAATCATAAAGTAGACTATAAATCTATTTTTGAATTTTAATAACCAAAACAAGGAAGAAAAAAATCATCAGTTAAATAACATTGGCCAATGGAGGAATATGCATAAATTGTTACAGATGATTTAATCCCTTCTTAAAACTGAGAGCTAAGTGATAAAATATAATCTTAAATGACTGTTGTGTTCTATAACAAGCATCTTCTGATGAGAGCTAGAGTAAGATACATTACTTGCCAATATCATGAAGATGAATGACTTTGGAGTGCATTCATACATGTAGCGTATTTTTGACAGTTCGATTTTACCAATTGGTAAGATGTAAAATATCTAAGACATAACTCATCATACAGGTTTTTTCCCATACAGTATTGGAAAATAACATGTAGAATGTATTCTAGCTAGGACGCAACTGTCTGTGTGACCAATGAGCAAAATCTCTGCCTGACTTTACCAATGGCCAAGGGGCAAATATGCCTGAAGAATTCACCCAAACTGGAGGAGATATTGAAATGATGTGAGAAAACAAAGCCAAGGCTTTCTCCTACAGAAATTCAGAGTTCACACCCACAAAGAGTTCACATACACAACAAATGGGCAATTGAAGCTTCCTGATCATTTCCCCTTAAAGTCAGGTTGCAAAAAATGTCAGCTCATAAACCAGAAGTGTTACTAAACTCCTGTTTTGTCTGAAGTATCTAGAGTCCATGTAACTTAAAATAATGTTCGTCTGGGTTCAATCCTTTCAAATAAACAGGTTACCTAGAAGTACTGCCAGGTAATTGAAAGGATTTGATTTGTTCTGGGGAGTTGTTAACTCTAAGCTGAAGGACACTTCCAAAAAAATAATTTTGACCTTGGAATATTTCATTTCAAGTCATTACTTCAGATAGTAATTATTTAGAAGTGCCAGTTTCTTCCGAAAGATACCCCAATTTCTGTTAATGAAACCATATTATTAAACTACAAGCGAATGTTTAAATGATGGGTGTTTTCTAAAGGGACAAAAAAAAGAACACTTAACTCTCTCAGAAGTGGAATCAAATCATCAAGGTTCATATAAAGAAGTTAGGTCAGGAACACCTCTCGCTTTATTATAATTGAAGATGATCCTATTGGCCTTGATTCTCACCGTATCATTATGTCAATATCTATTTAGAAGTGAAAGGTAGAGAGTTGATGTAAACTCATGATGGAGTGCTCAACTAAAACCATTCTGGATTTCAGAATGAAAAAGCTATCATTCATGTTGTGTGCCTGCTATGTAAAGGATACAGAGTTAACAACAAGAGGCCTCTGTCTTCCTCCATAATTCAGGAAATTCATAATCTTGCACTCATTTTGTAAGATAGAAGCCAGAATTATGAATTTTTCCCATACCATGATCTCATGGTAAAATGATAAAAGATCCAGGATGGAAATTCTATGTATATCAGACACTGTGCTTTTCCTTTAGTTTGACTTCTGACATTCCAAACGTTAATTAACTAAGATGAAAAAATTGGATGACAAACATATTGCTCCCTTTCCAACTTGCTTGCATGTTCATAAGTGTATAGATTGTGTTGGCTTCCAAATATGTGATGGGATTACTATTTTAATTAATTAATTTTAATAAATTTTATTTTAATTTCCTGCCATTCATTGTAATGCTTTTGTGATGGTGGGGACATTGGAATTTGCCATCCTTCATTAACCTACCACAGTCTTATGATTTTAGGCTATAGAAATAATATACTATCGAAGAAAACTATTTGTCTTCAGAAATTATATACATCATATTGACACGGATGTCCATCTTGACCAATATCAATTGTGACCTGCTGCTTTCTAAAATAAGCCAGTTTGTATGAACTGTATTAAACTGATGGTGGTAGATGTTTTGATCATTCTGAGTGCAACAGTAATTTTTTCCTTCTTGCAAATGAATTTAATGACACTGATACTCAGTGCGAGAGCATTGCTAAGTTATAGCCATGATAGTAACAAAAGTCTCTTGAGTCCATCCTTTATATTTGCTATGCTCTCCTTGCAACAGACAGGATTTAAAAGGTTAAACTGTACTCAGAAACAATCACTAACCCCCACTAGTCAGCATTGTTTTTCTAATATCTATAGTTGGCTTCATTCTCTTTGGTGCTCAGAAGAACCTGGAAGAATAACACTGCTTTCTCTACTTTTGCCTAGCAGCATCTATTTGTTAACATTAATAAACTCATTGAGTGCTTTTATTGGTAATTTCTGTCATGATTCAAAGGACTGGTGCTTATTCTTCACCATATTTGACTATATTGTGTACATGGGCACTTGCTAATGTGTGTAATTATGGTACTTTGTGCTGATGATGTCTTAAGATGATGGAATTTTCTTTTCCCTACCAAAAAGACAGTGTGGGTCTGCAGGAATATTTTATTTTATTTCGCCCTGTGCCCTACCTGTTCATAGTCAAATGCAAGTACTTAAAAGCTGCAACTTTCCTATAAGTTTTGAAGTTGTTAGGCTTCCAACATACATCATAACAATGTTCCAAATGAATCTGTTCCGCCTCCTATAAATTATATGACTATCTCATATATAGGGATTGTACATGCTATTTTATCCATAAAATGTCTTTCATTTCTCAGCCATGATACATTATATGTAGATATGTAATTATATATACATACATATATACGTACATACATATTGTAAATACCATTACACATCTATAAATGATGAAAAATAAGTCTAGAGAAATGAAACAAAAGATGCAAATATAACACCATTTGAGTCAAGAAGTACTATGTGACACTATGTAACTATGCGACATGAAAATATCAGGATAAATTAGAGTAGGATGATAATAAAGTTAAAATAATATCTTCATAGAGAGTTGCAATGTGGACAAAAATATAAAAGACATATGCAGGGATGGGAAGGTGGTGGAGTGCTTACCTTGCATGGGTTCGATTCTTCAGCAAAAAAAAGCTGGAAGCACTGTGGTTCAAGTCGTAGAGCGCTAGCCTTGAGCTGAAGAGCTGAGGGACAGCGCCCAGACCCAAGTGTAGGCCCCATGACCGACAAAAAAAAGACATACACAAAATAAAATAAAAATAACAATACTGATGTTCTTTTTTAAAATTTTACTGTAGAAGTGATGGGCTTACAGTTACATAAGTCGGGTAATCAATACATTTCCTTTTGAACAGTGTAACCCCCTCCTTCATTTTTTCCCAGTTTTCCCTCTCCCAGCCTCACGTTCCCCCACGTTCTATAGATCATTTCCAATATATCTAGTCGGTTTCACTGTTGAATTGGTTCATCTTTTGTCCCACCTATTAATGTTATTGGAAAGTTTGCAAATGTAATCCTAGCTACTCAGGAGGCTGAAATCTGAGGATCGAGGTTCAAAGCCAGCCCAGGGAGAAAAGTCTCCATGAGACTCTTATCTCCAATTAATCATGGAAAAACCAGTAGAGGAGCTGTGGCTCAAAGTGGTAGAGTGCTAGCCTTGAGCAAAGAGCGTAGGGACAGTGCCCATGTCCTGAGTTCAAGCTCCATGGCCAACAAAAAGAAAAAAAAAGGAAAGGACCATGTTTGGATGGGGATGGGAGACATCTAGGCAGAAAATTAACACTAATGAACCGAGAAGAGTAGGTGAAATTTCAAAAGAAATAGATACTGAACAGGTTCAGACTTTCCAGACAGCAAAGGAGCTTAATAAATCAGGTTTCCATAGGCCATTTTCAATAATTTATAGGAGATTTCAATTTCCCTTGCCTTCTAGCATGGTTCATCTAGATTAAGTGCTCGTTAACACTGTCGCTTATTAAAAATCATGATAAAGAAAAGAATCCCAATTCATTATGCATGTGGAAAAGATAGAAATAACAACAGGCCCCAAGGCAACATCTCCAATCCTGGAGAAAAAAAAACACAATGAACATATGCTGTCTCTTTTGGATGAGTGTGATCTCACAGTTAAAACACTTTTAGCGAGTTTATGAATTATAGTTAGTTACATCTGTCCTCTGTTTTCCTTGCCTGAGCAGGAAAAGCACCAAGAATTAGGCAACATCTCAGACACTCACTAGAGGAAGATGGACTTGGCTCTGAGATGACTTAGTGAGGGCCAGGGCTCTGACTTCTATTATGCTCTTTGCATCCCTCTCTCTCTTCACCACAAGAGAATCAGTCCCTTAGATTCCCTCTTACTAGCTTCTCCTGAGAGGGCAAGCAGAGGTATTATTGGGTTAGCTCCCTCTGAACACTCAGAATCAACTGCCTTACCTTACTTAAAGGGACATTTTGAAAAGACCTGATCATTTTTTTTAAGCTGGAAAATTCTATTGAGCAATGCTGTCTATACCAAAGTTGAAAACTGCAAATAAGAATACTGGAGCATATTGGAAAGGCACTGACAGACTCTGTGCACAAAATGATTCTTAATTAGACTGTTGCAGTGGGAAGATTATAGTCTTACATCTCAGTGGAATGTTCATGTTCACACAGAGTTTCAGGCAGCGGAGGCAGGAGAGTTAGTGTGAATATTACTGGGAAAGACTGTCAACAGATTTTGGGTAGTCAGAGTTGGGTAAAAGGAAGGAGGCAATGAAACTCTCCTGACATGTCTTCCCCCATTATTAAATAATGCCTCCTCTGCCTGGCAAACTGACCTCTAAGCAGCAACTTTTATCTCCCTACCACATTTGTGTCTGCAATTCATTCCCCTGCAATCACCAACTTTACCTCAATCTAACCATCTATATTTTCCATTTCACTACCATGCCAAAGAATTTTCTACCATGGCGAATTTATAGTAATTACCTTCATCATGAGCCTCCTCCCCCACTTTTCACACTTAATAAATTCCTATGTGGCCTAGCCACTCACTCCCTAATAACAAAAGGGAACATTTCCAGTGTTTACCACTCTCTTCTATTCCTTTTGACCATGATTTGTCACTCAGCTAGCCAACATCTCAAATGTACTCACAGAAAAGAACAGCCATCTCTCAAAGACTCATTCACGTTTGCTTTTTGATTGAAAATAAAACCTTGCTATAATAGCCTTTCTCGTTGGATAACTAAAATCCAAACATTGCTGTTTCTTTGCAATAAATGTTTGGAATTAGGGCTAGCCCATGGCTAAGGATTTGAGTAAGTCTTTCTAGGTAGTCCTGGAAGTACAGGTAATATATTTTTATTAAAAGAAAATATAGGGAATCATTCTTCTCTTGGGCACCCTAGTGACCTAATTATAAAAGCTGCAAAGGCAGAGAGGGGAGAAAAGAAGTAAAAACTTGGTGCACAATATCATACCCCTTCAGATACTAGTTGTCTTGGAGAAGTGTAAAATGCTGAGTAGTTAGGGGAAAAAGTCTGCCCTTTAGTGCTTTTAGGCATTATCCTGTCTAAGCAAAAATACCCATAGTCAACATAATGTTCACTCTTTCCTCTCTTTCTACCTGTCTTTTCCATTTTGATACATACGTACATCCTGCTAATCAGTCAGAAGGAAAATGAGGAACGTCTATAACCTACACAGAGAGAGCTCACACCCACAGGCAATTACAGGGTGCACACCTGACTCTCACCCCACATCTTGTTTTCCACAAATGATTCTTTGGGACATGGAGTTTTGAAGGTAGCCAACCCGGGATCTTTATTACTAACCTACACACAACAGCCCTTTAGATTGAGCATCCCAGGTGCAGAGAATTTTGCTTGAGAACGATGTATGTGGAAGACTTTGCTGTAAGATGGGTGAGTGGATGAGCTGCCACATGATAATGATGAGAAAATGACGTATTTCTATGAACAAGGATCACAGATGGGGACCTGTGAGGGGCCAACATGTCCACTAGAGAGCTCCCTACAAAGACATCGAATGTCCAATGGATTGCTTTTGCATCAGAGGAAAACTGACAGTTACCACAGCCTCAGTGAATTTCTATTGCGATCTATTGTAATCCTTTTCATAGCCGTCACAGTTCCATTCATCTTGGTGGTAAAATAAAACAAGAATATGGAGTTTGTTTCTCTCATGTTGGTCTCTCTTTTCACTTCCATGCAGCACAGCTTTGCTGTGGTTCTTGACTACACTTTTGGTATGTTTAGGCTAAGTTGGGACTCATCCTGTGTTGAAATTTAATCTCAACTGTGAGGCATTAAGAGCTTGGAAATTCATTCAGGCACCAGTAGTTTGTAATCCTATTTGCATGGGAGGTAATCAGAAGACCAACCCTGAACAAAAGTGATGAGACCCTCTCTCTATTCATGAGATCCCTGCTATCATACTCCTGTCCTAGTAGCTAATGCAAGAAGCATAAAATAGGATGATCAGCATTTAAGATTGAGCAGAAAAAGAATATGACCCTATCTCGAAAATAACTAGAGCCAAAAGAAGTAGAAGCTTTACTCAAACCAAAAACTAATAAAAGAAAAGGAAAGGAAAGGAAAGAATGGATAGAAAGTCATTCTGACAATAGTGTTTGGAAACAGGGTTTTTTGGAGGTGAATAGAATTAGATAAAGTCATAGGAATGAAGTCTCCATGAGGAATCCTGGTGGCTTTATAGGGAGAAAGAGAAAGACCAGAAAACAGAAATATACAAGCTTCATGTCTCTTTCTATGTGATGCTCTATGCCAATAGAAGGCTGTCACGAGGGACAGCACCGGGACCTCGTACTTCCAGATTTGACATGCCAAGTCTGGGACATGGAAAATGGACTTGCACAGGCTGTTTGCTTTCAAACAGGCATTGAGTGCAAGGGAGAGAATATCAGTAAGGCAGACGGTCTGGACCATGGGAAGTTGGAGGGAGCAGGTAAGTGACTAATGTAAAGAAAGTTGAGGAGTAATACTGAATCCAAAAATTAAAAGGTCTCCATTAAAAGGTAAGACAGAGCAAGGGGTTTCTCCACCTCTTTAGGCAAAGTCTCATTCCTGATACAAAAGACACCATCTCTCAGGGTATAAGCTAGCTTAGCTCTAGTCAATGTCTTTATTGTACTAATTGCCTACAAAATCATGATAAATGTGCTCCTCTTATTTATTATTTAAGCAACCACTTATCTATTCAATTAAAATGAAAATGATAAAAGGTAATAAGTCCTTCAACTATAGTTCTATCTGCTATGTATAAACAAACTTTCCCTTTGAAAACTCCATTGGACCAGCATTTTTAAGCAAAACAAGGGAAAGGAGGAGGGATATTAGAACCAACTGGGCAGTTTTGTTTTATTCTTTTCACATCTTCCCCCATAAGGGAGGGAGAAAGAAAGAGAGAAAAGAGAAGAGAGACTGAGAGACAGAGATACACAGAGACACACACTGGGAGATAAGAGAACAGTTATAGAAGGAGAAAACAGTTTTGCATTTTCACATGCCTGTATAAAGTGAAATAATTCAGATAAAGTTATGGTTTTCATTCAGGTTGAGAAATTCAGTCATTTCTACAATTCTGACCATTTTACTTCAATTCTGTCAAACTTCAACTTTCTCACTAAATTAATCTTGCTAAGATCCATTAAAATCCACCATTGCCAATTTAACGATGACTTCTAATATTTATCTTGGTTCAGGTCAAGATAAATTAAATCATTAGCCATTCCCCTTGGTTTTTTCTGAGAGAATTCATGATCATCAAGAACAGACAATAAGCCAGGCACCAGTGGCTCATGCCTGTAATCCTAGCTACTCAGGAGGCTGAGATCTGAGGATCGCAGTTCAAAACCAGCCCAGGCGGGAAAGTCTGTGAGACTCTTAGCTCCAATAAACCCTAGAAAACCAGAAGTGGTGCTGTGGCTCAAGTGGTAGAGCGCTCGCCTTGAGCTGAAGAGCACAGGGACAGTGCCCAAGCCTAGAGTTCAAGTCCCACGACTGACCAAAAAAAAAGAAAAGAAAAAAAGAACAGGCAATAGAACTTCTGACCTGCCAACAAGTCCTGGGTTGAAATTTTGGCCTATTTCTTGACTACAAACTCAATTATGTAACATGACTTTACAACTCCTTTAATCATTTTAACTGATATATATATATATATATATGTTTATATATATATAAACTGATATACCAAAATATATACATATATTTTAATTTATATAATTTTGTGATAAATTAAGTTATATAATAATACAATTTCAAATAAATTATTGCTCAAAATAAAAGAGATTCTTAAATCTTAAAGGCTTCATACAGCAAAATAGAACTCTTACCTATGCTTCATGTTCAATGCAGTTCATACAAGGAACTTTGTCCTGTAGTCATTAATAAATTTTTAAAAATTATCTTTAAATAGTTATAAAAAGGAGTTGCCTTTAAAGCAATTTATGAACACAGTATCTTTTGATCAATGTCACAAAAATGTAACATGGACTTTATTTTCTAATCAAGATGGAGTAGCAGGAACTTTTCCTTGAAACAATGAAAAATTCTGTTTTCAATACTTTAGACATACCATGATGACAATCTTAATTCCTAATGGGATGGTAATAAATTGGTAGAGCATTATATTTTCCTTTATTTATTGTATAGATAGAGGGTCTTGGCTTACTGCCCAAGAAGTATGGAAACAAAGTCTGATGGCCTGAGAAATGAGTAGAAAGATCTAGAAGTACAGGGAGGTCAAAGTGGCAAGAGATAAATGACAGGACTTTTGGGGAAAAATTTATCAGGGAAAGAACTCTGGATTCTTACAGAGGCGTTTTTCAGGTCTTTGGCTATATGTTGAAACCCTGGCTGCATAGCAATATGGAAATGTAATCATTTAAGGGAATTATCTGCAGATAGCACATGAATAGTTTCAATTCCTGTAAGCTGAAGTAGAAATTCTCATAACCAATGGGGCATTAGGTAGAGTACTAAGAAAGATGATTACCTCCGAAATGAGGAAAATTAGGTCTAAATTAGCAGTCTTGATGTTCTGCTCTAACCTAAGAAAAGATGCACAGAACACATTTTCCAGGTAACTTAATCACATCCCAAAACAAAGCTCAAAATTTTAGAAACTATCCAAAAATATCCAGCTATCAAGGAAAGCTAATATTGGTCATTATATTCAAATGATCAGTCAAGTGATGAAATTGCAAACTACAATCCAAAATGAAAATAAAAATCAATTAAAAAATTAGCTTTAAAGCATCTAAAATATTATGAATATATCATTTAAAATGTTATTTAAAAAGCATTACTATATATTCTCAAGAAACTAGAGCAAAGACTGAATAGAGGATTTCAGAATGGTAAAAGGATTCGGTTTCTAAATTAGTAACAAGTATGGAGTCAGCAAATTTGGATAAGATTAAAGGCAGATAAAATTCCTGAGGACAAAACCTTAGTGAACTTGAAGACAAAGAAATAAAAATTATAAAAATGAAATACAGAAGAGATGAATAGAGTATTCTATCAGGGATCTGAGAATTTTTTTGAAAGGAAATTATTTGTAGCTTGAAACCCAAATCAAAGGGTAGATAGGTCAGAACAAAACCGTTTAGTAAGCTGAAAACATGAAGACAAACCTCAGATACAAGAAATACAAGGAAAACTTTATAATCAAGTTTCCTGAAACAGACAATAACAAATAAAAGTAAAATTATCTAGGAATACATTACAAATCTTTAGAATTTGGACATCCAAGACTATGGAGATAATAAGTATTGAATTTGGGAGGGAGAAGGAAAATTGATGATGATGATGAGTGTATAGAATGAGCAAAGTTAAGAGAACTTGCCAAAGCTGCTGATTTCAATATAATGTTAAGTGAAGCAGATGCCTGAGCTTGCCATTAGTCTTAAAACTTGTTAACTCACCAAAAATGAAATGCAATTTGTCTTTATTAACAATGATGGAGTACCCTCAAGGATAAAACTTCATCAGATACATAATATTTATGAAAAAATGATTCATATTTTGCATTCCCTGATTAACTCCACTTGACTGTCATCGCTCCCTCCCATGCATTTTGAGTACTTGTAATGCCAAGGCTAATTTGTGCTTGTTTGCCTATCGCTTGGTAAAGTGTTTTAAAAACCATGCGTGTACTTGTGCTAGCAACCCAGAACTAATTCTAAGACTCATTTCTCAGTTGTTGTTAGGCTTATTTCATCTTTAAATTCAACAAATACTTAACAGCTAATTTGGCTTACTAAATGTGTATGTATGTTCTAAGTGTGTGCAAAGTTTGAGCCCACTTGACTTGTATCATTATTTTAAGGGATAAAAGTATGGACCTTAACCTTTTGGGATAGGGACAAAACTTTCTCTTTGGGAAACCAGTACATGATGTGATTATTTAATGTGTCCAAAGTCACACATCTAGTGAGCAATCTAACCAGAAACAAGCACAAGTGAGGTCCACTTAGTACTCAATCATTAACTTTGCTATGTGTTAGACGTCCACTTGTGAATAGCTGGAGATTTTAAGAGACAAAGAAGACCAAGTTATTTCTTACACCTCAGAAACCAGTTCATTATCATTTTGGTTTTGTTTTTTTTAATAAGTTTTTTATTGTGAAAATACTGTACAGAGGGGTTACAGTTACATGAGCAAGGTAATGAGTACATTTCTTATCAAGCATTGTTGCCTTCTCTTTTGTTTTTCCCCTACCATCCCTTTCCTCTCACCCCCACAACTATACTCCCTCCACCCCCACCCCCACCTAAATTGTAAAGTTCATTGTTCAACAGTGTCTTGTACATCTCATTGTTACAATGGACCAACCTGTATCCCTATTAAAACATTTTGGGTTTTCTCTTCTCTTCCCCAAATTATATTGACATCAAATGCATTTTTTAAAATACCATACAGAGGGGTTACAATTACATGAGCAAGGTAATGAGTACATTTTTTTATCAAGCATTTTTGCCTCCTTCATTATCATTTTGTAATTCAGCACATTCTTCTCCATCCAAAGATTAAAAAAACAAAAAACTGCCCCAAATATTTTTAGCTTTATTTTAAAGATCCATTAAATCTCACAGAAAATATATTGCATAGTAGCTGATGCCTTGTTTCTCCTGAAATTATATAATAAACATATTTGCATTTAAAATGTCTTTCTAAAGCCATTTCTGGTTTACAAAACAAGAAAATGCAATGAAGTTTTCAAATACAACGTTATGCAGTGACTCCTAATTGTAAAATATCAAAACAACATAGTATAATTGGTTATTTTTTTTTTAAAAATTAGCATTGCAGCCAGACACCAGTGGCTTATGCCTATAATTCTGGCTACTCAAAAGACTGAGACCTGAGGATCATGTTTCAAACAAGCCTGGGAGGGAAAGTCCTTGAGACTCTTATCTCCAGTTAACCACCAGAAAACTGGAAATGGCACTGTGACTCAAAGTGATAAGGGGCTAGGAGCCTTGAGCAAAAGAGCTCAGGGACAGTGCCCAGGCCCAGAATTCAAGCACACACACACACACACACACACACACACACACACACACACACACATGTATATATATGTATGTATGTATGTGTGTATATTTATATGTGTATATATGTATATGTGTATATATATGTATATATATATATATATATATATATATATATATAGAGAGAGAGAGAGAGAGAGAGAGAGCATTGAGTGGCTCTAAACTTTTGACTTTATTCGTATTACAATATTCAACCAAGTGTTTCCAGTAGTCTTAGATTCACATCTAAAATCTGGCATTACACTTCATGAGAAAACTTCCTTAATCTAAATTCTACAAATGTTCATAAAATGTCCATTTTTCTTCAATTACTTCCACACTTTTCAAGAGTACTGGCTACTTAATTTGAGCCATGCCCTTCGATTTCAATCTGTTTTGTACATTTTTCCATCAAAGACATCTTTGATACATTTTGTTCCATTGGTCTTGACACAAACATAAATTTGTCTAGCTTTCAAAATGATCATGATGCAGGTCAGTTCTATCAGTCCTGTAAATAACCTTGTGCTGTCCATTTGTATTCAATAATCCTTTTTATTCGAGTTCTTGCATATTTCTCATTCATGTTATAATTGTTGTGCACAGTTTTTCTCTTGTTAAAATGTCTCACATACTGGACCATATTATATATAGATCTTTCACTTTCAAATATACATTTTATATTTAGTATTCTTTTATATGTACCAACAGCTTATTCTTCTACATTACTCAGTAGAATTTAGCTCTATTCATTTATAGTTTGTTCCCACATTCACTGGACAACCAATGAATTGACAACCAGCTCCTGCACAGAGACAAGAGTTCCTGGAAATTAACATGAGAAGAACTGTTGAAGGACACAGCCAAAGAATGTCATGGAAGGTAAATTACCTTGTTGAGAGAATTTGCTGAACTAAACATTCAAGAGTTGCATTGGAGGAAAGAACTATGGCTTGACCTGTGATGGTAGCTCACAATAGTAACTGGATAAGTACAGAAACAGAGGAATAAGGAGCTCAACAACACAGTGAGATATGGCTTGAGTTGGAATTAACAGCTTCATGGAGTCAGTGTACAGGTCAGTCTAGGCGCTATCACTTATGATTGTGATTGTTTCATTATTGTTTTCCTTCCAGCTGCTTTCTGTTTCTAAATGACTCATGTTCAGTGAATATCTGAGGTTTGGTGCTTTAATAGCAATTAATATTTTTTCCAAGTCACTCTAGAAATAATGTCTGATGTGGATAAATGCAGTCCAGTTTTTCTGACCCTCTTGGAGTCAAAACTGGGCTTAATTATCATACGTTTCCTTTGGTATACATGAGTTGGGAAGGATCTGTTGTGTCTGAGCCCCTCAATTCTAACCAGCTGCCATTTATAGAATCAAAGCATAAAGAATGATTGTGTTGGATTCAATCATAAACAAGCCCTCTAGAGACATGATTCCTTACAATGAGAGAAGTATTCAAAAACTCATGCTGTTTTTGTTTATCTATATCTATATAGATCTATGTCACTAATAATTCATCTTATCTCATTGTGGTTTTCTTCAAAATCATAACCAATGAAACTATGCTAAGACTTGAGATAGTATTGGAGGGTTTCAGAAGAAGCTTAAATTCCTTTGCTTTGATTGAATTGGAATCCGAAGATATTCCAGTTTACAGTGTGTAGAAATGTGCCTCTTCTGGCATGGAGAACTATTAGGGTTAATTTTGTTTTGTTTTGTTTTGTTTTTCAGTCGTGGGGCTTGAACTCTGGGCCTGGGTATTGTCCCTCAGCTCTTCAGCTCAAGGTGAGTGCTCTATCACTTGAGCCACAGCACCACTTCCAGTTTTCTGAGTGGTTAATTGGAGATAAGAGTCTCACGGACTTTCTTGCCCGGGTTGGCTTTGAACCATGATCCTCAGATTTTAGCATCCTGAGTAGCTAGGATTACAGGGTGAGCCACCGGCGCCTGGCATTAATATTTTTTTTAATTGGAGAAGTTGGCAAGATTTACAGACCATCTCCATAGTGAAGGAATTTTATTGCACAGTAATAAAATGAAGTAAGGGAGCAGGGTTGTGAAATAATTAAATCTGAGACCAAGAATCCTGTCATAATTTTCTCTTCTGATCCTCACTAGAGAGATAAGCAGTTATCTGTATTTTTCTTTCCCCTCACCTGCCTCTCAGAAGATAGCAGGTTTTCTCATCACCACTGTATTTCACAGGAAAGGTGTGAAGATAAAGCGAGTTACCATTTGTAAAACACTTTAAAGTCAGAGGTGCTATACTTGATGATAGTGAGAAAGTAGAAGGAAAATAGGTGACAGAGAGTTGAAAATATCTGTCACTGTCCATTTATGGATGACTTCAGTGTGGCTCTGAGTCAAACCTTTACTCAGTGGCATGCAGATCCATTCACACAAAGTCCCATGCTGAGCATTGCATAAAGCCTGTTAAACACCTTTTTGATCAGCCTTTTAACATGGCAACAGTTACACAAAGGAAAATAAATGGGACCATGCTGCTGTATTGGCAGATCTAAAGCAACTGAGAAAAAGTTGTTTAGGCCCAGATAAACTTTCCATAATGGAAAAAGCAATATGCATACAGAAATCACACAGTTCTTCATGAATTGTGCATTTGATGGATCACAGTGAAGTTTTCCCTCATTCTCTAAGATTCCTTCCTTCCTAGCTTTCCTCTTCATTCATTTTTACCAACAAGAACATAGGACTAAGCCATAACCTCTATCTTTTCTTGCTTTCATATATCATTCACTGAATTCTGATGCATTTTTCTTCTGTCTTTGCAAGAGACACATGCTAGGATCTTTTGCAATTCCACACACACACACACACACATATATATAATACTGTACTGAGGGGTGACAGTTACATGAGTAGGATAATGAGTACATTTCATAGCAAGCATTGTTACCTCCTCCTTTGTTTTCCCCCTACCATCACTTCCTTCCCCAACTCCTCCCATCCCCACCCCACCCCAACATTGTAAAGTTCGTTTTCAATAAAGTGTCCTGTCAATCTCACTGTCACAATGAGTCAACCTGCATCCCCATTTAAGCATTCTGCAATATCCCTTCCCCTCCCCAAATTACAAAAATGTATATACAAGATGCAAAACACTGGCATCAAATCCAGTGAAAACAGGGGTTATACCATGGGGGAAGAACATACAAAAGAAACAAAAGAATTACATAGTGCATTATAAGTACAGTAAACACAATAGGCCAGAAAGAAAAAAAAAACACTTGTGTTCCAGTCTTGGGGTACATTTTGCTTAACATTATCTCATGTGGTCATATGTACATAGATTTTGACCTTCTCTGCTTGTCCTTGATATGTACTAGTCATTGCAAACAAGAGAAACCATGAGACCTATGTTTCTTTGGGCCTGGATTACTTCACTTAATATGTTTTTTTCCACGTCTTTCCATTTCCTAACAAATGGGGCAATGTCATTCTTTCTGGTGGAGGCATAGAATTCCATTGTGTGTGTGTGTGTGTGTGTGTGTGTGTGTGTGTGTGTGTGTGTGTCTCACATTTTCTTGATCCATTCATCTACTGAGGGGCATTGGGTTTGGTTCCATATCTTAGCTATGGTAAATAATGCTGTGATAAACATGGTTGTGCTGATAGCTTTGGTATGACCTTGTTTGCGATCGTTTGGGTAAATGCCCAAAAGTGGGGTTTCTGGGTCATAGGGGAGCTTTATGTGGAATCTTTTGAGGAACTTCCATACTGCTTTCCAGAGTGGTTGAACAAGTTTACATTCCCACCAGCAATGCAGTAAGGTTCCCTCTGCAATTAATCTTTGCTGAGGTCTGTGCCTTCAACCTTATGTTATCCCGTCTATTAGTCATAGTTCTCTAGAGAAATAGAACCTAGATATAGATATAGATATAAAATAAATTTTGTTTTTGAGGTTTTTGTTCTCATAGTTATTGAAACTGACAATTCCTAAGGTCTACCATCTTCAGTTTGGACAACTGAGAGCCAGTGGTATAAGTTAGTCCATGTCTGAAGGCTTATAACCACAAGAACTCATGATGGAAATCCCAGTCAGAGGATCTCAACTCAAACAGCAACCAACAAAAATGGCAAGTGCTCCATTCTTCCTACATTAGTGAAGACTATCTGCTTTACAGAGTTCATCAATTCAAGTTCAGTCTTTCTCAGAAGCACACTTACTGACCACTACCCTGATCTCTGAGATGCAGCTTTAATCTGGGCACCTGGTAGCCCATTCAAGTTTTGGCAGCAATAATAATCACACACCACCAACTTTATTATTCCTCCTAATAAGAAAATCACAGCTTTAGTTCTCAAATCCTTCATTCATTCCAGGCATTTCACAAATCAGGTCTGGTGACTCATCTCAACATGCCAAATAAAGGGAGTAGGAGTGATGATTAATCATATGATACCATCACAGGGCAGGAAGAGGCAAAGTATGTGCATTAGCCCATGTTTTTCCAGCAGACTTTGCTTTTGCATGAAGAGGAAGCATTTGGAGCATTGTCATTAAACAGTCCCAGTCATAGGTATGTGGAAGTAACTAGCCACAGGTGGCTCATTGCTTCAGGATTAGTCAGAAGGAGCCTCAACAGAAAGGAGCTATGGTATCCAGCCCAGATCCACATACAAAGTGTGGTGAGTGTAAAATTAAATGTAAATGTCTATGTCAATTTCAAAAACATTGAAGGGGAAATAATCTAGTGAAAATTGGTAACAACTGTTATGGTGACACATGTGGGAATTCAAGCAGACATTTTTTTTCTTCTGCAAGTACCAGAATTCAGGGCCTCATGCTCTCACTTACCTTTTTCACTTGAGGCTGGTGTTTTACCACTTGAGCCATACCTCTAACTCCCACAGAAGACAATTCCTGATATTCTGTTCAATTGTGGTGGTAGAAGATAGCTATCAGCAGCAATGACCTGAATAACTCTTAATGATGGCTTTGTCCTACCAAAGAAACAATAATTGAGAATGAGAAGTGTTTAAAATAGATAGGAGACTGAGTTCGCAACTCTGAGGTCATGAGTTCCAGGAGTTAAAGGCTATGTAACTTCATTCAACTTTTTGTTTTCTTTTTCAGTTAGCAATCTTGGTGCCTCAGATATACCTTATGGGCTAAGAGACTGACACTACAAAAAACTTCCTCCCTCTTTTTGAGTGGACAAAAGAAAGATAGAAGCCACATTCCAGGAATATAATATAATAGAGTATCTAATCTTAATCAAATTTCAGTGTGTTTTTTTTACTAATTAAAGCAAAATATTAATAGCACTAAGTATCTGTGCAGCCACAGAACTGAGTAGATTAGGAAGGTCATATACCATCTCTTTATTTTATTTCATTTTTTGCCATCATTTTAAATAGCTCATGGATTTTGTTTTTCTCCTCAGTTCCTAGGCTGTTGTTCTGAATGTCATAGGATAAATTTTCATTGCCTCCCAGACAGGGTCTAATAAGAGGGGATAGTAACATTTTTGGAAGAGAATCAATACACTGACATTTTCCAAGAGTGATGTCTCATAGAAATTTAAGACCTAAATCAACAAGCAGATCCAAGCATGTGGTAATATCTCTAAGATTTAAGGACACTTTCTGAAAAACTCCCTAGAGTTAATTTTAATTTATAGCATATTGGAAAGTTAAAAACTACTAAAGACCTTTCCAAGACTTTCAGTGGCATAAAGTCATTGGCTTCTTTTCCCAGTCCTTGGAGACAAACAACCAAGTAGTGTTAAAATAAATAAATAAAAGGATTAAACTAAGGGAACATTTTAATCCAAGTTTTTGTTTGTTCTATTCATAGAAACATCTATACAGGAAGTTTTGCATTCTTGGTACAAATAGAAATCAGATTGACAACAATGACCGCAGACTTCCTAGGAAATACACCTTTAACATTCTATTCCAACTTTGCATTAAATATTTTCCATTATGTCTATGAAAAGAAACACACCCTCATTTGGGACTTTTCTGTTTGGTCTTCAATGTGAATAGGTCAGCTTGCCTATAAACTGTCAGTACCAAGCTTGTTTGCTTCTCTAATTCTGCAGAATTTGGGCACAGCCCTGAGAACAAGGCAAATCTCATTAAAATTTTCCAGAGTCATTGGTGTCCTGGGATCTCTTTTTAACTGGAATTTGTTGGATGGGGGGACAACCCCCAGGAGCCAGGCCTCTAGCCACTAAATTTCTTATTGTCAACACTTCTTAACACATTTTACTGTTCATTACCCCCCATAAAATCTCATTGCATGATACCATGAGATCCAGCAAACCAAAAGTGATGAAAGTAAAGGCTATCTTTCATTGTCATCCTCTTCCTCACAATGCCTAAGATGGTATGCTCAAATCACAGCATTGTAAGTCAACTTCCTTTATCTAGTCAGATTTGGGGGCAGAGTGACAATTTTTTTTCTCATTGCACTGTATGTTTTTCTGGGCTTTGTATCACACTGACAAATTTCTTCCAGGCTGTGAATCCTATGAGGTGTCACAGAAACGAAGCATTCCTTTCTGTGAAACTGTTGACTTTTCCAATAGTTCCACCCGATGACTTGAAAAAAATTGTTCCAGAACCCTTCTTTATATCTACTTAGAAAACTGAGACATGCTTCTTTGAAGTAGATGCAGATGCAGAAAACTGAAGTAAAACATGATGAACTGTGTTAGCAGTGCTATGTTGCTGTATTGCAACATTTTGGTAGAGTAGCAATGAGCAAAAACCACATTTTCTTTTGGGTACCCCTTGGTTATGATGACTTCTGGACACCCTCTGGTCAGTAAGGTTAGAAGGGATAAATCGAGCTTCCCACCCCCATCTTCTGGAATATGAATTTCACTATCTTTGAAGGCAAGTGACTTTTTCCCAGGAGTTCCTGACTTCCTAAAGGTTTGACACTGTCTGGGGCTGCATTCCTGGCCAGCTGCATAGGTGTATCACACCACAGTAGCAATTTTTATACTCCAGGAAAACCTCTGTGTCTTATTACAGTTTTCGTGCTGGCTGGCTAGCCTTCTTGAGTATCTATTTCATTTTTACTGACATTCAGGTATGTTGGTCACTTTTATTCAGTTTGATCCTTTTATCCATTAAACATTTTCTAAATCTCGTTCCTGGGATGGAAGCTGATCAGTGCTTGAGAGCAGAGATGAGAGGTTCTATTCTGTGCTGAAGGAGCAGCTCAGAGTCTGGAGGAGGAGGAAGTAAATAACCTGACAATTAGACCATGACCAGACTTGGGCAATGCTGGTAGAACTGCCTCTTGTTAGAAGCCACCAATCAGAGTGAGGAGTGAGACTGATGGAAAAGGTAAGTTGTGGAGTAAGCTTAGGAAGTAATTTTGTGAAGAGAAAGCATGAAGCATTTCAATCAGAGGGTTCAAACCTGAAGGGTACAGACACACATGGAGTTTCGTACTCTTGAGAATCTGCAAGTGTATTCTATAACTAAAGAGTTTAGGCTGAGAGCACAGAGCAGCTGATAATCCTCAAAAAAATAGGTGAAGGTCAGATGATGCAGAGGCTGGAATTCAAGATCAAGAAACTTGTATTTTAGTGTAGGTGGATGCAAGCTCAGAGTTTATTGTGTTAATGAAGACAGAAATGACATGGTCTGAAGTAAAAGTTAGAAGCCTCAAAGTCTGGATGTGGGGGCAGTATTTTGCTGGGCCAAAGAAAATGAGGGATAATGATGAATTAAACTAAACAAGGTGCTAATATAGGGGGCAGGATTTGTGAGACAGGTTTGGAGGACAATCTCTTGATGTGTTTTAGGAAGAAACAGAAACCATGGGACAGCTCGAGCTGGTATATTTTTTGAGAAGTTTATAATTATTGCATTGGGCATATTCAGTGTGATTTGTTATGTCAGTAGAGATGTCCAACAGAATCCTCTGCTCCATGGAGACCCCACAGAAGGCTCTCAGCCAATTAAGTAAGTATGGGAAAAGAAAGCAAAGACAAGTACCATAGAAGTGAAGAGGAAACCAGGAGGGCATAGGATCCTAGGAGATGTGGCCAGCAATGCAGCACGAAGCAAGAGAGAGAACGAGAGGAAGGCATTGACTGGCCATTCTTTCCACTTCCCACTTGAAAAAATAACTATAAAAATGTGGCCAGTGGATACAGCCTTTTCTAAAAATACTTGATTATGTAAGATGGGATCCTAACAGTATGTGATATGAACCAATTCCATCCCAAATAGCAGAAAGCAACAGTATCATATAGTTGTCCATCTATGAAAGCATGAATGGCCATCCTAGTCATTGGTTCAAGATTCTTTCACAACATGATAGTTAATAGCAGAGCAGGGGAGTTAGAATGCAAGAATTTGAGTGTCCATATTTTTGTTGATTGCAAGAAATTTGCTGAATTATTTTGGCACTACCTTGGCAGTGAGTTACTTCTGAGTCACCAATTGAAACATTTCAAATGAGTACTGAGACCTTCGATGTTGGTCATGAACAGATAGGCAATGCACATCGCTGGAGAGTCCCTACAACTTTATGTACAGAAGGTACATTAAGGGATGAAAAAAATCTGGTCCAAATGTACCATATGTATGTATATGAAACATACAGAAAAAAGTGGAAAACGCAGAATAAATGATTAGTAGTGTTTCCTGGGAGGTCCCATGCTTATACCTCAAATTGTAAAAATAGCAATTAGGTTTGGCAATCCAATAACTGGATTTTAGTTTGGGACACAGACTCAATTGTGGTAGATTGAGGAACGCCAAAGGAACAAGTAATTGGCGGAAATGAATTGGAAACACTCTTTCAAGAAGTTTTGTGTAAGGGTAGTAAGAACCAAGAAGGATAGGAGCTAGGAAATATTACTGATTTTTTAAAAATCATGTCAGTATATGTTTGATGTGTTAAGTTAAAACACACTTTAAAAGTGAATGTGAAAGTACTCAATACATATTATTGGTTCATGTTTGAGTTTGTGATGATGGAAAGAACACAAATAAAAATGCTTGCACTCCAAAATGAATGAAAACAGAATAGAAAAACAATGGAACTGTAGAAGATAAAGAGTTTTGGTGTGCTTCTCTGTTCATCTATCTGTCTGTCTGTCTGTCTCCTTTTCTTATTTTACACTACATCCAGCTCCTCTAGAAGAAGAGTTCTTCATATACAATAATTCTGTTAATACCTGACTATTTTTCCAACAGGCATTGTAAATCTTTACTTCTAAGTCTTTTCTGAGCTTAAATATCTCTCCTTCCTTTTCTCCAATATTAACACCAATGATTTCTACATAAAGATCAGGAAAGATGACACTGACAAAGGAATACTGAGTTGGTGAAACTCTCCCTACATTACTGATTAGGCTTGCTTCTGCTTCACAGGCGTTTTCTTTTTTAAATATTTTTATTGTAAAGATATTGTACAGAGGTGTTACAGTTACATGAATAAGGTAATGAGTACATTTCCTATCCAGCATTGTTACCCCCTCCTTTGTTTTTCCCCTACTATTCCTTCCCACCCCAACTCCCCAACTCCACCCTCCTCCTCTTCACAGGTGTTTTCCTATTTGAAGTGGGCTTGAGAATAAAAAGGAATATTTCTAAAGCAATTAGACTACCAAATTAAACTTACCTGAAGTAAGAGTAGTTTAGATGAAGTTGAGGTATTTCTTTTAAATTTTCCTTTTCTTCTTGTTTGGAGATAGGCTTTTTTTTTCCTTTTAGAGAATATTAACCCAGGTCTCAACCCATGTTTACAAATAGAAGAACCAATTTGCCCAAAGCAATGAGTGAACAAAGAATTTACGTTTGAATTGATGATTCTATGTCACAATTTTGTGATTAGGTTTCCAATCTATGATATGTTATTTTCGACTTGAATAGTTGTCAGGCGCTAGCATTGTCCACAGACGTTGACTAATGCCAATGCCAACAGATGAAGGGTAACTAGCTATATTTTTCTCCAAGGTATTATGTTTGTGTGGGGGTTTGTGACCCAAGCAGCTGCTCAGATGCTCTATGCAGAATACTATGGCTGTGTGTTTTCTATCATTTTCTTTAGCACATTTTACTAATCATTATGGTTTTACTTTAAAAGTTTGCAGGGCTGGGAAAGCCAGAGCGCCACACTTACAAAATAAAGAGAGAAATGCTGATTTTTTTTCTCCCCTCAGGAATTACCCTCTGGTCCCCAGGAAGTTCTTTTAAAAATAGCTTCTCTCTGCCTTGTCCATTATTATCACAGACACAACTGCCACCCTGACTGTCTGCAGCAGAAATCAGTCTTCTGCATTCAAGATCAGTTCATCCATGCTTGAGTTGCTTTTATGTAAGTCACTGTGGTGTGTGTCAACTTGAGTTGCTGCATTTCCATGATGTGTTTGTATGAGATCCTTATTCTACAATATGGTTCGAGAAGGTAAAAAAAATAAATTTCTATGCCATGTTATTTTAGCACCAACTAGGGCCTGTCATCCTGGGTTCTTTGCAAGCTAAAATAAAAATAGGAAAGGAATTATTTTATTCACATGTGAAATGTACTTATCTCACACAATGTATGTATTGGTTGCCTCTTTGTTAGTGGTCCATTGTAGGCCAAGAAAAATATAGAATAGCAAATAACCCTGGGGATATTCTACTAAAAGGGATCTGATGGCTTAAAAGAAAGTATTATTATGTGTAAAAGAAACCCCCACAGTTCCAAAACTCGCAGAATGTGTCAAACAACATGCATTCACACACATGTAATTTCTTAACATAATATCGCTTTTATAAGTCAAGAGTTGTACGTTTCCTCCACAATGAAACTCCAGATTCATTACAGGCTTACGTAATTTTCTAACATTTGTAGATAAACTGGAGGTGAACTTGATGATAAGTCATAAATGCTTACAATGTACGTGATGAAACTCGATGAATCAGAGTCATTGGATCACCTTAGCCAATGAAATGTACAGTGCAGAGTTGCTCAAGCTCAAGGTGAGCGCTCTGTCACTTGGAGCCACAGTTCCGATTTCAGCTTTCTCAGGGTACTTTAGTGGAGGTGAGAGTCTCACAGACTTTTCTGGCCTGGCTGACTTCAAATAGGAGAGTCATTTTAGGCACCCCTGTGGCTGTGTGTCCTTGCGAGCTAGACACCATTAAGGGAAGTGAATGACATCTACAAATGCCCTGAGCTGAGCTGTAGATTCACAGCCAACTGTAGATCCTAATGACACCACTGCTGCACTTCAAGCTGTCCTAGATTGGGGCACAGTCAGGGCTTGGAGCACTGCTATTAGTCAACCTTTCCTTATGATGTTATCTTTTATTGAGCGTCTGCAAGCCACACCCTAGCTGTGTGGAAGTAAAGGAAAAGGACACAGGAAAAAGGAAAGAATAAATAACAGTAATGTATGTCAGAGAACAGAGAGGCAGGCCATAAGATACAAGTTGTATGCCGGGAGAATCTTTCCCTTTCACTTCATTGCCTCTCCAACAATTGCTTCAGTGTCTCAAAAGGGTTCAAAGGCATAGATTTATCTGTTATTGTTAATCGTTAATAGTGTACAAAGGGCTTTCCATTCAATGTGACAGCTAATGCACGCAATGCGTCTTGATTAGTGTCACCCCGGCATCATTTCCCCCCACTTCCTATTTCCCTATTTCCATTTCCCCTTTTCCATTTCCCTATTTTCATTTTCACAGATATGCTTTGGATGTTATGTCTATCTTGGAGTTTAGTGTTCTTTCATTTTATTTCTAGTTTATGCATTGCACGCTTACAACCATATTTTGAACACAGCTACCCCATGTCTTTGATTAAATATTGATTGATGCCTCAAATACTTTTAGTTTTTATTTTGCATCATGTGTGAACAATTTCATATCTGAAAGTAAACCTATCTTTTTCTTTCTCTAATTTAGCCAGACTCCTATACTGTTGTTTCTAAATTTTATTATTAACAGATCAAAATTTTTTTGATGATTCATGTTAGCCTTAATTTATGTTTTTCTTTTGTATTTAGTCATTTGATTTACAAGATTGGACTCTTACTTAAAGGTTATTAAATCAAAGTTTGATTACTAAGAGTGTATATGAAAATGTTGATCAGATACGTTTTAAGAATTTACAATAATATACACATTGCATATTTATTTGTATAAATATGAGCACATCATAAAGCATAAGCTGAGTGGTTCAGTAGTTCAGGCTTATAATCCTATTTACTCAGGAGACTGAGATCTGAGGATCACAGTTCAAAGCCAGCCAGGGCAAGAAAGTCATAAAATGTTTTATCTTATATCAGAAATAGTTGCAAAAAATATCTGAATGTAACATAATAATGCTACAGACATAAGATTTTCTTTGTTTCAGAAGACATTTCTTTTTTCTTTTGGTCAGTCATGGGGCTTGAACTCTGGGCCTGGGCACTGTCCCTCAACTCTTCAGCTCAAGGCTAGCACTCTACCACTTGAGCCACAGTGCCAGTTTTTTGAGTGGTTTATTGGAGATAAGAGTCTCACAGCCTTTCCTGCCATGGCTAGCTTTGAATCATGATCCTCAGATCTCAGCCTCTGAGTAGGTAGGATTACAGGTGTGAGCCACCAGGCGCCAGACTTCAGAAAACATTTCTTTTTTCTTTTTTCTTTTTTTCAGAAGACATTTCTACCGTGTTACTTCCTTGTTTTTCCTAAGGTGAATTAATTTTTTTTTCAAAAATTTACACATGAAGAAATTTTGGCTATTTGGTGTAATAATCCTTCCAAGATTTAAAATACAGCTTACAGAACACTTCAAATTCATAGAGCATCATGAAAGTAGAGCATTAGGAAAAATAAAAGCAAAAAGAAGTTGCTACCTCCTGCTTACCTGCAAGCGTGAGGTACGGCGTGTTGTCATAGTGAATATCTTTGAACAACCAACAATTCTGCTGAACTATGCCAGAAGCACAAGATCTAAAAATATCTTAGGGACAAGTTTAAACCAGTGAGCCTCTGAATCCATACAGGAAGACTTTCAAGCTTATGAATCTCCTCAATGCTTCATTTAAGCAATGGAAGAATTAATTAGCAGTGAATCGAAAGACAGGGTTACTTTTACAGTGTTTCCCACAAAATGTTATGGATTGCTGGTACACGTCCTTTAAGTAATTTTGAGAACGGTTACCACATATCATCCTTGGAATGGCTCTATATGTGACAGCATATGTCACATGTGCCCCTTTAACTAATGCTTTATTTTATTCAAGCTTTTCATAGAGCCAAAATTAATGTGGATTATTTCAATGCTGCAAATGTATATTGAACAATTATTGGCTAAGTGTTGGGAATACAGCAAGGAGTGTATTCAGTCCTTAATCCTTAAAAGGCTATGCTCAAGAAGTAGAGACAGATAATGAAATAGATGGTTTCAGGGAAATGTATGGTAAGCAAACATGCAGCAGGACTTCAGAAGCCAGGTAATGATGTGACAACGCAGATGTGATACATTGTATGTAGGGAGGAGGTTGGAGGAGAAGGAAGACAAGGGTGAGGGCTTCTCTGTCTTTTACAGCAGATACCTTCATGAAGATTCAGGATTATCCAGAATAAGGTACCGAAAAACCACATGGCATCACAGCAGATAGATACATCAGTGTGTATAAATTAGTAGGTCCCTGGAGAAAAGAGGTCAGGGTTGACAATACTCTTACACCAAGGAATAAAAGGTATAAAGTTTAGCCCATATGGAAACTGACATATGAAAAAAACACCTCACCAAATGAATAGGTTAGAATTTTCAGCAGAACAAGACTGAATAACACAAAGTAAAAGCTGTTGATTTTGTGGCTTTACATAACAAGAAATGGTATTAAAAGCCTCAATTTGGACAAGAAAGATTGGCTGGCGAGGCAATTATGTAATGAGATGTTTGAGAACAAAGAAAGAAAATTGATGGATGCACAGCTTTATTCCCCAAACGTGTATGATATTAGTATATAGAAAATACAGCTCATAATGATTGCCAAATGGGAGCTAAATATAAACAGACACAATTGTTCTCCTTTTGTCTCAATCCTCAACAACAACAACAACAACACCAACTTGAGTATTGTTACACATTGACTCAAATATAAAAGAGCCTGGATGCTAAAGCTAAATTGGATTAGTAAATACCAGAAGTAGGTAAGTCATATCAAAAGCATTAAAAAAAAAAACATTTATCAGAGGACTTTTCTAAGAAAAGCTCACGTCTGTTAGATCTGAAACTGAAAATGTGCACGGTTATTCCTAAGCTTTTTTTCTAACAGATTTTGATGACATCTGTCTTCATTTCTAAACATGTTTGACAAAGCAAACCTATCTCACTTAGAGCAAATCAACTCCAATATATGCTTTCCTTTGTATAAGCTTGATATAATTAGATATAAACACATCCACTGAGCCCCAAAGATTTTTGTACATAACAATTGTGAAAAATATAACAGGAGTGCTTGAAATATGCTTGTCATATAATCTATTTGAAGATAAAGAAGAAATATATCATTTTAAATATCATAAGGATAAATACATGGCATGAGGAAATGAAACTATACAAAACTGTCAGAGGGAAGATGAGGGTTTTGTTCTACTGACTAGAAAGTCTCATAGAGCCAGAACAAAATAAAGACCTTAGGAGGAAGAGAGAGACCATAACCATTTGTATTCATTAGGGTGAAGGGAGTTTTCTTACTTACTTAATTTATTTATTTGCTTTATTAACATGGATGTAGCTCCAGTTCCAGTGTTTCCTGCAGAGATAAGTGCTATCAATCTAGGAAGACAAGGTTCCATGTGACCAGGACCATGTGGCTGGCTTCAAGAATGCAGTGCGATGTACATTCTGACTTTCTTTCTGATAACATTCCATAAAATCAGGGTTCAGGCAGGATTTTGCCTTAGGAAGTGAAAACAAACTCTCAAGGTTCATCTTATTATTTAGTTGGAATGGACAGAATAGCATCATCACTTCTAATAATGTTTTCTTTATTTAGGTCCCTATTTGTCACTGATCTGCTAGAAACAAAAGAAATGGAAAAGTTTAATGAACTAAACTCAATCCCGTAGCCTCATCCATGAATGCCTTATTTGGGTACTCTACTTAATTAACACAAAAATATAATCAAAATGAGATCAGGAGGTCAACTCTGGAAAGCATTTTATCTTTGATGAGACTCGACGTAGTGATTTTTTGCAGTGAGCCTATCATACAACAGCCACACATTTTTAAAGTACTTCCCAGTATCCTAAACAGAATTCCCATACCAAACCAAACAAATGCTTGTCATTGCTTAAGACGAGCCTACCTCTAAGTTCTCAGCAACAAGAATAAGAATCCTGTTCTAAATGCTAGGTGGGTATAGCATAGGGAACTTAAAATAAAAGAAGTGAACACTTCTATTAATTTAGGCATTTTTTGGCAATACCATGGTTTGAATTCATGCCCCTGCTAGGCAGGTGCTTTACAATTTGAGCCACACTCTTTGCTCTTTTGTGTTGTTTTATAGAACACACTGGCTTTTTTTCTTTTTTTTGCCTGAACCAGTCTGAACTCAGATGCTCTTAATTACACTTCCCATGCAGCTGGGGTCATTAGGAGTAAAACATCCCATCTAGGGATTTTATTAAAATGGGATTCTCACTGATGTCTTCCCTGGGCTGGCCTTGAACCATATTCCTTCTGATCTCTGCCTAAGTCGCTGTTCCTATAGACATGAGCCACCATGCTCAGACTATTTTGAGCTTCTCTGTATATCTCATATTTAAAAAATGATTGAAATGTGTGTCAGAAATTACTGTACTGAACTATATATATTTTTTAAAAGCACAAGAATTATTGACTTCTTTATAGTCATATATATATAAACCTGTAGCCATTGATACTTTCTAAAACTGGTTTTTCACAATGTTCTAATACTAAATTCCACTAAATTCTGTGAAATTTACTAATCTGGCAAAACTAAGCTATGGATGAATAGCTGATCTATTCTCAATAGCACCCTGATGGACACTCTTCTCTGGGGCGAGCGCCTACCTCTGCAGTGTAATGACTAAGAGAAACTCACTCATGTGTGGCATGGAGGGAGATTACTGATGGCAAACACATCTGAGATGAAGCTGAAAATGCTTCTGAATGTCTGATTTCTGCTTGTATCTTTAGGTACTGTCCTCTGGCACAGAGAAGATATAGAAGGTTTTAGTATTGGTAATACTTGGGAGTTAAATAATCACCACTACCACCTCTTCCCTCACCTAAAGTGTTCATAGTAATTGAAAGCATATTTTTTGCAGTTTGCTTTAGACTGACTCTGCAAGAGAAGGAGTGTGGACACCTAGACCAAGGCCATTCCATACGGAGGATGGCAGACTGCGAGGATGCAGACTAGGGAGAGCTGGTGTGATTTTCTCTCCCTTCAGCATCCAGAAGAAAGATGGACAAGAGTGATGCTTCTGTCTGTAAACATAGCTGGAGCTAGAATGCAAGCATAGTAAAGGGCTGACTCTTCACAAACTTGTTGAGAACATTGAGAACAATGCAAAGGGATGTTTCCCTCTTCTTCCGACTCTCACATTACAGCATTCATTCTATTACACACAATTTGGTGAGATGGCCCTCATGATATGTATTTTTTTTGCTTGGTCTTCTGTTGAGGTGAAGATAAATGAGTGACACTTTAAATGTATTACTGTAGGGAATCAGAATGAGAAGATATCCTGTGTACCAGAACTTAATGCATGGTTTTATGGAGGAGGAAAAGGCTAAACTGATTTTGAAAAACAGGTGAGATGATGTCACTAAAGAAAGTGTTAAGAAATTTCTGTATGCTTCTGTTGCCCCTGAATTTCTTTCTATTGTTTTTCATGAATTCTCTGGCTTGAATCATATTAAAAATAAATAAATAAACCTCAAATAAACTTACTTGATGGAATTTGAATATGCTTACAGATGGAATTTGAAGTTAACACCTCTGGTGAACCTCTGCTTGTAATGTGCCCTGGCCATCAATAATTTGAGCTGGGAGAAAGAAGAGCATCAGTTAAAGGAGAAGCTTGAGCATGTTTCCCTTGGAGATCTGTACAGAGTCATTTGGGTTCCTGCAGAAGTGGACCTGAGGCAGACATTCAGGTGTGAGGAGCCTGGATGAGAAGGAGAAGAAAATATAGGTAGAGGGGTGGGGAAATGAATGAAGAAAGGCATAACAGTAATTATCCAGCTCACTTGGTAATTTGCAAGCAACAGAAATTTGAACTTACTGGACCAACAGTGGAAGCTATTGTTATATTTATGCTTTAGAATTACATCACATAGCCATATCACCTAGGTGTTTACATGTATTTACAAATTTTCCAAATGCTTTTTGTACTGTCTTTCAAATTTTCCCATTTCAATGGTTAATTTTTCAGTATTTCCTTAGTTTGTGTATATATATATATATATATTTCCCCTTTCTAAGTTACTTAAGCTATTATCTGTAATACTTATGATGCCATCTGTCTAATCACCTCTCATAATTTTAACTGCCTAAGAGAGAGAGTAGAAAAGTTACTGTTCTGCCTTAATATGATGTCAACTAGCCTCCGTACAAATGCAAACATGATAACATTTTCCCTGAGTTTTCTATAAGCTCTAATGCCATTTTGGACAGCTTCCAGTGGTTTATCTTTCTACATGGTGCTTCTTTTTTCCCCAATATAAACCCAGAGATCCAGGTTAAATGATTAAATTATATCAACTTATATTAGTTGGTAGGGAAGATGAAAGGGAGATGAAAATAATTTGATGATATATATATATATATATATATATATACTGATAATGCACATCAAAATAAGAAATACCTGTAACTCTAGTTTTCTTTGCTGTCACAAATTGCAAGGTGCTAGCTGGTATTTACAGTTTTAATCTGAGCCAGGTGGCAGTGGCTCACACCTTTAATCCTAGCTGAGATCTAAGGATCGAAGTTTGAAGCCAGCTGGGGCAATAAAGTCCCTGTGAGATTCTTATCTCCAATTAACCACTCAAAAACCTAAAGTGACACAGTGGCTCAAGTGGTTGAGCACTAGCCTTGAACACAAAGAGGCTCAGGGACAGTGCTCAGGCCCTGAGTTCAAATCCCACAATGGACAAAAAAAAAAACTTCCCATCTGCCAATTTTCATTTATATTCCCTTCCCTTTAGGGATAAAACAATTCGGTGGGGTTTCTTGCCTGCTATGGGGCTTCAGATCTTAATTTGTCATGGGTCTGGAAAGTGACAACTCTTCTTGTACTGTGGTCTTGTGCTTTTCCATTATCTTTGATGACAGGAGGTAAGCATGGCAGGTTGTGCCCCTGGAAATCTTTTGCATCTGAGATGAATGGTGGCAATCTTCTGGCCTACAATTTCAATCTCCAGTTCCACTTACCTGTAGTTCACTGTAGCCCCAAAATATTAAATCAATCAGTCATGTAGAGGACACCTCGAGTCCAAGCACTCTCAGGAGGCAAAGGCAGGAAGATCATGAGTTTCGGAGGCCAAAATGGGCTTCAGCGTAAGACTCAATTTCCAAATCCTTGCCCTTCCCCTCCTCCTCAATGTGGCGGAGGAGAGGGAGCAGTAATTCCAGTTGTCCCAGTTGCTTATGATATTCAGTCTTATGGTGTTGGTGTTCAAGTAACTAACAGCGTAGCCTTACGCACTCATAATGACCTTGCCTGTCCCCTCCTTCATCCTATGACCCATGTATTATATCATCCCACATCAGATGCAGCGTCTTTTCACTGGGCTGTTGTAGTCCTAGTGTTCTTTCATTTCCATTGTATTTATTTCTTTTGTGTTTTCAAGTCACCACAATCCTATTGGATTTTACTCTTCCAGTGAACTTTTTGACCAGTACTGATAGTGCTTTCATTTCTAATATTTTAAAAGTCTCTCTTTTCTGCTACTTTTTCTTTTTTGGGGGGACTGGTTGTGGGGCTTGAACTTTGGCCTGGGCGCTGTTCCTCAGCTCTTCAGCTCAAGGCTAGCACTCTACCACTTGAGCCACAGTGCCACTTCCGCCTTTTTTCTTTTTGCTTATGTGGTGCTGAGGAATCGAACTCAGGGCCTCAGGCATGCAAGGCAAGTGCTCTACCACTGAAACACCTTCCCAGTCTGTCTTTTCTGCTACTTTTATAATGTAGTTTGCTTAGGAAGGAAAAAGAAGCAGGCTTTCAGTCTATCATCTTAAATCAGACATTCACTAGACCTTTGGAAACATGAAAGTGAAAAGCAATTATAAGACTCTGTGTGTGTGTGTGTGTGTGTGTGTGTGTGTGTAGGAAGAGAGAGAAAGAGAGAGAGAGAGAGAGAGAGAGAGAGAGAGAGAGAGAGAGTTTGTGTTTCAGACCTGGGGTATGAACTCAGGGCCTGGACACTGTTCCTAAATATTTTTATTCTAGTCTAACATGCTACCACTTGAACTTGAACTTGAGCCATAGCTCCACTTCTGGCTTTCTGGTGATTAATTGGAATTAAGAGTCTCACAGGCTTCCCTGCCTGGGCTGGCTTCAAACAGTGATCCTCAGATTTCAGCCTCTTGAGAAGGTAGGATTATAGGCATTACACACTAGTGTCCAGATCCAGTAGGATTTTTAACTATGTATTTAGAATCATGCTCATGAGTGAGGAATGAAATACTTGAAATAATTACTATCCACCATCCACCATGTAAAAGTCTTTACACATTATAAAAGTAATGAGTATGAATTCCAGAATGGGGTTATAGGCTGTTCCTCTTCTTCAAAATCCATCTCTTTTCTGATACCTCCCCTTACAGTACATGTACTGTATTTAAATATTAAGTATTGCTATTTAGGAATGCATGTGCTATTCTAGGTCATCATCAGATTTGGCCTATTTATCTTCAATCTGGATACTAAGAAATACACTGTCTGTAATGGCAAATGACACCTATTCACATCTCTACCATCTATAATTCTGAAAAATACCCCATAACTTTATGTAATTTTTGCCCTCTCAGAAAACTTTGGGAAGCTGGAGATATATGACCAAGCATAAGAAAGTATATATAATTTTAGAGTTTGAAGGGAAAAAATGTTAGTTCTTGCTAAAAAATCAGATAAAAATTAACAATGTACTTGATTACAGACCATGCATTCTGTATGCTAGGAAGCTCTGAGTCTCATCAAAATTCGGCCAAGTATATGAAAACTGGGACGTTTATTCATAGCTAATGTGTTCAGGATAATTGGACATTTTTATATCAGTGTCACCTAGATTACCTTTCCATACCTTCCACTCCAATTTCCCCCACTCCTTCTTACACTTTCAAATTTTTATCTGACAAAAGTTTCAGACAAGCACCAATGTAAACTTGACCCCTTCCAAATTTAAACACCTCCCAAAGTATAATTGTATGATAGCATGCCCCACACTCCTAGGTTCAACTTAACACATAACTGTTTTGTTCTTGCTACAATACTTCATCCTACCCATAAAGCAGGTGCTCCTGTTTACGAATGGTCTCATGAGGCAGATGTGTAAAGAATTACCATGCTCTTCCTAGAGGCTGTAGCACTGAGCATTCTTTTTTCTCCACTAGCTTTCCCCAAGTTATCAGGTATACAGTTTTAAAAGAACAGACAGGTTAGGTTATTGGGTAGTAAGTTAGTCTATTTGAAGAAACCTGACAGTATATTTCTAGGGCTTTCTGCACCTGATATTTTGAATTAAACTTCCAGAACAGTTGTAGCCTCTGTTTTCTGAGTTTCATCCCCATATTCCCTTTACTTAGTTGTAATAAAATAGGAAATGTGATCATTTTAAAATAAGAAATGGTTTAATCAATTCTTTTGTCTTTAATTAAGAACTTACAAATCTTGGAAACAAATACAGAAAAATGAGTGATAGTTGGGGAGTGATCTTTTTGGTTTTCTTTTCACTCTCTTTACAATTTCCTCTGATCTAGTAATTCCAGGTCTACAAATTTAGTGACCCAATTATTATTGGGTGAAAAGTATATATGCTGAGATGCTTATTGTAGTCTAGATAAGAGCTATACATATTTAAAATATACAACATATAGATACTCCATATATGATATTGTAAAAGTCTATTGATGGGAAGTACACTTTCTATAATATTAGTAAAATGGAATGAAATACACATTATATACTATGATTCCAGTTTTATGTAACTATAGACATGCATGCACTCACCCAAGCAATCTGCACATTTATAATATGCAAAGGATGCTACAATTTTATTCTTTATTTGTAGTATTGGGATTGAATTCATGACCTGGTCTATGTTAGACAAAAACTATGCCACTTAAGATGCAACCTTGGCTTACAATTCTTAAATTGGTTATTATCATATGGATTGTACTGTTTTTCTTATGTGCAATTTTTTCTTATTCATAATGACCTTTGCAACTTTAATTATGGTAGTTTTTGATAACTTAGAGGCTCTAGACCTTAATGACAAACAAAACCTATTATTTTTAACAACAGGAAGGCTTTATTGATGATGCAAAATTTTAGAAACTTATCTCATTAATTCATAGTATGGCATAAAGGGTATTTTCTGTGCATGGGACAAAGTGTGATAGCTATTAAGTTTTTGCACAAATATCCTATGCCCATGATAAGTCGGTAACAATCCACATACATGCATAAAACACTTCTCTGTTTTATTTAGCTATTAATACGTAAGTTAAGCCATGCATTAACAATTATATTTTAAAAATTATTTCTGGTTACAATGTTGTTGTTATGTTTGTACACTAGCAAATTTCAACACATTTTAAGAGTCCATTGGTCCAATTTTGATTCATTAAAAACTTTAATTAATTACAAGCCTTTAGTAATTACATCTCATTTACAAATCAAGTATTGTAAAATTTATCTTAAAGTACTTCAATAGTCTAAGTGATAACACTTCTCAAGTACTCAATTTTTTTAGATCTACACAATTAAATTTGTAAGTACAAAAACTTGTTAAATATGTAATAGTTCCTGTAACCCAGGAGGCTGTGATCTAGAAAATAGAATTCCAAAGCCAGTCTGGCCAGAAAAGTCCACAAGATTCCATCTCTTTATCTACAAAATAACAAAAAGCTGAGCAGGAGAAATGACTCAAATGGGAGAGTACTAGCCAAATGAGAAAGTGAAATGAATCTGAGGCCCTGAGTTCAAAGTATATTTCTTAAGGAAAGAGTGACAAACCTAGATAATTTATTTTCTAACAACTTTAAATTGAAATCACAAGATTTCCAACCATGCTAGCAAGGTGAACAGTCTTAAGACATCCTAGGTAAACAAAACTCCAAATGAGTACTCGGTCTTATACCAAAGCAAGCATTACGAATATGAGTGTAGATATCCTGAAGAGTTCTATATGAAGTGTTAAATCTTCCTGGGGTTAATGGATGTTAAATCTCTATGTGGAAAATTTCCTCTTCTGTAATGAGGATCACATATTAAACAATGTTTTGTGTGTGTGTGTGTGTGTGTGTGTGTGTGTGTGTGTGTGTGTGTGTGTTTTAAGTAACTGACTATGGCTAAATTCCTTTTATCCAGTTTAATGGGGCATACTAAATTGCTGTAACATTCCCTAACAAGAACTTCATAACTCAGGAAAGAGTAATCTCTGGAGGTTTGGAAACATTTCATAGTACAAGTTTTTGGTCTGACAATAGACATTTTAAATTCTCTATACTACATATAGAATTGAATTTATTCAACTCCTCTTGAGTCTCAGGATAGTTATCTATTCAGTGGTATTCTTTGAGGAAACCTGCATGTTTTCTGCACCCTTCATGTACGGTAGAATAGCAAAACTTTTAGATACTAACCGTAAATGGGCTCTGAAAACAACGAATCCCTAAATTTGTGGGTTTAACAATTTTTAAAATAATTTCCTGGTTTATTGCAGTATGAAATGGTTCTCATAACAAGTATTGCTCTTTTAATTCTCTATATTGTTCTTCCCAGCTCAGCTATAGATAGTTCTAGAAGAATATAAAAGCATGAAAATTCTTAATGATGTTGGGTAAGATAGGAAAATAAAAGAAGAAGCGGATGCAAAGGGACAGTTATTAATTTGTTCTTTGACTTTCTTATAAGCAGCATGCTTTACTGGAGAGCTGCTGTGGGAACAAACTCTGGTGGTTAATTTCCTGACATTTCTGAGGATCAAATTCTAAAGGGTATGGCTCAATTAACATAGTTTAGTTTGAATGGTGTTTTTCTCTCATTCTCTTCTGACTTGTAAGAGAGACCAGATTAATGCTAAAATCTGATCATGTCTTTTGTTAAAATAAATGGCCTAAGCCAATCTTCCTATCAAGGGAATAAATCCCCACACAGCTCACTATTTAGACTCTCGTCTGCTTTCTTCGGTCAGGATTTTTTATTCTTTTGGTGATCACTAAGCACTTCTGAGGTGAGGAAAGATGTTTTGTTTGTTTTTCATGCATGTATCATCAGTATAGAGACCAGAATCTTGTCCCAAAAGGCTTACTAAATGTGTGGATTTACTCATGAGTGGATGAATAAGTAGGTTCATGACTTTAAACTACCTTGTGTGAGATTCACATCCAAAGGCACTGGCTAGAAGGAGCACACTCGGCACTGGCCTCAAGCCTTTTCTAGGCCAGGCCCGGGTCCTCCATTTTGTATTAAAACCAAGCATTTCCTCTCTAATCATTCAACCCAAAATGTCTCTAACTTCCAGCAATCTTGTGTACATGAATACACTTGATTTTTTTTGTTGTTGTTTGGTTTTTTTTTTTTTGGAATAGCATTTCAAAATAGAAACATGGAAACAAGTCTTGGCTCTCTTTCAAAGAGAGAAGGAGATGAAGGGTAAACAAAGGAGGAGGCTGCAATGCTTGGTAAGAAATGTACGCATTATCCTGCCCATGCAATTGTAACCCCTCTGTACAGTATGTTCACAAATAAAATTAAATTAAATTAAAAAAAAAAAGAAAAAAGAGTTGTAGAAAACAAAAAAAAAATAAAAAAAAATAAAAATAGATGCAGACTTGCTTTCCAATTCCAAATAACTGTTTATCAACTGCTGAACTTTGACCAAGTTATTTATACCCACTTAACCTAATAGGCTCCATTTCCATCCATGTTGTGTCAAATGACAAGACTGTGGCATTTTTCTATGGCTGTATAACTTCCAAGCTGTATATGTACCATCATTTCTTTATTCATTCATCAGTGAAGGACACATATGTTCTATCTCTTTCTTGGGTGTTTTAGATACGGCTCTAATGAACATGGAAGTGCAGATGTCTCTTTGACGTACTGATCTCATTTCCTCTAGATCTAAACCAGTGATAGGACTGCTGGGTCATATGGCAGTTCTAATTTTAGTTTGTGCAGATACTCCATATCACTTTTTTTTTTTATGTCTGTAGCCACAGACATACTCCATGGACCCTGCTTGTTTGTTGGTGTGTCAACTTCCCCTCTCCTACCTAATGTGGCTTTGAAACATGATTCTCCTAATCTTTGCCTCCTGAGTATCTGGGATTATGGGTATGTACCAGGAGCAATCCATATTATAGCAAAACAATGTACTAACTCCAGTTGGAATGTAGAGATGACAATTTAATTTTGCCTGTAATTAATAATCAAGTGGTATTAGATTAGAATGGCTTACAATTAGATTATTAAAACCATAAGGTGTCTACATATTAATCTTTACTGGATTGATTTTCTTCCAATAAGTCTTGGCTACTTATCAAGTACATGCTGTGAATGAGAGGGAAGGCACTATACTCCTGGTGAATTCTAAGTCATAGGTTTACATATCCGCACTCTTTATTTCCATAAACAAGAGAATATCCTATTTTTATTAAGTACCTATTTGTTTAAAAATTGTTGTAGACAGATAAGTATTGAAGAAATCTGCAATCATAGAAGAACCTTAAATATAATCTGCATGCCATAAAACTAACCATCACCAGGGTACAATGCAATGCTTTTTTGATAAATTAAATTTGTAGACTTGTGAAACCATCTCAACAATCCAGTCAATTCTGAACATTTTCAGGGTTGGAGATACAGTTCTTATGGTAGAGCACTTATGGTAGAGCACTTACTTACCAAGTTTATGTTTCTGCATTCAAATCCCTACCCTCAAGAAATATTCCAAAAACTCTTCTCCATTCCCCTGCCTCACCAAAGCATTTCCTTAGAACCTACTGGCCATTTTCCCTACTCTTGCTACCCCAGATTAAAGAGCTGCTTATCTGGCTTAGGTAAACATGTCCTCCCCAGCATTACTGTAAGTTTAGAACACTGCCTTGGAACATCGCCTTCCACTTTATTTCTTTCCTTTTTTTCTCCTTTTTTTAAATTTTTGAGTGTTTTTTTAAAATTATCTTTGAATAGCTGTACAAAGGAGTTGCCACTCACCCAAGGAGATTATGAATAGAGCCCCCCTTGATCACTGTCACCCTTTCAACATTCTACCCCACCCCTTCCAACCCACTTTTTCCCAACCCACCTTTTCCTTTACTTATCTTAATTTGGGGCTATTAATTTAAACGTTTTGCCCTTTAACAAAGCAGTTCCTGTGTGCACCGCCATCTTGATCCGCGTCATCCCTTCCAGCCTCTTCACCTTCCACTTTCATGAACACTTCCTTAGTGAACTCAGCAAGAATGACATCAGCAGCAACTCTCATGAGAACCTGGAAGGAAGGAGACGTGGATGAGGAACAGATGTGTTGTGTTGCCCTTTGTCCTTGGAAGATGGAAGAAGAGTCTTTTTGATGGTGTGTCTTCCCTATGTGGGAGAATGGCTGACTCCTCACAGCAATGCCTACACTGTTGACACACTGTCCTTCTCTCTGGTTGTGGTCACCTTGGCAATTACATCATGTTGCATAAGAAAGGCAGATCAGCAGAGGAAGGCAGGAAACAATAGGCTCCCAGAGGTTGGGTGGTTACTTCAGCACTGCTTTCTTTGGAGGTCTTTTAAAAAGCTTTGATTACTCACATCCCATACACACACCCACATAAAAAGTCAAGTACCACTTAAGAAAGAATAGGGACTTGAAGTTCACTTGGGATTAATTTTTGTTCTATTCTTCTTCGCAGTGCTAAATAAAAGCATGGGAGATGTGTTAAGCCAGTGTATCCTACTGTGAGTTTCTCTACATTATTTTTTAAAAAATCTTTTTGGGGATCGAAGAGAAAGTGATGATTAGTGATATGTGATTTAGTTCCACACTGATTAATGAGGAGTTAAGCTGCAATTTCTGCCATTATGAATTAAATGTCACAGTTCATTAGAGTAGAGGAAATTTGGTTCATTCCAACTCTCTTTCCATGTTTCCAATATTTAAGCCTTTCCTTGGGATTTATTAATTTGGCATTGAGGTGCCCTAAGTTTGTCTCTTTTCAATTAACGGAGAACGTATCAGAGCATGACATGTTCAGCTGCATGTTGAAGAAGACAAACGTGAGCTGGAGAAGCAAAATAAAATCCATCTAATTGTAGTGACATTGGGATGAATTTCAGAGACCTAATATGAGCCAGCATAAACAAGCTTTAACCTGTGCTAATCATTTTCTGCTTGCCCTAAGCCAATTGCTATTTTTAAGGAGATATGTATTGTTAAATATGTTTTTTTTTAACTTGGTGCTTTGGTTTTACTCAGTTTCATCATTGTGTCAGATAGTTATTTTTAATATCTTTGTGTTAAATATCAATGCTGTTACAAAATAAAGTTCGCGTACGTGTAAATCTATTATATATATACAATCAAAATGAATAAAGCAAGTAAAAGTACTATGAAAAAACTTTAAATGTTCTAACTTTACTTTTTCATATTCTTTTAAAATTGTACATGATACAGGTGGATCCATTGCAACAATGAGATGTACAAGACCTTATATCGAAAAACAAACTTTACAACTTTGGCGCGAGGGTGGGGTGGGAGGGTGGGGAGATGGGAAGGGATGGTAAGGAGAAACAAAGGAGGCACCAATGCTTGATAGGAAATGTACTCATTACCTTGCTCATGTAATTGTAACTTCTCTGTACAGTATTTTCACATTAAAAAAAAACTATAACTTTTTTCACCTAACTGGTTCTTGGATGTTAGTTAAATAGTAATCATCTCTGAAGATATGACAACATTCAAATCTATTTCTTCATTATTTCTATGATTTGAAAAACTTCCTTAATTATTTTTGAAATATTCAGTTTTTTTAATAATTTTTCCAAGTCTTTCCATTTCCTTACAAATGGGGCAATACCATTCTTTCTGATGGAGGCATAGAATTCCATTGTGTGTATATACCACATTTTCTTGTATTTTGTAATGTATATTAAATTGTCAGAATTGACAAGGAGAAGTCAAAAGATTGCTCTTTCAAATTATGTAAGAATATAAAATATGTAATGAACAACAAACAAAAATAAGAATATTGGAAATTACAGAACTCAATTAGCATATGAACAAGTATATAGAGGAAAAAAAACTTTAAATTTAGTTCCTATATTTCTGCCTTTCTGTTGTTCAAGAAAAGTCTTCCTAACCAGGCACACACTTGTACTCAATCATAGCAATTCAGGACATTGAGAATTGAGGATCACAATTTGAAGAAACCCCCGTTAGGAAAGTCTGCAAGATCATTACTTCCAATTAACCATCAAAAAGCTTGAACTAGAGCTGTGATTCAAGTGCTGGAGGCTAACTTTGAACAAAACTGCTCAGGGATTGCACCTGAGTTCAAGCCCTAAGATTAGCATGAAAGAAAGAAGAGTAGAGGAGAGGAGAGGAGAGGAGAGAGGAAGGAAGGAAGGAGAAAAAGAACTTTGCAAGCATGCTTTCCACCAGTGTTCATGTCCAAAATGTTACCAGCTTTTCTTATAGTAATTTCCAAAGATTTTCTTACTGTAACCATTTCTCTGAGATACACCACAGTCTCTACAAGTGCCTGTACCATCTGACACCAACTGAGTCCATGTTCCAGCTCTGTCATCCTGAGGACTGCAAACATAAACCAATGAAGCATTTGTCTCTGCTCTTCTTCCTGCATTAGTCAACTATCTCTTACTGTGACAAATTCCCTTAGATGGCACATCTCAGAAAATGTGGACACACAAAAGAAAATGTGGACACATGAAAGAAAACGTGAACAGTGGCCTGCAGTGTTGGTTAGTTTCAGTCAGTGATTGGTTATGTTGCTTTGGGGCCTGTCCCAAGGCATCACAACCAGACAAGGAGTGAATGATCTAGGAACCTGATTAAAGGGCCAGAGCTCCTTATCCTCTTCAAGGTCACATTCCCAAAGACTAGAAGAATTGTTCTAGGCCCAACATCTTGACACTCCCCCTACCCACCAGTAACACCAAACAGGGACTAAACTTTTAACTTTCAAAGGATATAGAAGGGCCAAACCACATTAGCAGCCAAGAAAATGTTTGCACCGAGTAATGGGTCTTAACTTTTGAAAATTTAAATGATGGGGTGTTTGTTGTTGTTACTGTTTTTAATCCATTCTTTGCACAAAACTCACAAATGCTTTCATGTTAAACCTTGTGAATTCAATTAATAAAATTTTAAGCAGTGGTCTACCAGGGTCAGTTTTGATCACATTCTTTGCAGTCTTTGCTATTTCTCCTGAGGGCATTCCACAAATAAGCTTTTTGATTGTCACTACTGGAATGGGGTGGTATGTAACTGGTATCCATTGGGAAGAGATCTGAGATGTAGGTAAGAACCATGTAAGGCACAGAGGAAAACGCACATTTCAATAGTGCACAGAGTGAGAAACACTGTCTGTGGAATCTTGGTGCTCTCTGCTTCTGAACATATCTGATTCCTGAGCTTCTTCCTTTCCATCCACTTAGAATTTACTCTCATTCACATTTGCCCAAAGTTATCCAGTCACAGCACTTCAGGACTTCTCTTGCAGATGTAACTCTCCTCATCTTTTGAGTAATTTCCATTGGGACAACCCATTGTTTTAATGTGAATAAGAACAAATGAGTTCCAATGTAATTTTTCTCACAAGTAAGTAATGAACAGGTAGTTGTGTATGATGTACATAGCAAGGATAAAGGAATGAGAATTTGTCAGGTGAATCTGTTGAATGTATCTGTGAAATAAGTCTTTCTGAATAAACAGAGTGAAATCAGGTTATTTCCAGGAGCTCAGAAGAGAAATTTGTCTTGTCCAGGGGCTTGTGACTTTGTAAGGGAAAGTGATAGGACTCATTTTGGAAGAGGGGATGTTTATGAAGTTGACTGCCATTGTGTTAAAAAGACCTGTCCAGGTTGGTTTGATTTTAGTGCATCGAAAAAGATCTCTATGATTTAATTTAAAAGAAACCTGTCAACAGACATGATTCTCCATGACAAAGTTTTTCATTATCTAATGGATATAAATGACATGTCAATATAAATAATATTCTGTGAGTTTTGTTGGGGAAAATTATTTTCTTTAAAAAAATCTTATCGATTTCTCCTAGTCAATAGTGGAAAACAAATGATGACCTTGTCTTCATTTAATAGCTCAAAATTATTGGTTATATACTAAAGGAAACTGACTGGGAATGTTACTTTATATTAATCTTGCTTGAATTCATTTTAGAGCATCAAAGCAATCATTTAAGGATCAAAGCATTTGAAAATCACTAGTAATTTTCAGATCCAGCAAGGATTTGTTCTTCGTCTTCATTCTTTTTTGCCTATAAGTGAAAGATATACACTAATGACTCATCTACATTCTTTTTACCTGTATTTATAAGACAGTATTATGATAAAATATTAACATATGAGAATATAATTAATAAAGCAACTTTGCTTTTTGTAGCCAATGGAACCTTTTTTTAAATTATTTCTAAATGCACCGCTTTCCAAGAACTCACAAAAATATATTTGAAACCAACACATATATCAAGAACTAGAATCTGAAAAAGTTCCTCATTCCCTTTTCTTAATCATCTCTGTCACTTAACTACCAAGTTAATTATTACCTAGATTTATTTAATATTGTCTGCTTACGTCAATTTACATGCCAACACATATTGCAACCTTTGTTATCATAAGGAATTCTGCCGTATGATAATAAAACAAGGTGTTTTTCATGTTGACTGTTAATACACACTTGGATCTAGTTCCATCAAGACTAGTTGGGTTGTGTCAAGGTAAATAAATTCCCCAGCATTCAGTGATTGGATCAACAAAGATCTATTTCTCACTTGTGCTTCATGTCCATTGCATTTTGGCTGGCAAATCACCATTTCAGCTGCCATTTGGACTTGCTGATTAGTCTGGCAGAACAGCTACTACCTGGAAATTTATGGGAAGCAGCCAGTAATGATGAAGTTTGGGGAAAACTGGCCAAACATATGATAGCTATTAAAGATTTGTATGTATATGACATATCACTTCTAATTACTGACCAAAAAAAAATCACATGGCCAACCAGTTACCTGGTCAAAACAGACTCCTGGGGTAGGAAAATGGGCTCTACTTTTCATGAGATTTTCTGCAAGCCACAAGATAAGGAAAATGTTCTTGAAAAAAAGAGATGAACTGGGGTATTAAAAGAAAGATATGTTGTTCAAGAAATTGTCCTTCACTCCTGTGAACACTTGGCTTATTAAATCTCACTTAAAAAGAATGTAATCCTCATGGTAACAGAGGAAACAAAGTGTCCATTGAGGATTAATTGCATCTCACAGTTCAGGATTTCTTCATAACATAAATCAATCTCTGCATCAGATTAAGATGTGATTCTTCTTGACACAGAAAACTATAAACAAGTAGTATACTCAAGGTGATTCAAAACTTTGGCAAAGTAGCAGGGTATAAAATTAACCCTCAAAAATCAATGGCTTTTCTGTATGCCAACAATGAGAAAAGTGTGGCTGAAATTAGGAAAGCCACTCCATTCATAATAGCCCCACAAAAAATAAAATACCTAGGAATTAACCAAAGAAGTGAAGGACCTCTATGATGAAAACTTTAAAAACCTGAAAAAAGAAATCAAAACAGAATTTAGAAAGTGGCAAAACTCCCATGCTCCAGGATTGGAAAGATCAATATCATGAAAATGGCAATACTTCCCAAGGCTGTCTACAAATTCAATGTGATACCTATCAATATTCCAACCTCATTCTTCAAGGAAATAGAAGAGGCAATCCAAAAATTCATATGGAATGATAAAAGACCCTAAATAGCAAAAACAATCCTTAACAGAAAGAACAGTGCTGGAGGAATATCAATACCAAATTTCAAACTCCTCTACAAAGCCATAGTAATCAAAACAGCTTGGTGCAAGAACAGACCTCAGGACCAACGGAATAGAATTAAAAACCCAGAAATGAACCTAAAGACCTATAGCCATCTAATCTTTGATAAGGGAGCTAAAAAAATAGGATGGAAGAAAGACAGCCTCATCAGTAAATGGTGCTGGGAAAATTGGTTAACTACTGGTAGAAAACTAAAACTAGATCCTTATATATCACCCTGTACCAGAATGAACTCCAAATAGATCAATGACCTTGGAGTCAAAGCAGACACTCTGAAAACATTACAGGATGGAATAGGAGAAACCCTAGGTCTCCTTGGCACCGGCAGAAATTTTCTGAATAGAGACCCAGAAACACAACAAATCAAAGAAAGGTTGGACAAATGGGATTGCATGAAGCTGCAGAGTTTCTGCATGGGAAAGGACATAGCTAGCAAGATCAATAGAATGCCCAAAGATTGGGAGAAGATCTTCACTAGCTATAAAACAGACAAGGGTCTCATATCCAAAATATACCTGGAACTCAAAAAATTAAATCCCCCAACAATAAATCTTCAAGGAAACAACTGCCCAACAAATAGGTGGGCTAAAGACTTAAAGAGAAACTTCTCTGAAGAGGAAAGAAGGATGGCCAATAGACACATAAAGAAATGCTCAACCTCTCTAGCCATAAAAGAAATTCAAATCAAAACAACATTGAGATACCACCTCACCCCAGTTAGAATGGGTATAATCAAGAACTCTAATAACAACAGAAGCTGGAGGGGATGTGGCCAAAAGAGAACCCTACTGCATTGTTGTGGGAGTGTAAACTTGTTCAACCACTTTGGAAAGCATTATGGAGGTTCCTCAAAAGACTCCACATAGAGCTCCCCTATGACCCAGCAATTCCACTTTTGGGCATCTACCCAAATGATCACAAACAAGACCATACTAAAGCTACCAGCACAACTATGTTTATTGCAGCATTATTTACCATAGCTAAGATATGGAACCAACCCAGATGCTCCTCAGTAAAAGAATGGATCAAGAAAATGTGGTATATATACACAATGGAATTCTATGCCTCCATCAGAAAGAATGACATTTCCCCATTTGTTAGGAAATGGAAAGACTTGGAAAAAATTATATTAAGTGAAGCAAGCCAGGCCCAAAGAAACATAGGTCCTGTGGAGGGGAAGGGAAAAAACAAATCATTTAAATAGGGATACAGGTGGACCCATTGCAACAATGAGACCTACAAGGCCTTGTGTCGAAAACGAACTTTACAACTTTGGTAGAGGTGGGGGACGAGGGTTGGGTGGAGGGACTGGGGGAGGATGGGATGGGAAGGAGAAACAAAGGAGGAGGCTACAATGCTTGATAAGAAATGTACTCATTATCTTGCCCATGTAATTGTAACCCCTCTGTACAGTATTTTCACAATAAAAAACTAAAAAGAAACATAGGTCCCATGGTTTCCCTTATTTGCAAAAACTAGTATATATTTGAGTCAAGCAGGAAAGGTCAGATAATTGATGTTATGGAAATGAACCCCAAGATAAGTATTCAAATGTTTTTATTTTCTTTCATGCTATTTTTTCTAACATATTTATAAGATGATTTCTATGTTGCTTTGTATGTCCCTCCCCCGCGGTATAACCCTTGCTTTCACTGTATTTGATGTTGGTATAATTTGTGGAGGAGAAGGGAAAAAATAATTCTTTTAAATAGGGATACAGGTGGACCCATCGCAACAATGAGATGTACAAGTCGTTAAGTCAAAAAACGAACTTTACAAGTTTGGTGGGGGAGGAGGTCGGCTGGGGTTAGTCGGGGGAGTATGGAAAAGGATGGGAAGGAGAAACAAAGAGGAGGCAACAATGCTTGATAAGAAATTTACTTGTTATCTTTCCCATGTAATTGTAACTTCTCTGTACGGTATTTTCACAAAAAAAGTAGTATAGAACATAAAGGTATACAATCTAATATACATTGATCGAATGAGAACAAGGTAATAGGACTTTTTTTCATTTTAATAAAGGAATAATTGGAAACATAGATTATCCATTGATAAATAACAATATTAAATTTTACACAACAGACATTGAAAATTGATCCTAATTTAACATAGGAAATGTTCTTCAAATAGACTCTGATTTTCACCTCTGATTTTAGATATCTACACAAAGTTGCTAAAAAGGCTTTCACATTCCTTTTTCAAGGTTCCTAATTTTATATCTCTATGTTCAGCTTCATCTGAACAGACCTTGGTGATAATGTTTGTTGTTTCTCTGTGGCATTCTTAGCTACCTATTTCTTTATGTGAGTTAGGAGAGTATTGATGGTGGTTTGACATTTGAAATAGTTACATAATATCCAGGCTATGAATTCCTTTAGTACATATTGTCTCAAAAACTGAGTCTTCTATATTTGATTCCAGACAATTTAATAGCCAGATAGTCTTTTGATGCATAGTTGGATTGGTCATCATTCTATTTGTTTCCAGTTCTCTTCTTTTCTATTTTGAATTCTAAACTTCTCATCTTATTTTCTATTTCAGTGAGCCAGATTCCCAATGGAAAGTACTATCTTCAGTCTTTATGTTACATAGGGTATTTTGTGAATTTGAAGATGTATTTTCAGTGTTTTATTAACCCAGCTAATAATTACACAGGCTTTAAATTGACCCTTACTATATAAGTTTAACTAAGATGAAAAATCCTCCCTATTTCTGAGCTAAGGTTATAGTCGTTTCTATAACAGCTACTGGTAATGGGTTAAAGTAATAATCATTTATTTATACAACAAATTGTCTCAGTAAGTCTAATATGGATGTGTTTGGCTGATTTGAGCTGGACTGGTTTGGGGTTCTACTGGTGGATTTCAGTTTGGCTGGGTAGCAGAGTTTTCTGTACATGTTTCCTTATCTGCCTGTTGATATCTGATTGGATGTCAACCAGGGTGATTGCGGTGAGTTGCCATGTGTGGCTTCTCATTTACCATGCTAACATGCTAACATCTGTTCCATTATGTGCCTCTCTCTCTCTCTATACACACACACACACACACACACACACACACACACATTTATATTTATCTTTCACTGTTAATATCCACAAAGCAGGGGCCTTTATTCTACTTTGAACTTTATGCTTCTATGATCATTATACTTCTGAACCTGACTTATTTCATTGAATACCCTGGTTTCCAGATCACTTTATTTCCTTGCAAACATCATAATTTCATTCCTTATGATACTGAATAATACTTCATTTTATATATATGTGTGTCTTTTTTATCTATTTGTCATAAGTAAGACATCTGGGGTGTTTTCATAACTTTGCTGCTGTGAGTGAACATAGGTGTGCATCCTTCAAATAAATATCCCAGGATTGTATCACTGGAATGTATGGTAACTTCATATTTCAGTTTTTTGTGTTATTTTTTAGATTTAAAAATTTTTATTATTTAGGTTCTGTGCAGAGGGGTTACAGCTACATAAGTGAGGTAATGAGTATATTTCCTTTTGAACAGCGTCACTCCCCCCGCCCCATTCTCTCAGATTTTAGCCTTCAGAGTTCCCTCCCCACAAGTTGTATATTTCATTTCCAACATACTGTTTAGTGAGTTTCACTAGAGCTTTTTAGATCAAGGCTAGCACTACACCATTTAAGTCAAAGCTTCACTTTTGGCTTTGTGGTGTTTAATTGGAGATAAGAGTCTCATGGCTATCCTATGTATGCTGGCTTTGAACTGTGATCCTCAGATCTCAGCCTCCTGAGTAGCTAGGATTACAGGTGTGAGTCACTGGTGCACCTTGTCCCACCATTTCTGTGCTTCCTTCTCTCTTTTTCCCAAATTGGATAAACTTATATACAGAACAAAGGGTAGAGAAATAGAAAACAGTGACAGAAGTGAATTAACCAAAGGAAAAAAAAGAAGAAAGACAAATAGTACAATAAAAACACCTCTTGCTTGATTTCTTAAAGTTTATTTTGATGAGCATCATTTTATATGATCATATACAAGGGCTTGACCCCTTGTGATCCTTTCATAAGAGTATCTTCCTTTGTTCTCACTGTGTGAATGTTTAGACTGCTGTTTAATTCATCATATACATTCTTTACCATCCATAGGTTTACTTTTAAATTTATAGGCACATTCTAAGACTTGGAAGAAGTAAGCTAGACCTAGATAAAAATAGGCTAAATTGTTTCCCTCATTTACAATAATTAGAATGTGCCTATAAATCTAAAAGTAAACCTAATGTTTAGTTTTGTATCAGGAACTCCCATCTTGATTTCCATAATAGTTGCACAAGTTTATATTCCCACCAACAATATTTAATGGCTCATGTTTCTCCAGATCCTCATCAACAGTTATTACAGTCTGAATTGTTATTGATGACTGCTGTGGCTGGATTGATGTATAAATCCCAATGCTGTTTTATTTGTATGTCCTTTATGCCACTATGTGGAGCTTTTCTTCACTTATTCATTGGCTGCTTGTACTTCTTCTTTTGCAAATTGTCTGTTCATTTCATTTGCTCATTTACTGATTTGGCTTTTGGTTATTTTGGAAATGAGTTGGGGTGGATCTACATATATTCTAGTTACTAATCACTTGTAAGAAATACAGCAGCTAAATACAAATTGAGATTTTCTCTCATTTCTGGTCTTCTATTGAATTTTACATATTTATTTCCTATTTTTCTCTCTTCTAAAAACATCATACAAAACATCTATTTTAGCAGTTACCTAAGAAGATTACAGCATGTGCTTTTCAGAGCCAAATTATGTCTATACTTTATCACACTCCTGAAAAATGATAGAACTTAAAATACTCTAACTCCACTGATTATCAGGCAATTCTTCACTCTGATTTTATACTGTTGTTGTCTTGTGTTTTTATTGCACATTTTGAATATGAAAGAAATTGGTAGTACATTTTGGTTGTTACTATTTGAACGTAGACATATCTATCATTTTGAGTCTCCTAATTGTTACTTTATTCTGAAATGCTATGTGGGCCATCTTTTGCCCATATTTAAACACTCCTTTTGCATTGATTTTCCTGAATGTCAGCTGCATATGCATTCTCTAATTTTTGTCTTGACTAGATGGTTTACTTTTATTGTTGTAGAAATTACTGCCCAAAATTATATAAGTAACTTTTTTTCTTTCCATTGTTTAAGCATTTCATTGCTTCTGTTGAGAATCAGTTGTTAACTCGGATTTTGGCTCTTTAGAAAGTAATCTATCTTATTCTGCTTGATTAAAAAAATTGCTTTTGTTTTAACTTTTAAAATATTTTGCTATGATAAACTTAATTATAGCTCTGTAATTCTTGCCTTTTTACCTGATCTCCTTTTCTCATTTTATTTGAGCTCATAGGGTAACTTTAATTTGTAACATAATATCTTTCATTGGTTTGTAAGAATCGATAGATCATATTTTGATAGTGATACTTTCATAAATATTCCCTTTATTTTATTTATTTATTTATTTATTTATTTATTTATTTATTTTTGTCAGTTGTGGGACTTGAACTCTGGGCCTGGGCACTGTTCCTCAGCTCTTCAGCTCAAGGCAACTCTACCACTTGAACTATAGTGCCACTTCCGGTTTTCTGGAGGTTTATTGGAGATAAGAGTTTCAGGGACTTTCCTGCCCGGGCTGGCTTTGAACCACGATCCTCAGATCTCAGCCTCCTGAGTAGCTAGGATTGTAGGCATGAGCCACTGGCGCCCAGCTTATTCTCTTTATTTTAGAACTCAAATTATACAATTTTTAACTTATTATTTTATCCTCTTCATCTCCAACTGTGTTGTTATTTTCTATTTGTTTTTATCTCTTCTTGTTTTGTTCTGATTATCTTCTTATAAAATACCTTTTCATTTATTAGTTGCTTGATTTCTAATTCATTTAAGCCTTACTACCAGTAATAAAATAAATAATTCACTTTATACATAATAATTTAATTCACTTCAATAATTTGGTTTATTTATATTTTTTCCTTGGAAAATTATTATAGCACTCTTTCTAAACATGATAAAAATATACAGTTTAGTTGTATACTTTTAATATCTAGAACTCTATAGAAGTTCTATCATTTGCAATTATTTTTTATTTATTTATATTGCTCATTTTCCCAGGTTCCTAGTTATATATAATAAACAACAGTTACATTACTATACTGTAATACATATGTTCTTTTATGTAAAACTGTCTGATACTATATTAGAAAATGATCTTAACCAATAATTTGAGAACATGAATGATTTTCTCTTACTTCAGAGACTAGGTGCATGCTTCATTGTCAAGTAGCTCCTAGCTAAAGCAATCCAGGAAACTACAGTTGTAGTTTAGAGACAGGAATTCATCAGGAAAAAGCTTCACTGCCTCTAATATGTTGCATTGTTAATGTAAGTTGTAATCACTCATCCAGACACACTTACACCCGTATGAGATATTATGCTATCCATACTATCGGTACTGTTGAGACTCCCCAATAATTCAACTTCTTCCTTAAAGAAGAGTAGGATTAATGATTTTAGATCTTGCTTCTATAAACTAGGCTCAGTTCATATTGTTCTTAAAAACATAGTTTAAAAAATCATAAACATTTGCTGTGGGAATTGTGAGGGTTACTTTTATAGGTTTTCATTCCCCCTGCTGGAAGGATATTTGCTATTCCATTGGTTCTCTGTGAGGTTCATTTAACACTGCACTGTGTAGCAAATCTCTTTTCATGTCCAGAAAAATACATGCCAGCCCTAGGCACATTCCTTCAATGGAAAGATTTATAACATTGTAGGATTTGCAACTTAATGAAGTAAAACTTCTACAATACTGTTAGCTGGGAACAGAGTCTACATCAAAAAAGTTTTCTTCAGGGGCTCCTTGTATGTTAGCAAGCTTCATTACTTCAAAAATTTGATGTAGGACACTTAGGGAAGCAAACAAAAGCTACTTTAAGCCTGCCACTACCCACTAAAATGAACAGCATGTTACTGAGGGATTGCTTTGCCCCCAGAAATGATTCAATTATAGAATTCTGATTGCTGGTAATTACAAGAAATCTGGGAGTCATGACCATTTTGGTCACTTGATATGTGCCTCAGCTAGCACATAACACACCCTTGACCAATATCAATGATTGGCAGGATTGTCTCAATACTAATTGCTATTCTTCATCCAGGATAGCATCTTTCCCAACTCAGAAAGAAGAGTGTCTATGTGATTTTTGAATGATTCCAGAAAATGGCACATCACTGACACCCCAAACACACCTTTATCATGTCTCAAAGAATTCAGCTGGGCCTCTGAAAGTTGTCTGCACAAGAGAGGCTGCTACTTCACACTACCTAGACAGAAGTGCAGTGATCATTTTCTGTGTCAGTGGGCTCACTCCTTAATCAGTTTGAGAACAGTAAGGGTTTCGGAAGTATCCAAACTAATCTCTGTGGCAAATATTAACTTATATAATCCCAAAACATTGACAAGTTTAAAAAAACAGAAAAAACAAAGCATCCATCAAACAACCCTGGAATAAATTCCATTTCATGCTTTTGGGCTACAATCTGTACAAATAATTCACAAGCAAGTAAAAGAGGATTCTCATTTAATTTTTGGTGGGGTACCCATGTTTTACACTCTGATGAACTTTTTTTCTGGCTTTGGATCTACTTACTAAGATTTTTTATCCCTAGCTTATTATTTCATTTGTTGAGGCAAAAAGACATTTGTGGTTTGCATATTAAGATTGAAATGTAAATAGGCTAGCGTTTTAAGTTTATATACTTTCTTGTGGCTATTGTTTTGCTTAGAAAGTTTGAGTTTCTCTATGAAACTCTGAAAGAAAGCTCCAGGGATTCTCAGAAATAAAAATATACATTTGATGTCTCAAAAGAAAAAAAAGGAAAAGGTGTTAATACTCAGGGTTACTAATCTGATATAACCTCCATGGGAAAGTTTTCCTAAGCATAAAAGTACCAATTTGAACATTCTTTAGAGCTTACTTGTTTTACAATAACACTCCATGATGGTAGGAATTTTGCTTTACTTATTGAGCCACCCTGTGGTTTTTAAGTCAAAGAATCAAGGAGAGTTGTTCTAGAACTGCAAGTGTTATGTTTTCCAGGGTATAAAAAGGTCACTTACTATTACAGGATGTCAACATTTCGCCATCCTCAGATGAGTGATTCTCTTGCCTCATGGCTCTGTGAACAAATTAATTCCTGCATGCTACTAGTGAAGGAATAACTGAGTGCCATTTGAGTCATTTTTTCACATCAATAATAACACAGATGAAGTAAAAACTCTTCAGACTGATCCATTAGTACCCAAGTACATTATTGGAAGGACTTATAATGGACTGACATTGGAGTATACACTAAAGTTCTTCAAATGGGCTGATCTTAAAGTTGAAGTGGGTGCTTTCTCTTCCCATAGCATTTCCTCAGTAAAATGCCATTTTCCCCACTCAGATAAATCTGAATGTCTTCCAGGACCACCCACACACATGAGATGGTATTCACAAGTTACAGACATCTGCCAGACAGCCTGAACTCCTAGCAATGTGCTTAGTTGCTTTAGTAAAATTCATTTTTAAGTAAGGATGACAGATTTCATTTATGCATAGTCATTACCACAACATTCCCCGCCCCCCTCTTGTTTATAATGACCAACATATCTTTCAGATGTGAACAGAGCTTTCTCTGTGACTAAGATCAGTCATCCCAAGTTTCTGGTCTTTGTGAATTAGTAGTTAATGTTCATTCAATCTGGTTAGATAGACACTTCAAAAATTATGGACTATACAAAGTTAATGTTATCAGAGTTTTCTCTAAAGGATTTATTTCTCCAAACTCCTACCTATTACTGTAGTGAGATAAATGTATTGCCCAAAACTTCTGTTCCACAAAAGAAATTTTGTTAATAGCATAACAGTAAAAATTTGTCAGAGACAGAAGGTTCAAGCCCCAAGAAAGATAGAAACTTCTGAGTACAAAGACAAGATAAAAATGGACAGGGGCCGGGGCTGGGAAGGTGGCTCAGTGGTAGAGCACTTGCCTTGCATGCCTGAGGCCCTGGCTTCGATTCCTCAGCACCACATAGCAAAAAGGAAAAAGTCAGAAGTGGCGCTGTGGCTCAAGTGGTAGAGCGCTAGCCTTGAGCTGAAGAGCTGAGGTACAGCGCCCAGGCCCAGAGTTCAGGCCTCACAACCGGACCCAAAAAAAAAAAAATGGGCAAGGGCCTTCCATCAGAAAGAATAGCATTACCCCATTCATAAGGAAATGAAAAGACTTGGAAAAAATTATATTAAGTGAAGTAAGCCAGACTCAAAAGCACACATTCATAGACTCCCTCATTTGTAATAATTAAAATGTACCTATAAACAAAAGAACCAAATGGATTATAAATGACAAATGATTATACCTAGGCATGATTAATGAAATAGCAGTCTAACATTCATACCAGTGAGAGCAAAGGTGAATAGTCTTAGGAGAGGATCACAAGGGCTCAATACTATGTGCCTATGATCACATAAAACAATGCTCATCAAAATGAACTCCAAGAAATGAAAACAAGAAATTTTTTATTGTACTGTTTGTGGTTTGTTTTTCCCTTCTTCTTCTTTCCTTTTTTCTTTGGTTTATTCCCTTCTCTTGCTTTTTAAAATTTCTGTACTCATAGTGTTATATATAAGTTTATCTGATTTGGGGAGGGGAAAGGGAAGCATAGAAACAGTGGAACAAAGGGTGAACCAATTCAACAGTGAAGCCCACTAGACACTATGTTGGAAATGAACTTTACAACTTGGGAGGGGGAGGAAAGTCAGGAAGGGAAAAATTGGGAGAGAATGAGGGATGGGGTTACATTGTTCAAAAGGAAATGTACTCACTACCTACCCTATGCAACTATAATCTTTCTCAACATCACCTTTACAATAAATTTTTAGGTTCAGTGGTAGATCGCTTGCCTTGCATGTCTGAGGCCCTGGGTTCAATTCCTCAGCACCACATAAGTAAAATGAAAAAAGCCAGAAGTGGCACTGTAGCTCAAGTGGCAGAGCGCTAGCCTTGAGCTGAAGAGCTGAGGGACAGCACCCAGGCCCAGAGTTCAGGCCCCACGACCAGACCCCCCCAAAAAAATAATAATTTTTTTAATCTAAAAAATGAATAAGGGTCAGCATGACAAAGACAGAACACAAAGGTAGTTGAGGAAGATTAAGAAGAAACTGGACAAGATTACCCCTTGTGGGAAATGGGTTTAATCCCTCTGAACTTTGCATTACTCGGAAATAATACCAATTGATAGTCTTACAAATAACCACATGAAAGTCACTTTGATGTCACATTATAATGATACCTTTTATAGGTAAGGGAGGATTTGCCATTTAGCATCCTATCTGGCATTAATAAAATGTGTTACCATCAAAGACACTATACAGAGTCTTGTAGCATTACTTACAAGCAATATCTAACATCTGTTTCAACATTCCAGTTATTTTTAGTCAATGTTTGCCAGTCATGGATTATCAGCTCTATTTTACTACTTCCTTTTGTAAACAAAAATATTCCCCATGAAACTGTTGCTTTTAAGTACCCTTGCCACCACTACATCAGATTCTTTTTTTTTCCCTTGAAGAAAACTTCTGATTATCCCCATCTCTCATTTTTTCTCTCTCTCTCCCTTTCTCTTTCTCTTTCTCTCTGGTGTGTTTAATAGCTTAGTTTGCATATAAGGCAAAATTAGATAAAATTCCTATCTAGTATCTTAGCATTTATATAAATCTGTGTCTAAGATAATTTTCTTTAAAGATGAGGCTCAAATTAAACAGTGAGAAGAAGTACTGATAAACTATTGCTTATTGCTTTCTAACATAATTGTAGCTGATTCAGTGATGTTATATATAATTTCCTTACCTAAACAATTGACCCTTTATGCCCCATCCTCCAGAGAAGATACTTCTCTTATAAAGTCATCCAGTGAAAATCTTCAGTACATGCGTAGTTTTCAACATCTGAATGTGTCTAAAGTTACCGCTGTCCTTTTCTCTCCATTTTCTTTCACATGAGTTGAATTCTTCCTTTGATTAAAAGACCCACTTTCTCACTTTCAGCTGAGGAAAACTAATTAACCACATCCTATATACCAGAACTCTTCTGGCTTACAGAAAAAAATATCCAAATAAAAACAATAGAACAAAAATATATTGGTATTCATGAAGCTTATGCTCATGAACATAGTCAAAAATAAATAAATAATGAAGTCATATAGTATACTGCATTATAAGGTGCTACTAACTGTGAGATACATTACTGGTTTACTTATTGTAGCTATGGTTATGTAATCTACAATCTGCAAATATGAACAACTTTTGTGAATGTGATAGGACACATGCCCATTTCAGATCTGTCCAAGTGTTGAAAAGTATGCCTTCTAATGAAGTGCATTATGATGAAGAAAAAGGAAGTCAGGGACTTCAGAGGGTTGAACTTCATATAAGATGATCAAGGCTATCGCTCAACTATGGTAAACATCTTTGAGCTACCTACTGGAGTTTGCGGCCTAAAAAGAAAAGCCTTGAGGCTCTCCAAACAACATATCCAAAGTCAGTGTACCATCCAACCCTACTTTACATTAAATACTTAGACTCACTGAGTGAGTTCCTTCTGCATTTTATTTGGTTCTTTTATCCCCTTCAGACACCAAGCTCTATAAAAACTACAAAATGTTTCAGTCTCCTCCACCAATAGTCAGTGCCAATGTAATGATTTCATCTCATACTATGAGTTTTGTTACACGCTCCTAAACAGCCATTGGCTTACTTTTCTTTCTTTCCTCAATCTATATGATGTAACACTATCATATTCATCTCTATATAATTCAGTTTAGGCCAAGTCATAGTTACTAAACAGAGAAACAAAACTCTTAAGGAATCCAGAATAATTCTTTGTTGAAGGATACATTTCAATTTCTTAGCAGGGCATGGGTTACTCTTCATGATAGAATTTCAACCTATGCCTGGAACCTCGCTACTCTCTGCTTGGATCCACTCTGGACTTCATGTTTCAGGGACACTAAGTCACATGTTTGCGTTCTAACTGTGTTTACTATCTACCCTTTAGCTTCCATTCGTGCACCTGTTTGCCTTAATTATAAGCACTTTTCTGACACCCACATCCAAAGCCTCAAGAATATTTTGATTGCCACTCATCTCTGTCACCTAATAAGTAATCTTGAAGCATTTGCTCTTTGACTGCTCTTACTTTTTAAAAGCACACTGATACTTTAAACTGTCTGGAAGCCAAAATCCTCTGATAGTGCTTTTAGTGCCAGACTCTTTCAAAGATTCTTCTCTACCATCCTTAGTTATTGGATTTCATCTTCAAGGTGATCCTTGAACTCAAGAGTCTCAACATAGCTGTGGATGCTATTACCATCAAACGATCTTAAAAGTAGGGGGAAATGAGAACTTAAAAGCTGTCATAAACTTTCATATCAGTCCGTTTTCCAATTTAGGACCTCATCTATTCTCGCATGTGCATTTATTGTATTCACGTTAAAGTGTGAGGTAATTCAGAAAGGGAGTAGGTTTTGTATTTGTTATGTGGACATGTAATAAACAGGAAATAATTATGTATCTCTGCCACTTTATAAGTCCTGGGATGTTGTCTGTAAGCTACAAGAACAAGCCTAGAAACAAAGTTCCAAAGTTCATTGAGTGCTGCCGAGAAGCCCTTGACCTTCCTTTTAAAACTGACACTGCTAAGCTCAAGACCCATTACAAAACTCTTTAAAGAGAAGTTTCTTCCTCTTTCAGATTTGCTAAGGCTCTTACAGTGCCCCCAAGAGTTCAGTTTCTCTCCCTTTTTCTTTCTCCATCTTCAGATCCTTCAACTAGTCATTCTTTACCAAGATACCCAGGAGCTATTCTGATACAAAAGTTCAAAAAGCCTGGGCTATATCTATCCTTATTTTAGAATTAAAAAAAAAATCCCGTTGGCCTGTGCTTCTGTGTTAGTCACCGAGCACTGCATTTGTCTCTTATCACAACATCTGAAAAATTCCCTACAGATAACAGGAGTAGAAATGGATACAGGAGAGGGAAAAAAAATCAAAGATTTCCTGCATGAAGAAGGGAAAAATTTGTCACTTCTGATTTGCTATGCACCACGAGGAAACCTATTAAAATGTACATTCCCTCAGCCTTCAGAAAACGGGGTTAAAGTTCCTATAGAGCAATAGAATTGTGAAATAATTTCTGGAGATCTCAATAAAGAATTGTGTAATATTGCCTAAATACTTCCCACAGAAGTGTTATGTATTATTTAAATTCTTGGAATAACACTTAGAAACACTAATTCTTTATCTCCAAGTAATTTTATCGCATAGGTATAACATTTTTCGACATGTTTTACTACATAATTCTTTCTGTTCTAGAAAATATATTTTTGCTCCCCTGTCTCTTGAAAGATAGAAAGGGGACTGTAGAAACGGCATATTTTGAATCTTGCCTTTAGGGCATAAAACTAATGATCCGATATCTTAAATTCCTTAGTGAATTTTATGGGGCTAATATTTCATCCTGAAAAGTAATAAACATAATTAAGCATTTTGTTTCTTTCCTCTGTTTTTGTATATGAAATAAGTTTGATCATTTTAAGCCCCCCCCCAAAAAAAACCCCGAAAATAGCTCTGGAGTTTCCAACATTTTAAGTTATTATGAAACAGAAAAGATTATATTAGCCAGATGGGAACTTAAACGTCTAGCTTCTGACTCTATGTATATGTGTATTGCATATAAAAATTCCATAAGAATGAAAAACTTAGAATGATGGGAAGATAACGCTGGGAAGGTGGCTCAGTGGTAAAGTGCTTGACTTGGATGCATGAGACCATGGGTTCAATTCTTCAGCACCATATAAACAGAAAAACCTGGACACATAACACTTTCTATCCTCTAGAAAGCTCCAACAACTTCTGCTATGTCCCCCACCATACAAGTTTTGATTGACAATGTACCTCTATATTTGTATAATACAGTGATTCATTAGTATGTATATTCATAGTATGTATATTAGTTTATCTTTAAATATCTGCCACAATGAGTAGTAAGACTTTTCTCATGGATTTACTATCTATTGCATTAGATCAATCAATTCATTTAGTAGGAGATTACTGTAATATGTGAATTGTTTGTCCTGATGGAAGTCATTGTGTTTTGAAGATTATTTACCTGATGGGGCTGACCCAGCCTGTGGCCTAGCCAAGCTTCTTCATGAAATAACATCCAATCTGAACTCCAGGGCATGAGTGGTGAAATAGGAATAGAGAATTAGCCAAAAAACATTCCAGATAGAGGTGACAGATGTAAAATGGCTAAAGAAAGAACATTAAAAATTCAAGAAAGTTCTAAAAGAACACCATCAGTGTAAGACCCAAAATGCCAGCCGAACAAGGAAGAATAAGGGAGTGAGGAAACTTATAGGAGTTTACAACTGAGGGAAAGAATTTTTTTGGACCTATCCTTAGAGTCATCAGAAGCCATTGAGTGATTTGAGTCAGATCTGGATTCGAAAGGATCTGGAAACAAGAAGTAAAGTCTTGCTGCAATCTAGTGATAAATGATTATTAATCTGGGTATGATGGTGGCTGTTAGCTGGATAAAAGCAAGGAGGATAAATTCACTGATGGGAGTTGTTAAGGGATTTTACAAAGCTGCCTTGAGGGATAAAAAAATTCAGAAATGTAGGAAGGATGATCGTATTAACATATAAGCCCTGTACTTCTCTAATTGTCATTACTCGAGTTTTTTTTTAACAACAGATGCTGGAGGGGATGCAGACAGAAGGGAACCTTACTACATTGTTAGTGGGAGTGTAAACTTGTTCAACCACTTTGGAAAGTAGTATGGAGGTTCCTCAAAAGACTCCACATAGAGCTCCCCTATGACCCAGCAATCCCACTTTGGGGCATTTACCCAAATGTTTACAAACAAGACCACACTAAAGCTACCATCACAACGATGTTTATTGCAGCATTATTTACCATAGCTAAGATACGGAACCAACCCAGATGCCCCTCAGTAGATGGATGGATCAAGAAAATGTGGTATATATACACAATGGAATTCCATGGCTCTATCAGAAAGAATGACATTGTCCCATTTGTGAGGAAATAGAAAGACTTGGAAAAAATTAAGTGAAGTAAGCCAGGCCCAAAGAAACATAGGTCCCATGGTTTTCCTTATTTGCAATAACTAGTATATGTCTGAGACAAGTAGAAAAGGTCAGGTAAGGTGATGTTAGGGAAATGAACCCTAAGATATGTATTCAAATGTTTTTGCTTTCATGCAATTATAAGATGATTTCTTTGTTGCTTTGTATGTCCCTCCCCCACAGTATAACCCCTGCTTTCACTGTTTTTGATGATGGTATAATTTGTGGAGGAGAATGGAAAAAACAAATCATTTAAATAGGGATACAGGTGGATCCATTGCAACAATGAGATGTACAAGTCGTTATGTCAAAAAACGAACTTTACAACTTTGGTGGGAGGGGTCAGGGGGCTGGGGGGGGATGGGAAGGGATGAGAAGGGGAAACAAAGGAGGAGCCTACAATGCTTGATAAGAACTGTACTCATTATCTTGCCCATGTAATTGTAACTCCTCTGTACAGTGTTTTCACAATAAAAAAAAAGAAAGGGGAAGAAGTATGGATCCTTAATATATTTAATAAGCAAGTCATTACCTTTCCCTACAATTTGTGTTTTAATATATGGATAGAGACACCATCTAAATTCGCTTAATATCAGCCTGAAGAACTTTCATGAATATAAAGAATATCTGTTAGCAATCTTGGAAACATGTGAAGCATAGTTTTCATGGACATAAGATTATTGATTAATATTTTTCACTGTTGAGAACTTTCAACCTGTTCTTCAACTGCCATTGTGACTCCATTTTCTTTTCTTACTTTTTTCACTTTTATTTTTAGTTCAATATTCAATGTATTATTTAATATAACCATATCAAAAAATGTGCCCATGATTATTTTCCCTTAAATAATATGAAAAATATTTATTCCAATTGTTATATATCATAAGCATTGCTTTTGATGAGAAATAACTTGCTAAAGTTAAATGTTTTGAACTTTTTTAAAACACATAGCCTTGCATTTAAAAATTTTATTCTTTATATATTGATATCATGTTTTTCCATATTGGAGAGATTAGGACAATCTTTTCATACTGTGTTCTTGGGACATTTGTAAAAAAAAAAATCAACTGACTATAAATGTCTAAACCTAGTATTGCTCCTCTAATTAATGTACCATGCTGTTTAGGACATTATAGCTTTGTAATACAGTTTGAAATCAAGTAACATGACACCTCAAGCATTATGCTTATGCTTGTCTTGGATTGCTGTGGTTCCACATTAATTTTAGGATTTTATAATGAAAAAATGGCATTGTAAATTTTGATATAAATCTCACAAAATCAATTCACAGTTACAAGATGTCTTAGTTATTTGTATTTTATTAAGTTTCATTTATTCAACTTCTATACTTGTTATTAATTGGATTTTACACCAATTGGTTAACTTGATTGCTAATTTTTTATTTTTTATAGCTCTTGTAAATGGGATTATTATTGTTATCTTTTAAAATCATTGTTATTGGGCTGGGAAGGTGGCTCAGTGGTAGAGTGCTTGCCTTGCCTGCATGAGGCCTTGAGTTTGATTCCTCAGCACACATAAAGCAGAAAATAAACAGAAGTGGTGCTGTGGCTCAAATGGTAGAACACTAGCTTTGAGCTGAAGAGCTCAGGAACAGCACCCAGACCCAGAGTTCAGGCCCCACAAATGACAAAAAATAAAATAAATAAAATCATTGTATTGTATAGAATTACTTTTGATGTGTGTGTGTGTGTGTGTGTGTGTGTGTGTGTGTGTGTGTGTATGGCTACAAATCAAACCCAGTACTTTACTGAGCTATGAGTCCTTGTGTTTTGGTTTTATATTCTGTCATATGACTGTATTAATACCAACCGTTTTTGGTGAAATAGGCAAACTTTTCTGTATATAAAGGTCATGCTATTGGCAAAGAGTGATAATTTCATGTTTCTTTTTTATTTGCAAACCTCTTATAGTTGTCTCTGATTCAGTTGTTCTGGCAACAATTTTGAATACATTGTTGAATAGAATTGATAAGAGTGGGCATTGTTTTTAGTTTAAGGCTCTTTGGAGAAGGATTTTAATTTTTCACTACTGAATATAGTTTGAGCTGTGTTATATTAATGACTCAGTTATCTACCCTAGAAATTTAACAAAGATATTGACAAAATGTGCCATACTTCAGAAACTGTGGCCTGAAAAAATAACGAGCTAGAAATCAAACTATTACCTACACCATCTGGAAAATAGTTTGAGATCTTCTTAAAGCATCTGGATTCTCATATTTTTCTTTTTGGATAATACACAAAGTTTTCTCTAAATCATATCTCAGCGTAGTTTTTCCTCTAAAATTTCAGGTATGACTTTAAACAGAAACCATGAAACTACTCAAAATCAGTGTTGATTGTCTATGATGTGAGTAGTGTATTTCTCACACTGATAGCATATTTTTTTTCACTTGGTCCTGTTTTTCTCTTTCACCCATCTTTGGCCTCAATGATGCGTGAGTAAAATAAGATAAATGAAGGTAATTCTACTTGAAAATAAAGTTATTGTCTTTGCTACCATATCTTGGGGATTTAATATATTCTACAGAGTCTAATAAGTCTTTCATATAAACAATTACCTATTCTCCTGCTCATAAACAAAGGCCATAGATTTTACTTAGAGGAAATCACAAGGCCATCTTTCCTACTTCCTGACATCCCACCGATCAGTGACAAGTCCTTGGCCATTTTGTTTTCCTTGTATGAAAGCTAATTATAGTGGGTTTTTTTCTGCCTGTTTTATTATATTTAAGCAGTTATCTTGGAGAGTCATGAATTATTTCCTAACAAGAAAACTCATAACAAAAAAACTGATATTTTCACCTTTATTCCAGCTTGTTATTTACTGTAGAGATACACAGAATTTTCAGGGTTCCAAACACAATGTTGCTTTTTTTTTATTGGCAAAATGCAATTACACGACTAATTGGCTGTTATATTGCAGGGTGATACAAGCTTGGCCCAAGATTCTCCGCATGCTGACATTACAGGAGTTGGTCCACTCCTACACCCTCTTTCAATATGTTTTATTATTTAAGCCAAGAGAATGGTCACTCAGTGGATGTGCTTGGCAACTCTGAGACACAGATGCTGAGTTCTCACATTTATCTTTCTCCCAACAGGAGCAATATGGAAATGAGTGCCTGATTCTTTGGCTGGGACTCAAGCTCCTGCTTCAGCCCTGTTGCTGGATTTTTATGGTGACCACCACCTTACCTTTGCGCTATTGCACATTACATGAGTAATTATCATTCCTGATTATTTTGGATGATGAGCTTCTTGCACACTGATTTTAATTAGAGAAATATATTTCACTAAATATTCCAGCACCCCATCCATTGTCTACTCAAGTTTACCATATATATATATATATATATATATACATATATATATATATATATATGTAGATATCTACATATATATATATAAATTTTGGGTCCTAAAGTTTTGCCACTCTTCAGAAATGGTGAATGAAATATAAAATTGAGACAATGCATCCAATCAGAAAATGGATCATTAGTCATTAAGTATACTCAAGATGAAATATATTCATCTAATATTTCCTATTTCTTTTTGGAAAAACAGTCAAGGTCTTTCATAATGTGGACACAACAAAAAAATTATCTAGGTAAATTTACCAGAAAAAGAACATAGAAACAAATAACTACAAATAGGCCCAATGGCTATCACTCCCCTAGTGTCAGAACAAATCATTAAGGAAAATCTGAAATGATATGCAACACAAAGAACAATGTATGTGAACCTTTAGCTTGTGAGCAGGAGGTAGTGGTGAAAATAAGCATATTAGTTCAGGGAAGGTGATGGGTGCTTTAGAGAGACTTCATTCTGATTTTGTAACCAATGAAAACCCCCGAAGTTCTAACAAAGGCTGTTTCTAAGCCAAGTCGATGATTTAAAGGATGCCTTTGAGAGTATAGGGGACAGATTGGTTTTGGAGTGAGTTGAGAAGCGATTCCAGCAGGACAAGACATAGAGCTACCACAGTAGTTATGGGAGGGCTGATAATTAGCATTGTCCAAAAATACTTCCAAGAGAAAGAAAAATAAAGTCTGTACGCCTGAGGATCGTTTGCATCATGCTTTTTAGGACCACTTCGCCCCCATTCCTCCCCCTCCTCTCAACCCTGGGCTTAGAACAAGTTGACCCATAGAAGAAAGCCTAGTGTCAGATGCAAGAATAAATTCATGTGTTTCCCCAAGGCCCTGGATTCTCTGGAGAGAATAAAAACAGTATCCTGTCGTCTGGGCAGCCAGTTAGAGAGCGCTGGCGGCGGCAGAGCCTGTTGGCACCTCGTGTCTGGAACAAGACAGCAGTGCCAATGCTCCCAGGGAAGTCTGCTGTCATCCTGGCATCTCATTTCTGGCCCCGCCTCCCGTCCCCAGGGAGCCCTGAGACCTCAGAGCCAAACTGGAGAAGGGGCTGCAGAAGGTGGGGTGGGGGGGGTGCCAAGTGGACCATCTTTGTTCACGTAACTTGCCAAAGCAAAGATGAAAGCCCTATTCATCTTTGTGGTTTTGGAATGGTCCCCAAAGCCACTGTGGGCTTTGCTACCTCAATATTCCTTGAGTCACAGTAAAAATAAAAATGAAGTTAAATGTCATCCCGAAATTCACTCAGCATCTCAGCCATATTATATAGGATGGTGCAGGGATTGAAGCTGTGGGAAGAGGGATTTTTAGAGCCAGACTTTAATATTTTAAAAGACTGATCATGAATCATGGAAATTGCAGGAGGATAGTGTTTATAAAGACAAAAAGAAAGAAAGAAGAACAAAAAAAGAGAAAGAGAAAGAGCACAGGGTTATCAGATGAAATGGTAGAAGAGGACATTGTCAAAGAATAAGCAAAAGCACACTCTTAACTCTGAAAGCGAAATGGTAAAACATGACAAGGCCGTTCAAGCTCCAAATCTGAATAAATCGTTTCAACAACCATACAAAGATATGTGATTACACAAAGGCAAAAGTATCAGGAAAGGTTATTCTATCCAACTTGAAGGCGTTACATATGAACATGTAGATGAAATACAAAATTTTCCTGAAAAAAAATCTGATTTGCAAATCAAAAGAAGATGTTTTAGAAAATGTGGCAAAAAATTATAGAAGAAATTGGAAGGTTGTATCTAAAGTGGACGTTCAACAGTTTGAAAAACTTATCAAACATCGCTATGTGTTTTAGGCAGTGGGAAGATGCAAACATATTACATTTCCAACATCATTTTAACATTTTTCGTGTGTCTAATTACATTAAATATTTACTAAAATATTTCATTTCACTTACAAATAAGATGTAAGGTTTATCAAAAAGTTTAACAAATCAATTAATGTCACAATCCAATGATATATGTCCAATGACTAAAAGGTATTTTACCTCTTTCTTCTTTCAAGTTAGTTTTTCATTATGTTCTATGGAATTACTTTGTTAAATATGAAAAGAAAAAACACATTGTAATTTTTTTTTTCTTTTTACCAGTCCTCGGTCTTGAATTCAGGGTCTGGGCACTGTCTCTGAGCTTCTTTTGCTCAAGGCTAGTACTCTACCACCCATGCCACAGCCCCATTTCTGGCTTTTTTCTGTGTATGTGGTACTGAGGAATCGAATCCAGGGCTTCATGCATGCTAGGTGAGCACTCTACTACTGAGCCACCTTCCCAGCACCTACCTTGTAATTTCTAGGCATTTATTTTCTCAAGCTAAAATGAAATTATGATCATTTTCATCTAATCATTTGCTTTTCAAAATAGGAAAAGAACCCCGCTCAAATATACAAAGTAGATTTTCCAAAAATTTCTAAAAGAGTATAGGAAGTTGCATATACTTGACTGTGTCTGTTCAAGTTAAAACTGAGAAAGAGAAGACATAAATAATACAAGCTAATTAACTAGCAAGAGGCCTTTTAGAACTAATGTGAAATTCGTATAGTCTACATGCAGAATAAAGATGCCACAGTAAATAGCTTTAATTAGCTGGCCACTTGTAGTTCATACTTGTACACAGGGGTTGAGATTTGAGGATCATTGTATGAAATTAAACTCAGAAGAAAAGTAAAAGAGAATCTGTCTCCAATGATCCAGAGAAGAAGCTAGGCTTCAGGTTTGGCTCAAGTGGTAGAACCCCAACTGTGAATATAAAAAAAGAGCTCAAGGGCTCAAGCTCAAAAATACATTTAACTAATTTTCTATATTTTTTGATATTTTGATATTAGTTTCTACTTATTTTTGACAGGCACTGATGAGCTTGTTCTGTGTTTTTAATAAATATGGTCATTCTATGTACTTATTTTTTTTCTTGTCCACTGTGGGCCTGAGCACTGTCCCTGAGCTCTTTTGCTCAAAGCTATCACTACTTTGAGCCACAGATCCACTTCCAGTTTACTGGTGGTTAATTGGATATAAGAGTCTCATGGACTTTCCTAGCCAGCTGGCTTTGAATCATGATCCTCAGATCTCAGCCTCCTGAGTAGTTAGGATTATAGGTATGAGCCACCAACAACCAACTACTTAATAGTTGTGTGTGTGTGTGTGTGTGTGTGTGTGTGTGTGTGCTTTTGAAGTATATTATTTTGTCCTTTTATATATTTTTGTTTTCTTACGTCTTAGCTGTGTCTCTTGTAAGCAACATATTGTTTGGTTTTCATCTTGTTTCATTTCACTATTTGCATTGTGATGATTCATTTTTAGGTCCCATGCTCTTGTTTTGTGTGTACTTGCCCTTGGTGATTTCAACTACTTCCTAGCAGCTCTGCAGATCAAGCCAGCATATGTTTTATGTTGTTTCCACCTGCTCCTAATGTTATCATTCTGTAAACTGCATGAGCCTCCATTGGGAGGATACTCTATACCCACTGTCTGAGTTGTCCTAGAATCAATTTCCAGGCCACTGATGTCTGTTCTTCTTACTAAAAATCACATAACTGTGTTGTCGACCTACACTGTCCAATGCATTGGGCTAACCCACATATAAGATAATGTTATTTAGATATAATTCTTGTTCCTAGATATATGTGCAAATTTCTTCTCTACTCTTTTAAGAAAAACATGTTTCTGTCTATAATTAGCATGGTACACCTTGACATGCATAAGCTTTTTAATTAACAAGGTAGTTTCATGCCTATGGGATGACTTCTTGTTTATACTATTGAGCATGACTTTGTGTTGGTGGACTATCATCGCTCATAGGAGATTAACTATATGTACATAATTTTATAGTATGCATGATATGTCACACTCTAATATTCTCCCTGTAATTTTGTTCAAAACAAAACTGCACATATTTATTTATAGAGACATATGGAAATGTTTTTCATTTTGTCCCATCTTCCAGACTTTGATAAAATAAAATGCAAGCAAGTTTATACAGGGAAATGACAAAGCATGCATGCATTATTACTATAATTTAGATTCCAGGGGAAACAATCTCATCAGAAAAGACATTCATTATTGCCCTTATCTAGCTGAACTAGGATTTCTAAAAAGTCACAGTAAACAGAAGTTTCTTCAAGCAATGAAGAGAGCAGGGTTTAAGATTGGGAAGAAATCATTCATTTGTAAGTAAATGCACCATTTCCAATTTATCTCTCTCATATTATCTCTTTCAAAAGGTCCAGATCAGACCAAATTTACTAATGCAAGCTTAGATCTTCCATCACCAGATAGATTTTCTGGTTCCCTTCTTAATTCTCATAAAATTGGCATATTGGAAACTCAATAATTTACTTCTTAAAAAACGTCTCTTAATCTTTTGGCTTTTGAGCTCACTGTGAGAGCCAAGGCCTTCCTAGGAAATAAGCTTGGGATATGCTATGGGTTGAACACAAACAGTGTTCCTCAAGTCCAAATGTTCAAAGCTTTGTCCCAAGGGTAGTATTATTGGGAGGTGCTCAGTACTTATATTAGGGGTGTGTCTTGATACTATTTTGGGTTCTGGCCTGTCCTCTCTCTCTCTCTACTCAGCATGCACTACCACCATCTCTATCTTTTAAGATTCGCCTTTACTGAGCCTGTATGATGTACCCTTTGAATTTTGAATGTACAAGTATCTCAGTTAAATAACCTTTTTCTCTTTATATGTGTGGCTTCAAGCATTTCATTGTAGCCACACAAAGATAATTGATAGGAGAGTAAATGCATCCAAAATAACTGTCATTTCATTGGCAATGCTCTGTGTAACAACAATGGTCCCCACCTAAATTTCCAGGTGGGTTCTCCACCAATACATGCATGGCTTCTTGATTGAGATGGTACTTTGGATCTTGATTGAGATGGGACTTTAGATTTTGAAACATATTCTCCCCAAAAGTTTTGCAATTTGTATTCTTTTAGACTTCATACTTTTAGATTCTGGATGCTCAGTCTGACCATGAAATATGTATGATTTCCTTTTCTGGTAATACTTTTCTTTACTCTCACCATTCTTAGAAAAGATTACATAAATCAAAAGTTCCATCAAGTTTCTAATGCCAGATTTTGGTTATTTTAAGTTTTGCACCAGGAAGGTTTATAATGAATATGACTAGAATTCATTTGATTATCTTCTTTAATGGAAATCATAGAAACAAAGAAGTGGTGAACTACAGGTAAAAGTATTTCTAGTAGTCAAGGGGCTACCAGGACAAATAACATAGACTGAGGTCTTAAATATAGAAACCTGTTTCTCATTGTTTGTGGAGGCTGGATTTACAAGATAAAGTGTGGGCTGATTAGGTACCTATTAAAGTTTCTCTTCCTGACTTGCGTAGGGAAGAATCATGATGTATTAATAATGAAAGAGTCAGACAGACAGACAGAGACAGAGATGAAGACAGAGAGAGGAGAGAAGGAGAGGGCAAATCTATGACATGGCATCCGATAGGGATCTAAACTTCAATGCCTCTCAAACACGCTTCCCCATATGCCATAACCTCAGTATGACTTCCATGAATGGGAAGGAATGCAACAACAGATATTTAGTCCGTGTAAATAAGGTTTGAAGATAGACTCACATTTTAGTCTTAATTTGTGACACTTTTGTTTAAGCCTCTGTTATTTGGCCTCACAGATCATCTTGGGATAATTCTCCAAAACACAGTAGGTATTTGAATGATTTTGATGCTTCATAAAGAATAAATCAATTGATGTTTGAATTTGTGCCCAAGCCATTTGAGTCCTATTGGTTTGAATATTCTTCGTTGGCTTCCAATCTATAGACTTTCAGAAAATATATCTGGCTACCAGCCTATTTGTCTAAGTATATCCAGCTACCTAGGGCATAAGCTCCAAAAATGGATAACGGAACTGGTGAGATCATTTTTCCCCAAAGCTGTCAAATATTTATCCCATGAGTGGCTTGCTCCATATTACACATCAATAACTTTTAAAAAAGAAATTCAAAAAGGGAATGATATTTCTCAGTTTCATTTTGACATTCTTTGCATTTTGAATTTTGTAGAACTGTTTGAAGTCTAGGATGAGAGAGATTTGGGATGTTATCAGCTTTTTAAATATGTACTTCCTCCCTAAAATGCAAATTTCATGAAACACATGTGCCCTAGCTCATCTTACCCCCTTGTATAACCAACCCAAATCAAGCTCTCTCACAGAGCAAGAGCAAAGATGTTGGATTCCAACAGGTTCTGAGCAGTCATGAGGAAAGAGAACCAAGTGCCCAGGTCATTGTCTATCTTACATTTTTCCCAATTTAATTGTATCTAATATAGATAACTGATCAATCTACTAATGTGCCAACACGACCTAACTTTTAACAAATACAAAGAAAAGAAGAAAAACACAATATTGTTCTCATAGCATCTGTAAAAGGCCTACAGAAATACACAAATACTTTATTAAAACTTTTAACTTATTCTCAGTAGACATTAGAAAGAGTACTTGTCTTTTTTTTGGACTATTTTTGGTCTTGCAAAGGGGTGGAATGATATGAAATGCATTTCTAAGCCTATTTTGTAACAGTATGTAGTTCAGAAAATACATTTCCTCATCAACAAATGGCTGCATTTTGCAGATTAAAGTTAATGTAAGTTATGAAGTTAAAGTCATGTCTATTGATTCAAATTGCTAAAAAGTTGTTGAGAAATTCAGACTTTAAAAAGGCTAGGATATGCTTGCATTGAAAAATTAAACTTTATAGAGAGTTGTTTTAATGTTGTAAATTCAACTGGACTTTCTATAACAAGATAAAAAGGAAAAGGCAAGTTTGACATTTGAAAGAATATAAAATGTCGCATTTATTCATCAAATTTATGTGGAATCTGATCTATAGTTGTACAAAATGTAAAATGTGAATATATTTTATGTCCAATATAGTTATATGTAATGTGAAATGAATCTATTTCCACAAAAACTTTTAAAAATATGTTATAAAAATTGATCTTTATATCAAAGTATTAGAAATATTTACATCATATTGAAATAATACTCTACTATAAAATGCTGAAATAAATACTATATGGAGTTATTTCTAAAGACTTTTGACCAGATATCCTATTTGGAGGTAATTTGTCTAGTTTCGAGATTTTTTAATACATTATGTAGCCTCAAAATCATAGATTTTTAATGAAAAGGTTGATAGTCATAAATATGTCTTCAGGTAAAATTTACAGTAAATGACATGACTAGTCTGAAATTTATCAATGCTCAGGGACCAAATATTGAAAGATTCTCAGAGTAATTTGATAAATGTGAACTTCAGTTTGAGTGAAGATAAATATCATTCTGATTCTGGGTCAGATTTAGTCCTTGGTACTGTCCTTATTGAAGCTTATTCATAAACGTTGAATCCACATAATATCAGTAAATACCAGTTCAAAACTAAAAAAAATAATTCCATAAATTTGTATATACTAACTTCAAATAGGAGTTATTTTTAATAGAATAGAATCCATTAGGCAGTCACTCAGATAAACCACAGCTTTCTGCTTAATTTTTGCTTTGACTTTTGTAGTTTAAGTCATAATACCAGGTATGCATTTCACTATGTACCCTCCTCCAACACATAAATACTTATTTTTGTCTATACTTAATTTTTTGCCAAGATAGTAAGCAAAAATTATACATTGAAAGACACTCTCTCAGAAAACTACATAAAAACAAAACAAGGGGAAAATACTAGTATTGTATTTAATGTACTATTACCATGTCCATAAAAGAAAATCAGGTTTTTCCCTTTTGAAATGTAATGAGAAGGTTGTTGGGTTAAATGTATGTGTGTTCATGGACACAAGTATGTGACTATGCACACACATATCTATGCATCTGCATACACATATATAAATGTATATTGCATAACAGTACATATATTTGTGCATTAACCTATAAGTGGGTGCATATGTGGGTACAAATCCACACATGCACAGAAACTTCTGGTTTCCTGGGAAATTTATACTAAGACGGGCTTAGTAGAATTTAAAATTAATTAGGATAAACATTTGTAAGGATAAAAAGGAAAAAAGAGTAGACATGGGCAAGAGAGAAGCTTCAAGTTGTAATATTGATCTGACACAGAGACCAGAAGAGAGGTTTCAACAGATCAAGTGAGAAGAGACTCAGGAAATCATGCCCACTTGAAAATATTTTAACTAGTCTCATGACAAGTTCTAAAGTGAGGATCATGCATTAGAAGAGTAATGTATGGTGACTCTAGTATTGCTCTGAAGCCCGGTCACTGACAGAAAAGATTCCAGGGGGATTGAGGCACTGGATTTAACCACATGGTGGATACTAAAGATGTAAGAGAAGAAAATTGTCCATTTACCCTCAATATAGCAATCCTAAGTTCAAGGATGCTGTACACATGTATGCATAAAGATAGATTTAATATGAGCTATTCCTCAGTCTTTTTAAACTAAGATTGATTAATTATGATCTTATCAAACTTTTATTCTTCCCCAGGTTTCACAGATATTTAAATGATTTTTTGGAGTGATAGATTTTGAAGGGAAAAGCTATGTATATCTAAAACTGCTTCACATTCTTCAGTAATGTATATAGATAGAGCTTGTTTTATTTAGCACATTGTATTTTTCCAAGTAGGCTAGTAGTGCCAACATTTCTTTTGCCAAACAGAAGAATTATTCCCGGAAATCTATTGTGCACTGTTGCATATTGCTTGTAGTTCATTTGTCATCAAACCCACCAAAGAGTGCTGTTGGATGCCTGTGGTCGGAATTAGACCAGAGTTTAAATTCCAATTTCCAAGTATTTCCAATCCTCTCGCTCCAGAGAGAGAAAAATAGTGGGGTGCAGATCCAGCAAATAAATCTGGTTTATGTAAGAGCTAGAATATGTAAATTGATGTGGAACTGCTCTATAAATAGAGAGAAAGAAATAGGATAAAAATAGTCCTTGTTATCAAGTGAATTTTTTTTGGTCTTCCAAAATTCACCCCTCAAATTATGGTGTTTTGAGGTAAGGTCTTTGGGAAATAACTAAAGTTATATGGAATTTGAAGGATGGATTACTACCCTCATACAAAAAAAAACCAAAACAACAACAACAAAAACAGAAACCTATCTTGTTTTCTGAAACAGGAGTATACAGAGAACAGGTAGTTTAGAATCCATGAAGAAATTCTTCCCTCACTAGAAACCAAATTGGCAGACACTTTGATCTTAATTCCTAGCCTCCAGAAGTATGAAACATAAATATATGTTTGTTTGTTCATTTATTTTAGAAAAAAACCTGGAATGTTTTCTTATAACACCTTAACTAAGATGGCTCTAAATCAAGGAATTTAGGAAGAAAGAGACACATCGACTATTAACTTGTAATGAGGAATTCTTGCCATTACCTGTAAAAATATAAACACTTTCTCATCTGTAAGTGGGATTTAGCCCAGGACAGAACAATAGTGTAGGTGTCCAGGGCTCTGTTGAATAATAACTCTTCCTCACTCTAATGCAGGAATATTAGAACAATCACTGGGTAGGCACAACATTTAAAAAAATTCATTCAAGTGGAATTTTGGAGACTGCCTTGGTTATCAGTGTAAAGAATGAGAGCAACAAATGCTTGAAAGTCTTCCCCATTTTCCACAGTCTACTGGTGAACAGAAGAAACTGGTTGCAAGCCAGGGTTAGAGCAAGTGCAGTGGTGTGAGAAAACTCTACTGAATTTATATTTTTCCTTGTCTGGTTTGTGAAATGCACACATTTACCATTGTTCTTCTCGACTGGTTATCATACTCCTTTATACTGGAAGTTCCCAGAACACATAGAATTGAAATTCTGTCTTCTATAGAAGTATACTGAGCAGAAAATTTTCTTGAAATATTATCAAAACTTTCTGAAGTAAAAAAAAAAAATCACTGGTAGACACTGTGAAGAGCAGAAAAAAACTCTTGGCATGTAGTAATTTTCTTTTATAAACTTTGGACATTTTCATGTATTCAAAGTTAAATATAAGCTTGAAAAAAAGATGGTAATATTTGTGACCATGAAGTCACCAGTTTTGGATTTTTTGGGGGGACAGCAAAAATTGCCAAAACACAAATAAGAGATTCCAGGTCATTACATGTTTTTGTACCATGCTGAGGCTTGTGCTATTCTTGAGCTTTACTGCACAAGGTTAGCACTCTACCACTTGAAACACAGCTCTTCTTCTGACATTTTTTTGTGCTTACTTGAAGATAAGAATATGATGGAGTTGGCTGTCTGGGCTGGCTTCAAACCATGATCCTCAGATCTCAGCCTCCTTAGTAGGTAAAATTACAGGCTTGAGCCAATAGAGCCCAGCTAATTACATGTCTTTTAAAGTAGTGAGAGAGAGATGATTGATGATGGATAGGTAGATTGATGGATGAGGATTACTTTGATTATTTTGATTAATTGATAAATATGCCATCTTTACCATCATTAAAGTTATTTTTTCTTTTGTATGTTCATATAGTGATATATTATCTTGTCCTGAAGAAAAAGGAATGTTTATAAACCTCATAAAATAAGACTTCCAAAGCTTTAGACAAAATAAATACTAAAATACGCAGTCTTATCTTGTGGAACTAATAAATCTGAATGATTCAGATAAAGTTGAGCGAAGGCTCAGATGTCAAGTGCATGCTCCCACAGACCCTGCTGGAATGCGCCCGTCTCTAGGTAACTCATGCAGTGAACAGTGCCCAGGATGGATCTCTTCGTGTTGCGTAATTTCTCTGAACTCTTCTTTTCAGTGCTGAGGAGTTATTTCCACTTTGACTTTTTCATACAAAGGATGCCTTGACACAAAGTAAGCCTAGAAACATCCAGCAAAACAATAATTTTGTAGGAAAAAAGAAAAGATAAAATGCAGAGATTCTCATTAGCATAGCCTGTCTATACATAAACCTATATATAATCCCCAGGAGTGGTTGATACATTTAACTCTGTAAGTTAGTGTGGTTTAATTAAAGTGAATGTAGCCTTTTGATCTACGGAATAAACAGTCTAACAATAGGAAAAATGCAATCTGTCGAGACATATTTGAGTTATTTTCCAGTAATTGCCTTGGCACTAGTTTCAGTCACAGATTTCTGTTTCACAGATTGCCCCCAAATGAATAAAGGTTTGCTTTGAAATGTAATTAATATTACGTTCAGCTGCGAGACATTCTCAGGTTGTCAAAGGAATTTGAAGGAGGTAGTTATAAAAAAAATGAACAAAATAAAAGTGAAACTGAAAAGTAAATTAAGTCAAATTAATGCACACAAAGTAAACTGGACTGATACAAAATGTCTGTGGCATGAACCAGAGTTTATCCAGCTCAATCTCCTATGAATGTTGAAATTATTCATGTGGCTGAATAATTTACAGGGTCTATGTTTATCAACAATGATTTCCTCCTTTTATCATTTAAGCATGAATGAATGTGAGGAATATCAATGCTGTTTTATTCTCTGATGAGATGAATATGTGAAATCTGTATTGAGACAAATCAAGACTTAAAAATTCAGCACCATTGACCAGAAGTACACCCTGAACTCTATTAACCAATCAATGATTGGTCAATATTGGGTTCCAGTGGTGAAATGCATACATGTAGATTTTATATATATATATATATATATATATATATATATACAGATAATAATTGTATCTCCTGATTGTCTATAAGCCCATGTATTCCATTTTATTATGAATATTGACCCATAGAAAATACCCAGAAAATAGAGAACACAATTACAATTATTCGTGCTCCAAGGTATCAAACTACCCTACATGTTTAGACTATCAAAGCCCATGATATCTTGACCATTACATATCAACAACACTAATTACATACACTAGTTGAATCTTAAACATCATTACTTCCTTTGGATTAGGGAACTTGAAAGTACATTTATTTTTACTAACTTTGAAAGAGTTGACTATGGTAGCTAATATACTCTTAGAGAAACATTTTGTTTCACAAATAAGGATGTATGCCTGATTAAAGGGTGAAGATAATGATTTATTGTTACATCTGGCCTTCTGGAATTGGAGATAGCTTTCAAGAAGCTTTCTCCTCGTTTTTAAAAACATACAATGTAAAAATCAGCAGAAAGTTGATGTTTGGGGAGACAATAGTCTGCTAGAAAATGACTTCATTCTGTGCTCAAAAATCTACATCGTCTCTTGTTCACAATTATCCTTGTCTTTTTGGTGACATTTACTGTTATCGATGTGTAACTCTCAATTAGCTTCAGTCTGTGATGCCTGGAGAATTACACAATCATCATAAAGAAGTTTTGGAAGGATATTTTTTAAAGGGAGAAGATTAGGAATGTGACTTACTATATATGAGAAATCTGGCTAGAAGACCAGTTTTTGAACAAGCTGTTATTTTCCACTTGGGAGTAGCCTTGCTACAGTAAAATGCCAGATTTCATCCATCATAATGTCATGGCTCATATTAAAATGTCTTTGGGGACTGAAGAGAGGGATAGGCAAAAGACATCAAATCAATTCTCAGGCAATTGCTACGGTCCTCAGAAACTAAGCCCTATGTGATAATGTTAGGGCTGCACAAAGAGAGGTTAGAAATAAGGGCCATACATCAAGGGAGGAAGTAATTTAGAAAAATAATAAGAAAGCTGATTTGACTTTTGTGTGAGTTTGGATATGTGGTTAGGACACAGCTGGGTTATCGTTCTATATATTTTTACAAAAGAAAAGAAGCAAATTGGCAGTGAGAAGAGACAAACCCATCACCAGATTCTTGGACCAGACAGCTCCAAAAATATTTATTCCTGCTGATTTGAGGCAAAGGACTCCAGATTATTGTGCATCAATGTGAGTACTTAATCAGCAGAAAAATCTAGTGAAGCATCATTATTCAGTGACCTTGTTAGCCTAGAACTAATCTCTATCTGGAGGTGTCTTCCACAGAGGGCAACAAATGGGAATTGTACCAATTAGGAGACCTTTGATGCAAATTGCCTTTCATACATGCAATTCTATCTTGATTGAGCAGTTCATCGCTAATTTTATAAGAGCTAAAGTGCTGCAGTCTGTATTTGTTAGTGCTGCCTGGACTCTAAATACTTTATCATTCAGGACCTTAATCATCACTAAATGAGCTGTGCATGTGACACTTGGTAAGGGGTGAAGGGCAGGAAACATGTGAAATGCCTATGCATTGATACAACTAGAGAAAAAGTGCTTAAGAATGGAAGGTGACCTCTCAGGAGAATCAAAATGCACACTGAAATAGACACAAGGTCCTCACCTTTTGCAAAGAGATTTCATAGCAATATGTAAGCTAACTATATTTCCATATAAAATGTAGAGTCATAGAAAATCAACACAGCCCCCAAATTTTCCGTCAAAGCAATTGTATAATTTTTCTAAAGTCTAATTAAAACACAGGGATTTGTAAAAGTACTAATAGCCAAGTACTCTGTTACTCAAGCTTTTATGTGTTAGAAATTCTGTAGTCATCTAAATAAGTTAGAACACACCTTTCACTGAATGGAGATTTTTGATGACTTGGTAGGGGGTTTGCCACAGCCCAAGAAACCACACAAAACAGAGAGTAGACACAACAGTTTTTGAAAAACATAACATGCACAGAGATGAGAAATAGGATCCTACTTTGGGAGAGAAACAAACTATCAAGATTAGCACAATGATCGCATTATAATTTTCCAATAAGCAGCTTACCATATTCTACTGTGCTAGGAAAAATATTTCCTTTCTTTTTTTTTCAATTATGTTTTGTTCTTTGCCAAATCAGAAATTAAGAGCCTCAACCTTGAGAGATAAAAATTGGATGAGAAAGTACAAATGGATTTGAGTCAAGGAAGATGTCTAGATTAACTGAATATGAACAAAGACCTATTATATAACCAAAATTATGAATGTGTGATGCACCGTTAACATTAAAGTTGTTTCTGCTGTGCTTAATTATGTAGTCATTTGTGATTAGCTTTTCAATTTTAGTACATTGATACAATATAATTTTAGCCCTACACTGAACAGAATGGATTTATTTAGAATGCATTTACTGTTACAAGTTTACCAGCAGCACAATAGAGTAGGTTAACTAAGCTAAAGTCTAGTTATTGATTTATGAATAAGGTGTGAAAGAACAGAGCCATTGTGCTACATACAACTCTTAATCAAATCCCCTGACCAAATTGGGAGTAAATCAAGCAAGGACTCAATGTTTATTTTATAATTTTATTAGGAGGTCCATTTTACGTTTTCTGTGGCCAGCAAGAAACATGTAGATTGCCAGGGCTGTTACCATTTTACATATTCACTTTATGCCTTGGTTTAAAAATAATGAATAATGAAACAGAAATTTAGTACAGGATAATGTCTTGGGTGGTTTCCAAACATGATGAACACCATGTATGTTGAAAACACTATTTATATATGTATAGCCCATCGTTATTTTGTTAATTTTAATTCAGATATCATGTATATGCATTCATGGGCTGTTTCTTTTCAAGTTGTATGTATGATTCACTCATTTAGCAAATAAAGGAATTTGCTATTGAGACTTTTCTGGCACAATCTTATTTTAATAGATTCAGGTTACCAGTAAGAACGATGCCCATGATAATGATGATGATGATTATGATGATGAAGAATCAAATATTCCAAACACTTCACATATCATTCATTTAATAAATGCTCACTTGAGCACTACTGCTGGGTAACTCTTATATATTTGTTTTTTTTTAAATTTTATTTTATTTTATTTGTGAACAAACTGTACAGAGGGGTTACAATTGCATGGGCAGGATAATGCGTACATTTCTTACCAA
>NW_012267224.1:36468064-36468567 GCF_000151885.1 Dipodomys ordii | reverse complement strand
CAAAGAAACACTACTTTCCCTCAAATCCCATATAGATCCAAAGACATTAATTGTTGAGGATTTTAACACACCACTCTCCCCACTAGATAGATCAAGTCGGCAAAAACTCAACAGAGAAACTACAGATCTAAACAGCTTCTTGATCAACTAGACTTTAAAGACATCTACTGAACATTTCACCCAGCAGCATCAGAATACAGGTTTTCTCAGCAGCACATGGAACGTTTTCTAAAATAGACCACATTTTAGGCCACAAAGCAAACTTGTCTAAATTCAGAAACATTGAAGTTCTATCTTGAATCCTCTCTGACCACAAGGGAATAAAATTAGAACTCAACACCAAAAACCACCAAAGAAAGTCCGACATCACATGGAGGCTGAACAACACACTGCTAAGTCAAGAGAAGGTCATGGAAGAGATTAGAATGGAAATTCAAATGTTCATGCTATTCAACAAAAATGAACACACAAATTACCAGCTCCTCTGGGACACAGCAAAGGCA
>NW_012267224.1:36446508-36462954 GCF_000151885.1 Dipodomys ordii | reverse complement strand
TCCCCCACAGTATAACCCCTGCTTTCACTATATTTGATGTCAGTATAACTTGTGGAGGAGATGGGGAAAAACCAGTTGTTTAAGGGTACAGGTGGCCCTGTTGCAACAATGAGAAGTACAAGTTGACATGTCCAAAACGAGCTTTACAACGTCGGGGGGTGGGGGGAAAGAGAGGGGAAGGAGAAGGATTGGGATTGGGGGGGAGGAGGGAGGCTGGGAAGGGTTGTGAAGGGTAAACAAAGGAGGAGGATGCAATGCTTGGTAAGAAATGTATGCATTATCCTGCCCTTGCAATTGCAATCCCTCTGTACAGTATCTTCACAAATAAAATAAAATTAAATTTAAAAAAAAAAGAGAGAAAGGCATTGACTACATGGGATGGGCAGAGGTGAAGTGACAAGAGAATACTGACAGCTTTACAGCTTTAAAGTTATCAAGTTCAAAAAGAGAAATAGATATTTTTTTTATCAGGAGATATTTTGAGCAATGTAATATCATTTGAGCAGGTCTGTAAAATCTAATTAAATCTTTTTATATATATATATTTTATTTTTTTATTTATTTATTTTTATTTGTGAACATACTGTACAGAGGGGTTACAATTACATGGGCAGGATAATGCGTACATTTCTTACCAAGCATTGCAGCCTCCTCCTTTTGTTTACCCTTCACATCCTTTCCTAGCCTCCCCCCTCCCCCCCAATCCCAACCCTTCTCCTCCCCCCCTTCCCCCCCCCACCGACATTGTAAAGCTCGTTTTGGACATGACAACTTATACTTCTCGTTGTTGCATCAGGTCCACCTGTATCCTTAAACAACTGGTTTTTCCCCATCTCCTCCACAAGTTATACTGACATCAAATATAGTGAAAGCAGGGGTTATACTGTGGGGGAGGGACATACAAAGCAACAAAGAGATAGTCTTATAAATGCGTTAGAAACACATGCATGAAAGAAAAAACATTAAACCTTTGAAATTAAAAAGAAAAAAATAAAAGGTAAAAGTGGAAAGAGACTCATTAGGATGCCTTTTACCTACTAGGACATGGTAGGTCTTTAAAATTTTAACTTCTCAAATAAATATTGCTCAATGAGAGTATCCATTTAAAAAGCAAATATTGTATGTGGCCAATTGAAAACAAACACTGGTACACTGGGTCCATTTGCCTTAACTTGCATAATTTATATGACACTTTAATAAACTTGGTTAGGCTTAATATATTCAGAAAAATTAAGTTCCCTTAAGGTAGGTGTCTCTGTGTTTTCCTTTTAGCTGTAAAGAGAATGCAATGAAGTTATCAAGAATTCACCATGATCAGCCAGTGAAGCCTCTGGATCGAGCTGTCTTCTGGGTGGAGTTTGTCAGGCGCCACAAAGGAGCCAAACACCTTCGCCCAGCTGTCCATGACCTCAACTGGTTCCAGTACCACGCTCTGGATGCGATTGGCTTCCTGCTGGCCTGTGTGGCAGCTCTCATCTTCATCTTCACAAGATGTTGCCTTTTATGTTGCTGGAAGTTTCCTAAAAGTGGAAAAAAGAAAAGAGAGAGTTTTATCCAAGTGGCAGCTTGTAGTTCTGTTAATTATTCCAACAAGATGACTGTGTAATGGATTGGGACAAGACAAACTTTAAAAGTTTCTTGCTCCAGTCAGATTTTGAAATTTGTAGCTGAATGTCAAAAGTGAACTTCCACATAATTTTCTGAGCTTAACTAAGTTCCTCATGTTTTTTGTGAACATAAGACCATTAAAAAAATCCCCTCATAATTTGAATAAGTTTTGTAAATATGTAACCTCCTTTAACTTCACTTTGGAGTAACATGTTGCATTTTTAAATTTTTAAAATTTTTATTGTGAAGGTGATGTACAGAAGGGTTATAGTTACTTAAGTCAGGTAATAAGTACACTTCCTTTCGAACAATATTACCCTTTCTTATTCTCTTTTCTTTCTGTTCTTTTTTAACTGATACTTATATATATATATATATATATATATATATATTATTGTAAAGATACTGTATCAAGGGGTTACAGTTACATGAGCAAGGTAATGAGTCCATTTCCTCTGGAGCATTGTTACATCCTCCTTTATTTTTCCCCTACCATCCCTTTACTCCCCACCTCCCCAACTCCTCCCTCTTCTCCCCTCCCCCTACAAAGCTGTACAGTTTGTTTTCAACATTCTGTCTTGTACACCTCATTGTTACAATGGGTCATCCTATATCCTTATTTTAGAATTTTGTTATTTCCCTTCCCCTTTCCCTCCCCAAATTAGGAAAATGTATATACAAGATGAAGTACACATGGCTGTGAAGGTGGCTCAGTGGTAGAGTGCTTGTCTTGCATATATAAAGCTTTAGGTTCGATTCCTCAGCACCACATAAGCAGAAAAAGCCGCAAGTGGTGCTGTGGCTCAAGTGGTAGAGCACTAGCCTTGAGCTGAAGAGCTGAGGGACAGTGCTCAGGCTCAGAGTTTAGGCCTTATGACCAGCCCTCCCCCCTCAAAAAATAAGATGTAGGACACTGGAATCAAATACAGCGACAACAGGGGTTGTACCATGGGGGAAAACATACAAAGAAACAAAAAAAAATCACATAGTACATTAAAAAGAACAACAAAGATAAAACCTCTTGTGTCCCTATCTTGGTGTTCATTTCATTTAACATCATGTTATATGGTCATATGTACATAGCTTTTGATCTCTTCTGTTTGTCCTAGACATATACTAATTATTGCAGATAAGGGAAACCAAGGGACCTATGTTTCTTTGGGTCTGGCTTACTTCACTTAATATGATTTTTTACCAGATTTTTCCATTTCCTAACATATGGGGCAGCGTCATTCTTTCTGATGGAGGCATAGAATTCCATTACACACACACACACACACACACACACACACACACACACACATCACGTTTTCTTGATCCATTCATCTATTGAGGGGCATCTGGGGCTCCTTGGCACAGGCCGAAATTTTCTTAATAAAGACCCAGAAACACAACAAATCAAAGAAAGGTTGGACAAATGGGATTGTATGAAACTGCAGAGCTTCTGCATGGCAAGGACATAGCTAGCAAGAACAATAGAAAGTCCATGAATTGGGGGAAGATATTCACTAGCCATACAATGGATAAGGGTCTTATATCTAAAATATACTTAGAACTCAAACAAAAGTAAATCACCCAACAACAAATCCTCAAAGAAACAACTGCTTGATTAATAAGTGGGCTAAAGACTTAAAGAGAGACTTCTCTGAAGAGGAAATAAGAATGGCCAATAGACACATGAAGAAATGCTCAACTTCTCTAGCCATAAAAGAAATGCAAATCAAAACCACATTGAGATTCCACCTCACCCCAGTTGAATTAAATGATACTTTTAAGCCTTTAAAACATCAGCCTTCCTCTGGATTTATTTGGAAATTGAGGAAAAAATAAATGATCTCAAGTTCACATTAAAAGATATATTCAAAAGAATTCTAGTCTCCTAATTATATATCATTCATGTGCATTAATTTTATGAACAGAATAAAATCTAGAATAAAAGTATTACAAATTTAAAGTGGTGAAATCTCTGAGCATGGATATGGGTGAACCTAATACCTTTCCATATATTCTAAATTTTTATCTCAAACTTTTTGTTTTCATTCATAAGGATATCCACATTATTGATCACTATGCAGAAAGAGGTTGCACTACTTCACTCTCCAGAGACTTACCAACTGTAGCATTAACAGAGGAGTACTTTTTCTCCTACCATTTCTTCCCAAGGAGGAGGCAACAATGCTTGATAAGAAATGTACTCATTACCTTGCTCATGTAACTGTAACCCCTCTGAACAGTATTTTCACAATAAAAAACATTAAAAAGAGAGAAAAAAGAAAAGATTTTATAAAAGATAAAAAATTAGAGGAATAGTTTTAGTCAATTTGCCTCTGAAATGAAACACTGATTCCAAGGTACTTTCAATGATGATACAGATCACTAGGCTCACATGACAGCTCCATGAGTCACAATACTTTAAGTATCTTCCTATGAAATAAAACCCTCAGGTGAGATCCCCTGTAGAAGACTATTATAGACAGTAATATACAGGCTGTCGGGTCATAGTTTGGAATTTTTATCCTATATTTTTTTACAAAATAAAATATTAACTTTTGGGCTGGGAAGGTGGCTTAGTTATTAGAGTGCTTGCTTTGCATGCATGAGGCCCTGGGTTCGATTCCTCAGCCAGAAGTGCTGCTATGGCTTGAGTGGTAGATCACTAGCCTTGAGGTGAAGAGGTGAGGGACAGCACCCAGGCCCAGAGTTTAGGCCCCATGACCGCCCCCCCCCAAAAAAAAACAAAAAAATATTAACTTTTAACATTGACTAGGATTATAAAGTGTATATTTAATGTTCAAAAGTTTGGTCATGATTTCATAGGAAAAAAGAATAAGTAGTGGATCCGCTGCGATAATTGTCGCAATAATTGATGATTGCACCTTTCAAAAACTTGTTTTCCCTAAATTTCTCTTTAGAGGAAAGAGTACTATAGTTTGCATTTTACCTGTTCCCTTAAAGACTTGTGTGCTGAAAGCTCACTCCCTGACTTTTAGCACTATTGGTTGGTGGCATATTGAAGGAAGAGAGGCACAGAGCAAAGCAGTTATAACACAAGAAATGTGGCCCTGAAGAGGATATTGGAAACCTATCTCCTTCATGCTGTGTGCCTCTGGGTTTCCAGCCTTAACCTAAGGGACTGGCTATGGTGCATATTCCCAATATGATATCCTCCCTCACCACAGTCCCTACCCCACCCAAAAAACAGAATCATAAAACAAGAGTCATGCCATGTCACCAGAACCATGCCATATGACTGTGGAGTGAAACCTCCAAAAGGGCGAACCAAGTAAATCTTCTCCCCTCATGAACTAATTATCTGAATTATTTTGTTATTATAACAGAAAACTTACACATAATGGGTGGAGTACTTGAGCAAAAAAAGGACAATAATTGTACAATTGACAATTCAACTTCGAAAGTGGTATTCATTGAGGATCCAGAAAGAGAAGAGTTCTCAAAACATTCGAAGCAACCATGCTCTATCCAGGGGCTTTCAAAAATGATGTGATTTAATCGAGTGTTTGTCCACATCTATACTAGTGAAATTTCTGTTGGACTTTTCCCCTGTAAAAATCCCCTGTAAGATACAGAAAGGTAATAATGAGGGTGCCTCACAACCAGTTATATACAGCATATTCTTCTGGACGATTAACTTAGTATGAAAATAAATGACATGTTCAATGATTTAAGACATAGAATCCTTTAAGCATGTAAATATACATGTAGAGAGCTGGATTATATGGCACTTTGGTCTATTTCAATGAAATACAAAATTCCAGCACCGTAAACCAGAAAAAAAATCAAAATTTCTTGACTTCCTGAAAAAAAAGACATACATTATGGTAGCTAAGAAACATGGTTTCAACTACATAAAATTTCATCTATATTTCTATGGAAAAGAGACTCTATAAAAACCTTCAGATTGCCATTTATTTCCATGCTACTTCAAAAGATAATATGTAACTGATAATAAATGCAGTGCATTTATAATTTATAATGTGTTGTATCACTTATAAAAATAAACATTTCTAAACTTTTAACATCAGGGTGATCTAAGTTTTATTTTTTCCCCATCCCTTCCCAACCCCTACCCCCCCTACCCGATTGATCTAAGTTTTATATGTCCCTCTGCCAGTACATGGTCAGATTGTAATTTGGAGTGCAAGTGACACCTTAACTTCTTGGTTGACTTCTCATTGGGAGCAGCAACTGAACACAAACATTAGGGCTGGGCACTGGTAGCTCAAGACTGTAATCCTAGCTACATAAGAAGGTATAACCCCTGTTTTCACTGTATTTGATGTTGGTATAATCTGTGGAGGGGAAGGGAAAAACAAATTGTTTAAATAGGGATACAGGTGGACCCTCTGGCGCGGAGGGGGGGGGAGGAGGTGGATGATAAGTGGGGGAAGATGGGAAGGGGAAACAAAGGAGGAGGCAGCAATGCTTAATAAGAAATGCACTCATTACCTTGCCCATGTAATAGTAACCCTTCTTTACTGTATTTTCACAATTAAAAAAAAAAAGGTGAGATCTAAGGATCATGGCTGAAAACCTGAGCAGGAAAGGTGAGCTTCTTATCGCAAATTAAACACTAGAAAACCAGAAGTAGCCATGTAGCTTAAGTGGTAGAGCACTAACCTGGAAGCAAAAATGCAAGGACAGTACCCAGGCCCTGAGTTTAAGCTCTATGACCAACAAAAAGAAATCATGAGATTGCAGTAAGACTGTATATGCAGCTCATTACCATATTCTACTGAGGCAACGTATGTGTTACTTTGGGACATCAGAATATAGTCCCTGCACCAATATGAACACAACTCTGGATAAACTGGTATGGAATAGTCATGAGTCAATGATGATAGTCATTAATGACTGTCATCATCAATATCCATTCTCATTGATTCCACCAAAGCAGCTACTGTTAAATTTGAGGTTTACTGTCTATCTTTGCGTGAAGATGCTATGAAAGATTTCTTCATGAAATAGATCTAGAAATTGGTAAAAGACTTGCCCAAATATTCATTGTGGAATCTTATCCCAAAGCCTCAATTTTCTTTACAAAACATTCTGATGTTCTCTAAAGCTCTAAAGAGATGTAGTGGGTAGTAAAAGAATTACATCTTGAGAAAATTACTTGTCCTTGAGTAGATTAGCTTCTACTTTAGGAAATTAAAATATTTTCCTACATAACCAAAATCATTCCATCACATTTCTGTGAATAGCAGCAACTCCATAGCAGACCAAAAAAAGTTGTAAACTCAGGTTTCTCTTGTTTATACATTCTTTGAATAATAACAAAACTTTATTATTATTGTTACTATTATTGTTATTGTTATTATTATTATTGGTCCTGGGGATTGAACTCAGAGCCTGGCAGCTGTTTCTGAAATCTTTTGCTGAAGGTTAGTGCTTGGCCACTTTGAACCACAGTGCCACTTCTCCTTTTGTGGTAGTTAATTGGAGAAAAAAGTTTCTTGGCATTTCCTGCTTAAGTTGGCTTTGAGCTGCGATCCTCAGAGCTCAGCCTGCTGAGTAGCTAGGATTACAGGCATGAGCCACCAGTGCCTAACTCAAATGATACATTTTAAGGCCTAAAATCCTGATCAAATTGATTTCTTTATTAAACTAACATTATGTATATCCTAATATGAAGCAAATGAATTAGCAGTTCTTTTAGAAATTTGAACATGAACTCAAAACCATCAGAGTTTACTTGGAGGGTTAAAGGTCAAAGGAATAGTTTACTAAATTGTAGGTATGATTGAGTAATCCTGGGAAAGGATTTGTGCAATATGGGAGAATTGATCTATGGTAGATTCCACGAAGGTTTTAAATGTATATCTCTTACTTTTGTACTTTTGAAAATACACATTCATTTCCTTGTAAATATTAATACACAGATACAATACAGGATTTTAAATGTCTATCTACTAAATTTATTTATAAGTTTATGAACAATTTATAAAAATATCAATGTCACCATACATAAGTACGTAAATGTGTATGTTTACTAACTGACTCTTTAATACAACATCTTGCCTATATTATTCCATCTTATTAAGGAAAATACATGGTATGCTCAAAATAACAGTTTTTTTATTGCCCAGTCTTTTATTTTCTCTATGAAACGATACTCACTACACTGAGCCAAGGAGGAAGGCCAATAGATAGATTATTTGAACTACAAAGATTTAGAATTTCTACATCTTACTCCTGGAAAATTTTGACTTCATGAAACAGAAGACCTGCCGAAACTCTGCCTAAGAGAAATCTATTCCTACTATCTTGGTTTTATTTATTCTGTATTTTTTGTGTAAAGATGACTCTGCACCTTTCACTTAAGGTAAGGGAGCTAGGAGTACTAGAGTAAAACATCCTGCCAGTTACCAACTCAAAGATTCATTCATTCAGCCGGGTACCCATGGATCATGCCTATAATCCTACCTACTCAGGTGGATGGGATCTGAGGATCTTGGCTCAACACCAGCCAGGGAAGGAAAGTCCCTGAGACATTTTCTCCAATAAACCACCAAAAAACCAGAAGTGGCACTGTGGCTCAAATGGTAGCGTGCTAGCCTTAAGCTGAAGAGCTGAGGGACAGCCCCCAGGACCAGAGTTCAAGCCCCGAGACCAGCCCCTCCCCCCAAATAGATACATATATTCACATAAGTGTCTGCATTTTGTTATTGTCATAGACAAAAGCAGTATCTAGCACCATTTTTCATTATGAGCAGGTAAATCAAGGTCTTTGTAAACAAACATATCACAAATAATCATACATTCATTCAAAATACATTTCAGTGGCAATAGTATAATGGAATTAAGTGCTGAATGTTTAGAGAAAAAGTTGATACAAAGAATGTTGCAAGTAGTAACACTGATAAAGATGCATTGTACTCAGAAAATAAAGTGTTTAATTAAATTATTAATATTTTAATTTTATTTTATTGTAAAGATGCTGTTCAAAGGGGTTAGTTACATGAGTAAGGCAATGACTACATTTCTTGTCAAGCATTGTTACCCCTTCCTTTTTCATTCTCCTACTATCCCTTTCCTCCCCCTAACTGAATTATTTTTATACAACTACTGAAGAAAATTAGAATATAAGTTTATAAAGTACTATATTACATTGGCCAAAAAATTCTGCTTAAATGGAAACACTGCAACAAGTAATAAATATTGTTTAAAAAGTTATTGCAAGTAAAGATGACAAGCATAGTTATAGAAATTATCCAAGTTTCATTCATTAACTTGCCATCTACACAATGTGCCTCCTACACACTGATTAGATCACAAAATGAGAGGAAGACACAGCATGGAAAGCAGTTAGTCACAAGGACAGTTCCCAGAAACTCCAAGGGCAGCTAAACAAGATCAGGCTCATTAAAGAGCAAAATCCAATTGGAGAGGGAAGCTGGAGCCAGATACTTATGAGGAGTTTGAAGCATCAGCACAGGGCACTGGAGGGCAACAAAGAGTGAAATGTAAGAGAAAAACGATCAGATTTCTTGTTTTACTTTTAAAAAAAACTCTCAAAATGCATTTAGCATATTTAAATGCCATGAATAAGGTCATGAAAAGGGAAATTATTCAGAAGGTAGGTACCAGAGGTCATGCAACAGATGAAGGAATCTAGCCTAGCAGGTTCATGGTAATGACTGTGCTTGTATAATACTAATACCACTTGGTACCATAGTTCTTTTTTTTGGGGGGGGGGAGAAGGGGGGTTCGGTCGTGGGGCCTGAACTCTGGGCCTGGGCACTGTCCCTCAGCTCTTCAGCTCAAGGCTAGCGCTCTACCACTTGAGCCACAGTGCCACTTCTGGCTTTTTTCTTTTTGCTTACGTGGTGCTGAGGAATCGAACACAGGGCCTCGAACATGCAAGGCAAGCGCTCTACCACTGAGCCACCTTCCCAGCCTTGGTACCATAGTTCTGAAAACACACAACAATATCAATAAAACACTTAAGATATCCGTGGAAAAAGAAAAAAATAAACAGATATCATATAAGCCTGAGTTCACCCAAATCCTGTTTATTCTCTTGCAATTGTGATTGCACTGTGCATACTTTATGGATCTATGAAAGGATGTAGTTATACTTTAACATACGGATAGATTTTTCCATGAGTACAAATCAGAAAAAAATTAGAGAGGAAGACCAAACCAAAAAGACAGCTGACTCTTACCAAGATGTCTTTGAAATGGATGTCCCTTCTTCTGCTGATACAAGTGATGTATTGCTTTAATGCTGGAAGTTGTGGGAAGGTGGTCGTGTTGCCCATGGAGTACAGCCATTGGCTCAATGTGAAGATAATCCTGGATGAGCTTGTGCAGAGAGGCCATGAGGTCACTGTCCTGACATCCTCTGCTGCCGTTCATGTGGATTCCGGAAAATCATCTCCTTTTAAATTTGAGACCTTCCCTACACCTTTGACTACAAAGGAATTTGAAAGACATTTCAAACATTCTGTCAATATATGGACATATGAGTTCCCCAAATACTCAATCTGGAAATTGTATTCAAAAATGCAAAGCATGTTTGAAGAACATTCTGATGTGTTGGAAAGCTTATGCAAATACATGATTTTCAATGAGAAACTTAGGAAAACGCTACAAGAATCAAAGTTTGATGTCCTGCTTGCAGACCCTGTGGTTCCCTGTGGAGAACTTCTGGCTGAGCTACTGAAAATTCCTCTTGTGTACAGTCTCCGCTTCTTCCCTGGCAATGAATATGAGAAACAGTGTGGAGGACTTCCATTTCCACCTTCCTATGTGCCTGTTGCTCTGTCTGAGCTCAGTGATCGCATGTCATTCATGGAGAGGGTGAAGAATATGATGAATGTGATTTTTTTTGACCTCTACTTTCAAACATTTAATGAGAAGAAGTGGAATCAGTTTTACAGTGAAGTTCTAGGTAAGCTACCACTTACATTATTATGATTTAATCCTAACTTTTCTGTTGCTTTGAAGATGAGCTGAAGTAAATATCAAACCTAAACACCTGAGGGAAATACAGATCAATGACATGAGAGGCTTACATTAGAGAAGCAGTTAAAACTCTGGCCATCTCCTTTTCAGAAACATTTCCAGAAAACAATAACTCTGCTACTTGAACCACAGACAATTTTTAGAAAGCATTATGTATGCATTTTACTATAGTCTTATTTCAGCTTAAAGAATAATATAACAGGAACCAGCAGCTCGTACTTGTCATCTAGCTACTTGGGAGGCTGACAGTTCAAAGCTAGCCCAGGAAGGAAAGTGTGTGAGACTTTTCTCTCCAATGAAACAGCAAAAGACCAGAAATAGAGCTGTGACTCAAGTGTAATAGAGTGTTAACTTTGAGCAAAAAAAAAAAAAATAGCTCAGGGAGAGAAGGGGTGACATGATGTTAAAAGAAATGTACTTATTACCTTATTTGTGCAACAGTAACCCCTCCTTATATCACACTTATAGTAACCTTAAAATTCAAATCTTTTACAAAGCTCAAGAACACTGCCCAGACCTAAGTTCAACCCCACGACCAGCACAAAAACAAAAAGAACACAAAGTATACATCTCATTAATATATTAATGACTATAGCTATGTAGATTTAGTCCTTACAGCTATGTTGATTTAGTCTTATAGTTGATGATTAATTACCAAAACTATGTCGCATAAAGGACAGTTTCCCAACTTTTGCAAATTAGTTTTCTCACTCACAAAGAAATCATTTACCCATAGTTGCAGGCATGATCCTTCATAATTGTTAAATATTGTTTATCTCCCAGAGAAAATGCTTTAATGACTGAAAGTCTCCCCACCTCTTTTTCCCTCTCTCTGTTCCTGGAGAGCAGGAGAATAATATTATCAGCTTATTAATATAAACCAAATGCAGTACCACCACTCAGAATTTAGTTAGACTCTCAAAAACCCACTGTACTGGAAAATCAAATTGGAGAAATCTCCTGAGATAACTTTTTTTAGAGTATTTATAGTATTAATTGATTCTGGAGATAAGAATGTTTCTAGATTTTATTTGGTACTTTTATAGCTTTGAAAAGATGTATTTTATATACAGAGTATTAACATGTGTCATTATAAATAAATATCTTTTTTCAAAACACAATATCTGAGTGTCTCACCTACATTATTCCTACTTATTTCAGAAAGTCACATGATTTGTTTCAGAGTAAATTTTTTCATGAGACTTGCTATTATGTTTTTTGTCCACTCAGGAAGACCCACTACAATACTTGAGCTCATGGCCAAAGCTGATATATGGCTCATTAGGACCTACTGGGATTTTGACTTCCCTCGCCCACTGTTACCAAATTTTGAATTTGTGGGAGGACTCCACTGCAAACCTGCCAAACCTCTGCCTGAGGTGAACCTGTCCCTGTTGGCTTGGTGCTCCCTTTCTCTCTCTTCTTTCCCTCTTGCTTTTCTTCTCCCTCTCCCTCTCCTTCTTTCTGCACTTCTTAATGGCTTTGCATCCTCTCTCAGGGGTCTCCATTAGCAAAATAGATTGAAAGAGGGGATGAAGTGTCCTGTTAGTTGTGGACTCGTGTATTTCCATTCAACTCTCTATGCTTCATGACTGTCAAGATAAAGGTAGGAAAACTGGACTCTTTGGAGAATATGATCAGTTAAATTGAGCTTTCATTGGATGTCATAAGGACGAATATATGATTCATGCAAAGATTAGTTACTAAGTGACTACAATATACCCGAAGAAAATGGTGGCTATCCTGAGAAAGAAGCAGAAACAGATTCTGAACACAGAGCTTGATTCCATTTGGATAGGGAAACTAGAAAATAAAAAATTGTCTGAAAATATTTTCATAAAGAATAGAGTAATGTTAAATAAACACAAGGAAAGCATTAACATAGAGTTCAATCGCTACTACTTCTGTTACATAAATCAGAATAATACAATAAAAATCTTGTAAAATTTGGAAACCAGATCTCTACCATTATAGCAGAATCTATTTTTTCCTGTAAACTTAGTAGTACATATTTTCAGAAATCTGTGTTCCATTATGGGATTTATTTATCTGATGGATCCTTTCTCCAATATAGTGAGTGATCTGACTGTGTCTTCTGAATGAATTAGGCTTGAAACTTATTTCTGAAATATGAGCAATTAGCTACTCCTGAGTCTTTTTAAATACTGTTTGCTTAGACTGTCAATGTCAATACATCACTTTTAGTGCATGTCTTTGACAGAGGGGTGAGACCCTTTCCAGAAGACAATTGTTACATCTCATCATTCAGATTCCATCAGTTAATTGGAAAATTAAGATCATTTACATCTAGGGTTAATATGCAAAAGTATACACTTGAATTGGTTTCTGGGGTTGTGTGAATGATCTAGTATATTCGTGTCTATGCTTCTTAATTTTTGAAAAACAATCGTAACTATTATAAGTAAAGACCAATTATAAACTTCCTCTACTTCTAGCTGGTTACATTAGTAATGTAATTAATTACATTAGTAATTAAGATAATTATCATCTAAGACTCTAAGTAGAATAATTTCTAAGAACATCTACCCCAATTGATGTATGAGGATTCTATTTCTCTTCTTCCTGTCAAAAACCTAAACAGATTATACATCTTCTTCCAAATAAAAGGAGCTAATGAGTGAACTGAGATCAGATATTATAACAAGTTTAAGCTTGTTTTCCTGCTGTTGTTCTTTGGTGATAGAGAACATTCTTTCTTCACAGGAAATGGAAAAGTTTGTCCAGAGCTCTGGAGACCAGGGTGTTGTGGTGTTTTCTCTGGGGTCAATAGTCAGTAACTTGACTGAAGAAAGAGCCAACACAATTGCATCAGGCCTTGCACAAATTCCACAAAAGGTAAACTAATGCTCTCTGGTGGACATTAACAGAATAATACTTTTTCTTTTGTATTTTATTTCTTTTTAAAAAATTTTAATGTCAAATTAATGTACATAGGGGTTACAGTTACATAAATTAGTGAGTACATTTCTTCTCTAACTTGTTATCCCTTCCCTCATTTTTTCTCCCTCTTTCCCTCCTCCCCCAGTTGCTCCCCAAGTTATACATATCATTTTCAACATATTATCTTGTTAGTATCAATGCTGCATTGGATCCCCTTTGTCCTATGTCTCACCATTATACAAAGTAAACCAATTTACCAATTCCAAATAAATAATATTCTTCAAAAACCCTTTTGAAAACACATCAGACTAACTTTGTCCTACTTGAGAAAGAGACTAAAAGTGTGGCAAAGAAAGTATTTTTTTTTAATCCAGAACAGTAAAGAATATTAGTAACTTCCTTTTCTGATACATAAAAATAGTGTAATATGCTTGTGCAATTTGGGTTTTTATGGACCTGTCAGATACAAAATAAATAAGCTTCTCAATAAATACGTGAAGTTCATCTAGAAGCACAATTACACTCATTTTTTTGAATCATGGAATATAATACTATCAAACATGTTTATGAGGAAATCTCTCAAATTAGAAAATCAATTCATTATTTTTTATTGTATGTAGGAAAATAGTTTTAATATACAATTAATTTTCTTAGAAACCTCTCTCAAACTTGGCAGATTTTATTTTATTTTATTTTGTCGTTTCTGGGCTTGAATTCTGGGCCTGGGCGCTGTTACTCAGCTCTTCAGCTCAAGGCGAGTACTCTACCACTTGAGCCACAGCACCACTCTGGGTTTTCTGCTTATGCGGTGCTGAGGATTCAAACCCAGGGCCTCACCCATGCAAGGCAAGTGCTCTACCACTGAGACCTTCCCAGTCCCAAACTTGGCAGATTTTTTAAAATTTTATTTTATTTTATTTGGGAACATACTGTACAGAGGGATTACAATTACATGAGCAGGATAATGCTTACATTTCTTACCAAGCATTGCAGCCTCCTCCTTTTGTTTACCCTTCACATCCCTTCCCAGCCTCCCCCCTCCCCCCCCCAATCCCAATCCTTCTCCTTCCCCCTCCTTCCCCCCCACCCCCGCACCAACATTGTAAAGCTCGTTTTGGACATGTCAACTTGTACTTCTCATTGTTGCAACAGATCCACCTGTATCCTTAAACAACTGGTTTTTCCCCATCTCCTCCACAAGTTATACTAACATCAAATATAGTGAAAGCAGGGGTTATACTGTGGGGGAGGGACATACAAAGCAACAGAGAGATAATTTTATAAATGCTTTAGAAACACATGCATGAAAGAAAGAAACATTAAAATACATATCTAAGGGTTCATTTTCCTGACATCACATTATCTGACCTTTTCCGCTTGACTCATACATATACTAGATATCGCATATAAGGGAAACCATGGGACCTATGTTTCTTTGGGCCTGGCTTACTTCACTTAATATAATTTTTTCCAAGTCTTTCCACTTCCTAACATAGAGGCATAGAATTTCATTGTGTATATATATACCACATTTTCTTGATCCATTCATCTACTGAGGGGCATCTGAATTGGTTCCATATCTTAGCTATGGTAAATAAGGCTGCAATAAAGATAGTCATGCTGGTAGCTTTAGTGTGGTCTTGTTTGTAAACATTTGGGTAAATGCCCAAAAGTGGGATTGCTGGGTCATAGGGGAGTTCTATGTGGAGTCTTTTGAGGAACCTCCATACTGCTTCCCAAAGTGGTTGAACAAGTTTACACTCCCACCAACAATTCAGTAAGGTTCCCTTCTGTCCACATCCCCTCCAGCGTCTGTTGTAATTAAAGTTCTTGATTTTTGCCGTTCTATCTGGGGTGAGGTGGTATCTCAATGTTGTTTTGATTTGCATTTCTTTTATGGCTAGGAAGGTTGAGCATTTCTTCGTGTGTCTATTGGCCATCCTTCTTTCCTCTTCAGAGAAGTTTCACTTTAAGTCTTTAGCCCACTTATTTATTGGGAAGTTGTTTCTTTGAGGATTTGTTGTTGGGGAATTTAATTTTTTGAGTTCCAGGTATATTTTAGGTATGAGACCCTTGTCCGTTGTATGGCTAGTGAAGATCTTTTCCCAATCCGTAGGCTTTCTATTGAGTTTCCTAGCTATGTCCTTTGCCATGCAGAAGCTCTGCAATTTCATGCAATTCCATTTGTCCAACCTTTCTATGATTTGTTGTGTTTCTGTGTCTCTATTAAGAAAATTTTGCCCTGTGCCAAGGAGACCTAGAGTTTCTCCTATTCCGTCCTGTAATGTTTTCAGAGTGTCTGCTTTGAATCTGAGGTCTTTAATCCATTTGGAGCTGATTCAAAATCAGCATTTCTTGACTTTCTGAAACTCCCCCTCCCCCTCCCAAAAACGCCATAAATCATGATAGCTAAGAAATACAGTTTCAACTGCACAATTACTTCATCTACATTTCTATGGAAAGGAGATTCCCTATAAAAGCTTCCTGATTGCCCTTTATTTCCACATTACTCTAAAAGATAATGCATAATTAATAATAAATGGAATGTAGTTATAATTTATAATCAGTTGTTTCACTTATAAAATAAGAATTTAAAAACTTTAAAACATTAGGGTCATCTACGTTTTTATATGTCTTTCTGCCAATTACGTGATCAGATTAAAATTTGGAGTGCAAGTAACACACTAACCTAGCTCAAGACTGTAATCCTAGCTACTCAAGAAGCTAGATCTAAAGATCATGGGTAGAAGCCTGGGCAGGAAAGGTAAGAATCTTAACCCAAATTAAACACTAGAAAACCAGAAGCACCCATGTAGCTTAAGTGGTAGAGCACTAACCCTGAGACAAAAAGCTCAGGGACAGCACCCAGGTCCTGAGTTTAAGTTCTATGACCAACAAAATAAACCATCAGGTTGCAGTAAGATTGTATATGCAACACGTTACCATTTT
>NW_012267224.1:36436520-36446458 GCF_000151885.1 Dipodomys ordii | reverse complement strand
TAGGTCTGTAGGTTCATTTCAGGGTTTTCAATTCTATTCCATTGGTCCTGAGGTCTGTTCTTATGCCAATACCAAGCTGTTTTGATTACTATGACTTTATAGTAGAGTTTGAGATTTGATATTGATATTCCTCCAACAGTCAAACTTGGCAGATTTTAAAAATAACTTTATCATCAAGGCATTCCCTAAGGGCTGGACAAAATTTCCCAACATGACAGTTGTTATTAACCCAGTGCCAATAAGCTCTTCTGTTTTATAGTATTATTATTATCTCTTAGTAGTTTTACAAAAGAGCTAACAAAGCAGCTTATGAATTCAATATATCTTGATCAATGTCACTCCTTTCAACATTCTCACCCATCCCTCTCCTATATATCCCTTCCTTTACTCTACTTAATTTTGCAGGATATACATTGGATTTTTGACAGCATTTTCTACCTCTACTCTTCATCATTTGTCTACCCCTGTGCCCTTGATCCCACTCCACCCCAAGCCTTTCTTCCTTTTTTAATAAGTTTTTTTATTGTGAAAATACTGCACAGAGGGGTTACAATCACATGAGCAAGGTAATGAGTACATTTCTTATCAAGCAATGTTGCTTTTGTTTTTCCCCTCCCATCCCTCCCTCCCATCTCCACAACTACATACCCCCATCTCCACAACTACATCCCCCACCCCTAAGTTGTAAAGTTCACTTTTAACAATACTTAAAAAAAATTCTCATTCTAAGCTGGGCACTGGTGGCTGATGCCTGTAATCCCAGCTACTCAGGAGCCCAAGGACTAAGGATTGAGGTTCAAAGCCAGCCCAGGCAACAAAGTACTTCTGACCCTGATCTCTAATTAACCAGGAGTGGAGCTGTGGCTCAAGAGGTAGAGTAATATCCTTGAGTATGAATTGCTCAGGGATAATGCCTAGGCTTTGACTTAAAGCCCCCATTCTGGCACACACAAGAAATTCTAACTCTATCTTCAAACCTTTTGTATTAACAGTTAAAACTGACATTTAATATTTTTTGAATAATGCTTATTTGTATTTAAAAGAAGTTGTACATACTTTTTAATTGGAGTAGTTGAAATAAACTAATTTCTCAAAAGTATCCATTGGGGGTAGAGCTGTGTGGTAAGCAAGTGGTGGCTCTGTAAGGTCAACCGGCACTGGGAAATTTGGCCCAGGGTACAGAGCCCGAGGTGGCTGAAAGCCTTTGGTGGGAGTTTGGGTGGAGTGGAGAGTGGGGGCAGTAATCGGTATGAATCACTTATAAATATCACCCCAGCAGGACCCCAAGCCTAAGTTCCAGCAGGGTAAGCGAGTGCCCTGATTTCATAGACATCTCATTTATGAACAAAGTGTGCTAAGGTTGTCATAAAGGGCAAGGAAGTGAATCGCTTTATGCGTTACAGTGGTTGGAGTAAGAATTTGGATGAGTGGGTTCCTGATAGCAGGGTACTGGTGTACTGGACACCAATCTGCAGAAACCACTTGAACTACAAAAGGAGCAGTATGCGCAGGGGAAGATGAGAGGGGGCCCGGAAAGAAGACATGCAGCCTGCAGCAGATGAGCATTGAAGTGAAAACCAAAAAGGAACAAGCAGAAAACATCTGACAATGGAAATGGTGACTGTACCCGTGAGACACTCCAGCGTCCTCGGAAGAACAGGGCCCCGCGTGGATCCTATTGTTGAAAACCATGAACTGTTTATGCACAGCGTGGAAGTTAAAGTGAAGATTGAGGAAGAGCTTAAATCATGGCTTTTGATCATTGCGACTTAATTACCAGACAGAAACAGCTCTTTTATTTTCCTGCCAATTAGAACATGGATTCCATTCTGGAAGATCATGCAAAATTAAAGAAATCTGGAGAAAACACAGATAAGGAGTACCCTGTGAATGAAGTTGTGGCCGGGATTAAAGAGGACTTTGATGTGATGGTGGGCACCTGACTGCTCTACAAGTTTGAGAGGCCTCAGTAAGCACAGATTCTCACTGCAGGGACCACCCTGACACGCCCATGTCCCACCAGTGGGTTGCACCCCTCTCTTGCGACTGTTGGCTCGCCTTGGAGCAATGATGGGCAACACCCTGCTGGATGAGAAGCGCCTGGCCCTGTTACTGACCTCTCTTCACGATTTCCTCAAGGCCCTGGCCACTAATTCCGGGATCCTCTTTAGTGCCAGCGACTACGAGGACCACTGGAAGGTCGAGTGAGCACTCACTTGGGATCTGTGATGGAACACGTCCTTGTAAATGCGCACAGGAGTGGGAAGCGCGTGACATGTCCTCCTCCACCTCTTGTTCAGATGGTGCACTTTGAAGATGGTGGCGTGCTACAGAATTGCACATTGTGTCATTCATTTTAAGCAGAGAAAATAAAAGGGGTCACCACTGCTTTTCCTCTTCTTCTTTCCTTCATTTCCAAGTCGCTACTAGTGAACCCAGTGACAGACAAGAGACAGCTATCGCGTTGTGGCCTAGGTGACAAATCGACTTCCATGCTGGTGATCTCTTCCTCTGACATGACTCTCTTTGATAATGCATCCCTGTTAACGCCACATCACCAAGCTGACCCAGTGCCAAAATTCTGATGGTGTGTAGATTCGCGCCATCCCTGTGATGTTCAGTTTGGAATCATGGCGCTTCACCCATAGACCCTTCCCCAAGACCCTGGTAGGTTCCTACACATTCCATCTGCTCAGTGGAGGAAGATTGGTGGATTGCTTCATGTGTTTTATATTTTGTGTCCAATTCAAGTTTAACATGATGGATGCAAAGCACTGTGTAGCTACTGTTTGGGGGAAAAGGCAAATCTTTTTTTTTTTTAAGTCAAATCTTTGATGAGTTGTTTTTAAGATCCTCAATAAAAATTTTTCTTTTAAAAAAGGTAACTATTAGACTTTTAAAGAGATAAGATGAGGCAAATTACAATAAATAATTTAAGGTAGAAATGGACACAAGTAAACTGCTTCCAATATGAACCCAGAGGGAAAAAATACAATAATAAATTCTTAAAATCAGAGTTAGCATAAACTTTATTAAAAATGTGCAATTAAGAAATTTTCACAATATGATCACATACTAAATTTTCATTAATATTAATAATTATATGTCATTTATTATAAAGTCCATGAAATGTAGATATTGTCATTACAGACCTTCGGCAATAGTTTATATTAAAATATTCTACTATCTAGCCTGTGGAAAATGTTCAACTTGATAATCGCTTCAATTCTTCTAAAAGGTTTACTTCAAAGAGAGGACTTATCTGTGTCTAAATTCTTAGGAATCAAGCATACTATGACTTGACATTTAAGATATTGAATAACATTTTCTCTACCTAACAGGTTTTATGGAGATATGAGGGCCCCAAACCAGAAACCTTAGGATCCAACACGCGGCTGTACAAGTGGATCCCTCAGAATGACCTGCTTGGTAAAACTAAGGAAACTAAAGAGTAAAAATGTGAACACAAAAAAACACCTAGCACACCATGAAGATAATAGTCCAATAAGTAACAAATGTATGGAATATTAATTATCTCAAACTTGAACACTAACTTTTCTTCATATTTTTAGTATGAATAAATTACAGAGTTGTCATGTTAGGGTACACAGTCACATTCTCTCTGGGTAGAGAGGCACTCTCTGAATGGCCCTTCATCTCCTATGTTAGCTTTTCTTATTTTCCAACTGCAGATGTATTTCAAATGTCATTGAGAATAACTGCTTCTCTTGTATTGGTAGGGGCTCTGCATTTCTCATAGTGATAAATATCCAAATATTATTCAATGACATGCAGCCTGTATTTCTATGGATACCACAGTCACTGAATTCCAGCATGCCCTCCATATCACATGCCACAATCTTACTAGGTCTTCAGGAGAACATGCTGCACTTGTCTCCAGACTTTCCTTCATTTAAACCCACTGTATCTTTCGTAAAAATGTTTTAGTAACATTATTTTGGTTTTGTTATCCTTTTCTCAATATTGTTTTCATTTTTCAAATCTCAAGACAAACAAAATGCTTTCACGGAGTCATCACTAGTCTCTCCAGTGAGCCTAAGTGCTTGTTGCTCTGAGGTTTAAAATTCAATGGAGTTTCATGACTAAGGTGCATGCAATGTAGAGAGCACTCACATTGAACATACTGTATCTCATTTAATTCCTAAAGCATACCTGATCACTGTGGAAATTTCCCCAAATGCAGGTCATCCCAAAACCAAGGCCTTCATCACTCACGGTGGAACCAATGGTGTCTATGAGGCCATCTACCACGGAGTCCCAATGGTGGGCATTCCTTTGTTTGTGGATCAACCTGATAACATTGCTCGGATGAAGGCCAAGGGAGCAGCTGTTAGACTGGACTTTACCAGGTTTTCAAGTGAAGAGCTTATCAATGCCTTGAAGACAGTCATTAACAACCCATTGTGAGTTTAACTACCCTTTCATTGGACCCGATTTAGAGAAGGATTCTTCTCATCAGTGACAATGCATCTCACCTGCTTTCTCATGAGGCTTATTACTTAATATTTAAGTGAGCTTCTCTGTGATCTATGTCTTTTTTTTTTTGTATTGTCCTGGGGCATGAATTCAGGCCCTGGTTGCTGTCCCTGAAATTCTACACCCAAGGTTAGCACTCTACCGCTTTGAGCTACTTTTGGTTTTCTGGCTAATTGGAGAAAAGTCTCAGGAACTTTTCTTCCCAGACTGGCTTTGAACTGTGATCCTCATATCTCAGCCTCCTGAATAGCTAGAACTTCAGGCATGAGCAATAAGCTTGCTAGTGTGCTTTTTATTTTCAACAACAAAGTAATTTAAGTCTTTGTACTTTAACTCACAGATTAATTAGGTAAGCAATTACTGAAAACATTTCTACATATGCAAATAATGCTGAAGATAATAGATATATAACTATTTGCAATGACTCTATTTTCAAAATATGCTTAAATTTTATAAAAATGATAAACTCGAAAACAAAAGAAATTGTTTAATCAAATATCTAAAATATCTCATTCTAATCATTTTTATTTTTAGCCTTTGCTAGAGTTTAAACTCAGGGCCTATGCACTGTCATTGAGCTTTTTTTACTTAAGGGTATCACTCTACCACTTGAGCTACAACTACACTTCTGGCTTTATTGGTGGGTAATTGGAGAAAGAGTCTTAGGGACTTTCCTGAATGGGGTGGCTTTGAACCAACATCCTCAGATCTCAGCCTCCTGAGCAGCAGAGGTTATCTATGTGAGCTATGAAAATCTGGCTTCAATCAAATAATCATTTGCCAAAAACTCATTTTATTAAGGCTATGTTTACAGATTTAATTGCCTATAATAGATATCATAAAAGTAACAGGTTTAATTTAGAAAATTCAAATATATGATATATATTTTGCACATACATAATATTATATATATATATATATATTCTATCTTCACTATCATGAAATTTAGTTGGTTTTCCAGAGCTTTAAACTAACAACAGTACACTCACTAGAGAGGTGCTCTACCATTTGAGTCATAGCACAGAACAGCTAGAAGGGCCAATCATAGCATGGAATGGAAAGGGCAGTTCAACTAATTGAACATTATAATTTTGTTGGTACTAGGGTTTGAGCTCTAGGTTGTCAGGTAAGTACCCTATTATCCAAGTTCTATGAAGCTTTTATAATTTTGTCTAATAAACAGTGGGATATGGCCTTATACTCATTTCCCATGTTTAGGGTTGCTATGCTAATAGGATAACTAAAAGCTCCCTGACTGTTGGCCTTAAACTGACTCCCTCAGTAATAAGATAAAAGCAAACTTCATGATATAGAAGGGAAGAATTATAAGGAAAAAGAGAGAGAAAATTAAATGTCAAAAAGAAAACCATTGACTACATGGTATGGGCAGAGGTGAATGACGAGAAAAAAATTGACAGTCTCACAGCCTTAAAGTTATCAAGTTCCACAATAGAAATAGATACTTTTGAGTACAAGAGATTGTAACGAAAATAATCATATTATTTGAGACTTTCTGTAAAACGAATTGTAGCTTTGAGGCTAAAAATTAAAACAATAAAAGGCAGAAGAGGGGAAAGAGATATTTAGAAGCAATCATTTCACCTACTAGGGTAAGAGAGATCTTCAAAAATTCCATAACTTCTCAAATAAATATTGCTCATTTAAGAGTATCCATTTCAAATGCAAATACTGTGTATAGGCAAATGAAAATAAAACACTAAGGTAGGTACATTTGATTTCATTTGCATTATTTCTATGGCAGTTTAGAAGAACTTTTTGGCTTAATATAGTAATCAACATTAAATTCTTTTAAGGTAGGTGTCTCTGTGTTTTCCTTTTAGCTATAAAGAGAATGCAATGAAGTTATCAAGAATTCACCATGATCAGCCAGTGAAGCCTCTGGATCGAGCTGTCTTCTGGGTGGAGTTTGTCATGCGCCACAAAGGAGCCAAACACCTTCGCCCAGCTGTCCATGACCTCAACTGGTTCCAGTACCACTCTCTGGATGTGATTGGCTTCCTGCTGGCCTGTGTGGCAACTGCCATCTTCATCTTCACAAGATGTTGCCTTTTTTGTTGCCGGAAGTTTCCTAAAAGTAGAAAAAAGAAAAGAGAGTAATTGGAAGCTGGTAGCTCTGTTAATTATTCCAGCAAGACAAATTTTAATAGATAAAGATATTTTCTACTTCCTCATTACAAGCTTCTTCTTTCTCTCTGTTTTGTATTCAGTATTAATGAAGCAGCCCTGTGTCACTATGGTTGCTCACCATGAGGTTCTAACTCCACACAAATTCACAGGGATGTGATCAAGTAACCATAGACTGAATTATCTGAAATTATGAAGCTCAATAAATTTTTCATTCCTTCTACATCTAAGATATATATGATTAACATATATGGTTAACATATTTAATATATGGTTAACACATATAATACATAATGTATATGATTAACATACTATCTCATAGAAGGTTGTGGTGTGTCATAATTATATCCAGAGGAATTTAAGTATTATACAATTACAAAGAGTTTATTATTATACTTTTCTTATACTTAGCACAATTGTCATTATTTAATTCTATTGTAATAATTATAATAGATCAGCTTATATTATATAATATTCTATATTGTATGTATTATATTTGTGTTCTTCTTATTGTGAACATCCCTTTTTTTTCTTCTTATTTGCTCTTTTCCTGAAAAGAGTATGGTTGCATCTTTCTAATTTTGCTAATGAAGACACAGAAAATTTTGGGCAAGAATATTTTTTAAAGATAAGGTCATTTTTATCCTAATCTAAACACAGCTGCCTGACCTTGATCAGTAACAAAAAAAAGGAAAAAAAGACACATGTAAAACTTCTAATTTCTGACATGTGGGATATGCTTAAATAAAATCATAGGAATCTCCAGGCCATCCTGAATCTTTCATGTTTAGGAAGCATTTTTTCACCATCAACACAGTCCAGATTGAAGGAAAGTTAACTGCTTTTTCAGGTAAGAAAGACATGATCTGCGACCTAAAACTATTCTCCAGCCTTGAGTATGAATTTATTCAAACAATAAATTAAAGCACTGATTCTAGCAGAACTAGTTTGGTTCACCACGAAAATGTCAAAAAAAAACTTATGTAGATAATTGACACAGCTGAAGAGAAAAATAGAATAAGTACAGTGCAAAATAAAACAAAAACATTAAATCATGCATAGAAGAGAGAAATACTTTCAGTTCAACTTCTTTTGATACATCTGTTAAAACATGGATTATTTTTCACTTGAGCCCAAGTGCAAATTACCAACCAAACCTAGAGGCAATCTGATATGAAAATTGATGAAGGATATTAAAGGATAATGAAAGAAACAAAAAGGAACAAGAACATAAAAAATAGATGATCATAATCACTGATACATTTTTTTGTCAGTTGTGGGGCCTGAACTCTGGGCCTGGGCGCTGTCCCTCAGCTCTTCAGCTCAAGGCTAGCACTCTACCACTTGAGCCACAGCACCACTTCTAGCTTTTTCTGCTTATGTGGTGCTGAGGAATCAAACCCAGGGCCTCATGCATGCTAGACAAGCACTCTCCCACTGAGCCACCTTCCCAGCCCCAATTATTGATATGTTGAACTTCATTACTTTAATTGAGCCTTCCTCTGAATGTATTTAGACACTGAGAAAATAATGTATTTCAAGTTCACAATATACCTTCACAAAAGTATATTCAATTGAATTCTTGTCTCCTATATATATATCATAAATGTGTATTAATTTTGAAGAACATAATAAATTCCAGGGTGAAAGTATTAAAATTGTACAGTGGTGAAATCTCTGAAAGGTATATATGGGTTAACTTAATATACTTCTTATACATTTAATTTTTCTTAAACTGAGTTTGTTTTCTATTCATAAGGATAAACCAGATGGGGAAAAGCTATCCACATTATTGATAAGTATGCAGAGGTGGTAGAACTCTACTGTGCAGAGACATATCAAATGCAGCATCAATAGAGGAATAGTTTTAGTCAGTGAGGCAATAAAAGCACTGATCACAAGTTACTTTCAATGCTGGTACAGGTCATTAGGCTAGCTCAACATCTTCAAGAATCACATTGCTTTGGGAGACATAGCAGTAACATAGTAATCTTTTTACAAACTAATTCCATCACATTACATCCTATTTGAAGAGTGTTATAGACAGAAATATAGAGTCTGTCTTGTCTTATTTGGAATTTTTATCTCTACAATTTTTTACAAAATTCTTTCAAATATGAACTTTACAACATTGACTAGCATTATAAAGTATACATTTAAGGTTCAAAAGTTTGGTCATGATTTCATAGATAAAGAATAATTAATATCAAAGGTGATGGTAATTGTCTCAATAATTGATAATTGCAACTTTCAAAATGCCAAAAAAGTTTTGCCTCCCCTAAATTTCTCTTTAGTTGGAAGAGTACTATAGTTTGCATCTTGTATGTTCCTTTAAAGACCTCTGTGCTGAAAACTCACTGACTTTGTAGCACTATTGGTTTGTAGCTTAACTTGAAGGAAGAGAGGCACAGAGCAAAACAGTTATAACACAAGAAATGTGGCCCTGAGGGGGATATTGGAAACCCATGTCCTTCACACTACGTTCCTTTAGGTTTCCTGAGGGCCTGGCTATGGTGCATACTCCCAATATGATATACTCCCTCACTACAGCCCATACCCCACCCCAAAAATAGAATTATGAAGCAAAATAGAGTCATGCCATGTCACCAGAACCATGCAACATGACTGTGGAGTGAAACCTCCAAAACTGTGAACCAAATAAATCGTCCCCACGCATAAACTAATTACCTCAAGTATTTTGTTATAATAACACAAAACTTACACATAATGGGAGGAGTAATAGAGCAATAAAGAACAATAATTGCTATACTAGCAATTCAACATCCAAAGTGGTATGCACTGAGGACCCAGAATGAGAATAATTCTCAAACCATTCCAAGCAAGCACACTTGGCCAGGGATTTTCAAAATGATGTGATTTAATCAAGGGTTTGCCCACATCTCTACTGGTAAAAGCTCTGCTGAACTTTTCCCATTGTTGTATTAGAATCCCTTGTAATACACAGAAAGGTAATAACAAGGTGGCCTCCCAGGCAGTTATACACAGCATATTCTTCTGGACCATTAACTTTGTATGAGGATAATTGGCACGTTCAATAATTTAAAAAACAGAATCATTTAAGCATGTAAATATACATGTAAACATCTGGATTATAAACAGGACACTGTGGTCTATTTCAATGAAATACTAAATTCTAGCACTATAAGCCAGAAAAAATATCAGCATTTCTTTTTTTTTTAATTGTGAAAATACTGTACAGAGGGGTTACAATTACATGGGCAAGATAATGAGTACATTTCTTATCAAGCATTGCAGCCTCCTCCTTTGTTTACCCT
>NW_012267224.1:36375619-36434320 GCF_000151885.1 Dipodomys ordii | reverse complement strand
CGTGAGCCACCAGCGCCCGGCTCTTTCTTTTTTTTTGTCAGTCGTGGGGCTTGAACTCTGGGCCTGGGCGCTGTCCCTCAGCTCTTCAGCTCAAGGCGAACGCTCTACCACTTGAGCTACAGTGCCACTTCCCACGTTACCATTTTCTACTGAGGCAACATATGTGTTACTTTACAAATTTTAGGAAAATACTCTTTTGTATATCAGAATACAGTCCCTGCGCCAATATGAACACAACTCTGGATGAACTGGTATGGAATAGTCATGAGGTGACTGTCATCATCAATATCCATTCTCATCCATTCCACCAAAGTAGCTACTATTAAATTTGAGTTTACATGGAGATGCTATGAAAGATTTATTCGTAAAACAGACCTAGAAATTGGCAAAAGAATTTCCCAAATATTCATTGTGGAAATTTTATCCCAAAGACTCAATTTTCTTTAGAAAATATTCTGATGTTATCAAAAAACTCTTGAGAGGTGTAGTCTGTAGTGAAAGAATTGAAAAAAATTACTTCTCCTTGAGTAGATTAATGTTTGCCTCACGAAATTAAAATATTTTCCTATATTGACAAGAGCATTCCTTCACATTTCTGTCAATAGCAACTCCATACCAGACCAAAAAAAAAGTTGTAAATTCAAGGTTTCCCTTGTTTCCACATTTTTTAAATTGAAAATAAGATGAGCGGGGGAGGTGTGTAATGGTTACATAGGTAAGACAATAAGTACATTTATTTTTAATCGTTGTTACAACATCTTTATCTCCCACTTACCTCTCCCTATCCCCAAATCAAGTTGTAATGTTCATACCCAACATAGTATCAAGTGAGTATCAGTGTTACTGTGGTTCATAATTGTTCTGCTGTTTCTGTTAGTCCCTTTCCCTTTCCCATAATATATACATTGCATGGATATTATACAAAGTATGAGGAACAAAAACCAAGAGAAATGAAGAAAGAAAAAACAATAGAGAAAAAAGAACCAACAGTATTCAGGGTCTAATGAGAACATCTTGCTGCCATAAGTTGGAATTCTTGTTAATATGCTTCAATTTATATATCGTCCTTTGGACTACACACTTGGGTTGTTGAGATCCCCTGTTAAGAATATCATATACATATTCTAGTTCTTACAAATGAGGAGCTCATGCAACCTCATTTCTTTTGAGTCTGGCTTACTTCATTTAATATAATTTTTTTCCAATTTCCATTTCCTTATGTGTAGAACAACGTTATTCTTTCTGATTGAAGCATAGAATTCCACTGTGTATATATACCACTTTTCTTGATCCATTTATCTACTGAGGGGCACTGGGGTTGGTTCCATGTTTTGGCTATGGTAAATAAGGCTACGATGAACATCGTCATACTGGTGGGTTTAGTGTGGTCTTGTTTGTGGTCATTTGGGTAGATTCCCAGAAGTGGGTTTCTGGGCTATAGGGGAGCTCTATGTGTAGTTTTTTGAGGAACCTCCACACTGCTTTCCAGAGTTGTTGAACAAGTTTGCACTCCCACCAACAGTGTAGTAGCATACTCTTTCAGTCACATCCTTGCAAGCATCTGTTGTTAGATTTCTTGATTAGGAACATTTTAACTGGTGTAAGGCAGAATCTCAATGTTGTTTTGATTTACATTTGTTTTCTAGCCAGAGATATGTCTCTGGCCACTTGCATTTCCTCTTCAGAGAGGTTTTTCTCAAGGTCTTTAGCCCATTTTTTAATGAGGTGGTTGTTTCTTTGGGGGTTTGATTTGGTGTAATTGAATTTCTTGAGCTGTTAGTATATTTTAGACATGAGACCCTTGTCTGTTGTATGTGTGGTGAAGATCTTCTCTCACCCTGGTGGGTTTCAATATATTTTGCTAGCTATGCCCTTTGCTGTGCAGCAGCTCTGCAATTAATGTAATCACATTTATCCAGCCTTTCTTTTATTTGTTATGTTTCTGGATCTTTATTAAGAAGGGTTTGTTAGGTTTTTTAAAAAGAGGTAGCCGAGTAAGAACAGCACCAGCACGCATGTGGTATTCAGGTAAGGGGTAGGTTTATTCAGTAGATCTGATGGGACCAGGCAAGGTTGGCACTCCATGTGGCTGGGAAAGGCCTGGGAATAAGAGAGAGCTGGGAAAGAGGAAAGAGAGAGAAAAGAGCTAGAAAAGAGCAGAGAGAGGGGTAAGAACAGTAGCACTCACGTGGTATTCAGGTAAGGGGTAGGTTTATTCAGTAGACCTGCTGGGACCAGGCAAGGTTGCCACTCCACGTGGCTGGGAAAGGAAAGAGGAAAGAAAGGAAAGAGAGAGAAAAGAGTTACAAAAGGGAGAGAGAGCAAAGAGAGCAGAGAGCTAGAAATGAGCAGAGAGAGAAAAAAAGAGGCTGGGCCTAGGCTAGGCCTTATCTAGGGTATGGGCGGGGAAAGGTGTGGCCACATCAAATTCAGATGTGACCTCAGCGGATGCAGATGTGACTTCTTCCAGGTGTCCCAGTTGCCTAGGTAACGCAGGTACTGGGTGGAGACTTTGCTGCGAGGAGGGTAGAGTCTGCTGGCCATCCAGGAGCGGATCTTACACTCCATACATTGAATTCTTGACTGCATTTTCCACCTCATCTCATCATTTGTCCACCCCTGTTCTCTTGACCCTACTCCACCCAAAACTCTTCTACTTAATGCTTAAAACATTTCTAATTCTAAGGTGGGTGCAGGTGGTTGATGCCTGTAATCCTAGATATGCAGGAGCATAAGACTGCGGATTGAGCTTCAAAGCTAGCCCAGGGAAGAGAGTCCTTCAGACTCTTATCTCTAATTAACTACCAAAAAGCCAGAAGTGGAGCTGTGGCTCAAGAGGTATGAAGAGCTCAGGGATGGTATCCAGGCTGAGTTCAAGCCCCAGGACTGGCACAGACACAGGAAATTCTACCTTCTAAATGAAAGGTTAAAACTGATATTTCAATTTTTTTTCTTTTGAGTAGTAAGTATTTGTACTTAAAAGAAGTTCAAAGCATTTCCCATTTGGAATAGTTAAACTTATTTTTTAAAATTAACTATAAATTTGCCTTTTGATAGATAAAATAAGGCCTGTTACAAAAGATGATTTTAGGTACAAATGGCCATAATTAATCTGTTTCCAATAGGACCTAAGGAAAAAATAACAATACAATACTAAACGCTTATACTCACAGTTAAGATAAACTATATAAAAATGTGTAATTGAGTAATTTCCACCATATATTCACAATGACTGATTTACTTTATAATAATATTAATAGTTATATTAGTAGATTATAAAGTCCATCAAATGTAGATATTCCCTGTTATAGACCTTTGACAATATTTTCATATTAAAATATCCTTTCTTGATTCCTTATCTAACGAGTTGGAAACTGTTCAATTTGATAATCTCTTCAGTTTTTCTAAATTGTCCACATCAAGGAGAAGACTCATCTGTCTTTGAATTCTGTAGGAATCAAGCATGTTATGACTTGACATTTGAGACATCAAATAATATTTTCTCTACATAACAGGTTTTATGGAGATATATAGGCAAGATACCAGATACCTTACGATATCCCAGAATGACCTCCTGGTAAAACTCAGGGGAATAGTCAGTAAAAATATGGAAAAAAATCACATCATGAAGATAATAGTTCAACAGGAAACAAATGTATTGAATATTTATTATCTCAAGCCTCTAACAATAACATGGACATGTCTATGTTTTTAGTAAATAAATAACAAAATTGTCATGCTAGGGTACATAATCGCATTCTTCCTGGGTAGAGAGGCACTTTGTGAATATCCCTCCTTCTCACAGTTCACTTTTCCTTATTTTTGAACTGCAACAGAATTTCAAATGTCATGGCAAATGACCCCTTTCCTTGAAGTACTAGAAGCCCTGAACTTTTCATAGTGATAAACACACAAACATTATTGTGAGGTGGTAGCACGTTATTTGATGAAGCGTAGCCAGTATTTCCTTTCATACCAGCACCCACCACAGCCATTGCATTCCAGCAATCTTTGGATGCCCTTGTATCACACTCCATGACCTCACTAGTTCCTCATGAGAACATACTACAACATGTCTCCCAGACTTTTCTTCAATTGCCACGTACTACATCTTTCATACAAATATTTTTGTGAAAGCATTTGGCTTTCGTTCTTCTTTTGTCAGTTCTTTTCATTTTTCAAGTCTCAGAGCCACACAAAATGCATTCACTGAATCATCCCTTGTCTCTCCAGTGAACTTTGGTGCTTGATGCTCTGAGGATTAAAATTCAGTGGAGCTTCATGACTAAAGTGCATGCTATGTTGAGAGCACTCATTGTATTGTACCATTCTCATTTCATTCCTAAAACATTCTTTGTTTTCACACAAATGCAAGTCATCCAAAAACCAAGGCCTTTATCACTCATGGTGGAACCAACCATGTCTATGAGGCCATCTACCATGGAGTACCAGTAGTAGGTATTCCTTTGTTTGCAGATCAACCTGATAACATTGTTCGGATGAAGGCCAAGGTAGCAGTTGTGAGGCTGCACTTTAGCACGTTGTCCACTGAAGATCTTCTCAATGCCTTGAAGACAGTCATTAACAACCCTTCTTGAGTATAACTTTTCCAGTAGACAGTATTTAGAGAAGCATTCATCAGTCACAATGCATCTCTTCCCCTTTCATAGGAGGCTTATTATTTAATAATTTAAATGAGCTTATTATTTGTATTCTGTTTTGTGGTTTTGTGGTTTTTGTTTTGTTTTGTTTTTTGCTTTTTTTGTCATGCAGCTTGAATTCATGGCTGTCCCTTAACCTTCTTCATGCAAGGCCAGTGCTCTACCACTTTGAACTTCTGGTTTTCTGGTGGTTTTGGAGTAAGATTTTCAGGTACTCTTTCTAGATTGGCTTTGAACCATGATTCTCAGATTTCAGCCACCTTAATAACTAGAATTACATCCATGAGCCATCAGCACGCAGCGTTGTGGTATGCTTTTATTTTCAACTAGAAAGTTGAACTTGTTCTCACAAATTAACTAGATAAGCAATTGGTGAAATCATTTCTATATGTCAAATATTGTTGAAGGTAAACAACTATTTGTAATGACTATCATCAAAATATGACATAATCTTCAGAAAAATGATAAACTTGGAGATAAAAAGATTGTTTAATTTGTTATCTAAAATATCTCATTCTAATAATCTTTTTTTTCTTTTCTTTCTTTTCCTGGGGCTTCAACTCAGAGCCTTTTACAATGTCTCTGAGCATTTTTACTTAAAGCTATCACTCTACAACTCCACTTCTACCATTTTTTGGTGGTAATTAGAAATTAGAGTTTTAGGGACATTTCTTCCTGGGCCAGCTTAGAACCAACATCCTCAGAGCTCAGACTTTACAATCATTTCATATTTTAAGGTTTGGGAAGCTGATAAGACAACTAAAAGATCTCTGACTGTTGACCTTAAAGTTACTCCCTCAGTAATAATATAAAAGCAAGCTTCATGATCTAACAGAGAAGAATTATAATTTTTAAAAAGGGAGTGAAAATTAATAGTCAAAAAAGAAAGACTGACTATATGGCCTAGGCAGAGATGAAGTGACAAGAGACCACTGACAATATTACATTTTTAAAGTTTTCAAGTTCAAGAAGAGAAATAGATTATTTTGAGCAAGAGATATTTTGAGCAAAGTAATACTATCATTTGAACAGTTATGCAAAATCTAACTAAATCTCTGCATTTAAAAATAAAAACAATAAAAGGCAAAAGAGAAGAAAAAGATTCATCAGGATGCCTTTCACTTACTAGGACAGGATAGATCTTTAAAAACCTTCATAACATCTCAAATATTGCTCAATTAGAGTATCCACTTAAAAACAAAATATTTTATGTGAGCAAATGAAAATAAACACTGGGATACTAGGTCCATTTGCTTTAACTTGCATTATTTATATTTCACTTTAATATACTTGGTTAGACTTAATATTTTCAGGAAAAATAAGTCCCTTTAAGATAGGTATCTCTGTGTTTTCTTTTAGCTATAAAGAGAATGCAATGAGGTTATCAAGAATTCACCATGATCAGCCAGTGAAGCCTCTGGATCGAGCTGTCTTCTGGATGGAGTTTGTCATGCGCCACAAAGGAGCCAAACATCTCCGCCCAGCTGTCCATGAGCTCAACTGGTTCCAGTACCACGCTCTGGATGTGATTGGCTTCTTGCTGGCCTGTGTGGCAACTGCTATCTTCATCTTCAAAAGATGTTGTCTTTCTTGTTACTGGAATTTTACTGAAAGTGGAAAAAAGAAAAGAGACTAGTTGTGTCTAAGTTGAACCTGGTAGTTATGTTAATTATTCCAGCAAGACAAATTTATAATAGAGTAGGTTCTTTCCTACCTGTGGCAAGACAAACTTTAACTGACTTGTTCTAGTCAGTCAGATTTTGAAATTTGTAGCTGAATGTCAGAAGTGAACTTCCACATAATTTTCTGAGCTTAACTAAGTTCCTAACTTTTATGTGGACATAAGACCATTAAAAAATCCCCTCATGGGGGCTGGGAAGGTGACTCAGTGGTAGAGTGCTTGCCTTGCATGCATGAGGCTCTGGGTTCGACTCCTCAGCACCACATAAGCAAAAAGAAAAAAGCCGGAAGTGGTGCTGTGGCTCAAGTGGTAGAGCGCTCCCCTTGAGCTGAAGAGCACAGGGACAGCTCCCAGGTCCAGAGTTCAAGCCCCATGACTGACAAAAAAAAATCCCCTCACAATATGAATAGGTTTTGAAAATATTTAACCTCCTTTAACTTCATTTTAGAGTAACATATTGCATTTTTAATTTTTTTTTAATTTTTATTGTAAAAGTGATATACAAAGGGGTTGCAGTTACATAACTGAGGTAATAAGTACATTTCATTTTTTATTGTAAAAATACTCTACAGAGGGGTTACAGTTACATGAGTAAGGTGCTGAGTACATTTCCTATTGAACAGTTACCTCCTCTTTTGTTTTTCCCTACTTTCCTACCTCTCCAACTCCTCCCTCCCTCCCCACAAGTTGTAAAATTTGTTTTCAGCATTCTGTCTTGAACATCTTATTGTTACAATGGGTCAACCTGTATCCTTATTTCAGCATTTTGTTACTTCCCGTCCCCTCCCCCAATTAGAAAAATGTATATACAAGATGCAGGGCACCAACATCAAATACAGTGAAAATGGGTTATACCATGGGGTAAGAATATATAAGAGAAAAAAGGACATTTCCTTTTGAACAGTATTACTTCCTCCCTCGTTCTCTTTTCCTTCTGTTCTTTTTTTATTGATATTTTGAAGCTTTAAAAAAATTATTTTGCCAATTCAGCCTTTCTCTGGGTTTAGTTGGACCCTGAGGAAAAAATAAAATATTTCAAGTTCACATTAAAAGGTACATTCAAAAGAATTCTAGCCTCCTAATTATATATCATTAATATTATGAACAGAATAAAATCCAGAATAAAATACAAATTTAAAGTGGTGAAATCTCTGAGTATGCATTCGGATGAACCTAGTACCCTTTTATGTATTTTACATTTTTCTTTCAAACTGTTTTTTTACATTCATAAGGTTATCCCAGAAGAAGAAAAAATGTCCTGATTATTGATCATTATGCAGACAGAGGCTGTATTACTTCACTCTGCAGAGATTTACCAACTGCAACATCAATAGAGGAGCAGTTTTAGTCAAGTGTGTAATGAAATGAAACATTCATCCCAAGTTACTTTCAATGGTGATACAGGTCACTAGGCTCACATCACAGCTCCATGAGTCACAGTACTTTAGGCATCTTTCTATAAAGTAATATCATCAGGGCAGATCCCATGTCAAAGAATGTTATAGACAGTAATAATATAGTCTGTCTGGTCATTGTTTCAATTTTTTTTTTTTTTGGTTGTGGGGCCTGAACTCTGGGCCTGGGCACTGTCCCTCAGCTCTTCAGAGCAAGGGTAAGGTTCTAACACTTGAGTCACAGCACCACTTCTGGCTTTTTCTGCTTATGTGGTGTTGAGAAATCAAACCCAGGATCTCATGTATGCAAGGCAAGTACTCTACCACTGAGCCACCTTCCCAGTCCTGTTTCAAATTTTTATCCTACAATTTTTTTTACAAAATAGTTTCAAATATAAACTTTACAAAATTAGCTAGGATTATAAAGTGTACATTTAATGTTCAAAGGTTTGGTCATGATTTCATAGGAAAAAAAGACTAAATAATGAATATTAGATGTGATCATTGATGATTGGACCTTTCAGAATGCCAAAAAATTGCTTTCTCTAAATTTCTCTTTAGAGGGAAGAGTACTATAGTTTGCATCTTGTATGTCCCCTTAAAGACCTGTATGCTGAAAACCCACCCACTCACTGACTTTTAGCATTATTGGTTGGTAGCATAACTTGAAGGAAGAGAGGTACAGAGCAAAGCAGTCATAACACAAGAAATGTGCTGGTGACTCACGCCTGTAATCCTAGCTACTCAGGAGGCTGAGATCTGAGGATCGCAGTTCAAAGCCAGCCTGGGCAGGAAAATCCGTGAAACCCTTATCTCCAATAAACCACCAGAAAACCGGAAGAGGCACTGTGGCTCAAGTGGTACAGCGCTCGCCTTGAGCTGAAGAGCTGAGGGACAGTGTCCAGGCCCAGAGTTCAAGTCCCATGACCAACAAAAAAAAAAAAAGAAAAAGAAAAGGAAATGTGGCCCTGAGGGGGATATTGGAAACCTATCTGCATGCTGTGTGCCTTTGGGTTTCCAGCCTTAACCTGAGGGACTGGCTATGGTGCATATTCCCAATATTACATCCTCCCTCACCACAGTCCCTACCCACCCAAAAAACAGAATTATGAAGCAAAATAGAATCATGCCATGTCACCAGAATCATGCCACGTGACTGTGCAGTAAAACCTCCAAAACTGTGAACCAAATAAATCTTTTCCACACACAAACTAATTACCTCAATTATCTTTACAATAATGGAAAACTGACTAACACCTAGTGGGAGGACTAGTTGAACAATAAAGGACAATCCTTGTACAACTAACAATATATAGGCGGTGGCATGCATTGGGAACCCAGAACGAGAGTAGTTCTCAAACCAGTCCAAGCAAGCTAACTTTGGGGGCTTTCAAAAATGATGTAATTTAATCAAGAGTTTGTCCACATCTATACGGTTGTCCACATCTATACTTTTAGTTGGGCTTTTCCCATTGTGGTATAAGATTCCCCTGTAAGACACAGAAAGGTCATAACAAGGCTGTCTTGCAGCCGGTTATATGCAGCATATTCTTCTGGGCCATTAATTTAGTATAAGGAAAAATGGCATGGTCAATGATTTATGCAATGGAATCCTTTAAGCATGTAAATATACATGTAAACATCTGGATTATAAACAGGACACTTTGGTCTAGTGTTTCACTGAAATATTAAATTCTAGCACCATAAACTAGAAAAAAATCAGCAATTCTTGACTTCCTAACATTAAGAAATAACATAAGAGATATGTTGACATTCTGACAAACATTAAAATAAGCTATAAATGAATATAGAGCTAGCTAAAAGAAACAAAGTTCTCATAATCATTCAAATGTAATATAATGTATAAGCTAAAATAATTCTCCAAATAACCACATACAATCCCTTTCAGCATGTGTTAAGATCCAATGCAATGTCTGCATTCAAGAATTTAAAACAATAAAGTATTTGTTTACACTGAAATGGTTTGTAAAACATTGTCTTGGCTTGACTATTCTTCAATAATGTGAAAGACCAAACTACCCACCATTTAAAGACAATTAGGTAAACATTATTAAAGACTAGAGCCATATTTGTCTCTACTACTCACATTGTGCTTGCAGTAAAGTAATGCTAGAGTTTGAATTATGACTTGTCCCTTCCCAAGATTATGTTAAGGCTTGTCCCTTTATCTGAACAGTGGTGAAAGGTATTAGAGATGTGACTTGGCCTTTTAAAGGATTCATATATCTTCCAGTAGAAATTACATCTGGCAGGATTAGAATAAAACTGCAAGAACAGGTTGTTATAAACCAATATCACCCTACCTATTGGGCCTCCTTTGCTTGTGTGCTATTTCCACTACATGCCTGTGGTTAAAAACAAAACAAAACAAAAAACCCTTAAATCATAATAGTTACAAAACATTTTTCCAACCACATAATTATTTCATCTACATTCCTAGGAATCTACATTTCCTATGGAAAAGAGACTCCCTGATTGCCACTTATTTCCACACTACTCTAAAAGATAATACATAACTAATAATAAACAAAATACATTTTGATTTATAATGGGTTGTATCATATATAAAAATAAAAGGTTCTAAAACCTTTAAACATCAGGGTCATCTAAGTTTTTATGTCCCTCTGCCAAATACATGATCAGATTATACTTTGGATTGCAAGTGACACGTTAATCTCTAGGTTGATTTATCTTTAGAAACCAAAACTGAAAATAAACAGTAGGGCTGGGTCTTAGTAGCTCATGCCTGTAATCTCAGCTACTCAAGAAGCTGAGATCCAAGGCTCATGGGTGGAAGCCTGGGCAGGAAAGGTGAGACTCTTATCTTTTAGCTAGCTCTTATCTCAAATTAAGCTCTAGAAAACCAGAAGTAGCAAATCACTAACCTTGAGCCAAAAAGCTCAAGGACAGCACCCAGGCCCTGAGCATAAACACCATGACCAGCAAAATAAACGATGAGGTTGTAGTAAGATTGTATGTGCAATGCATTATCATCTTCTACGGAGGCAAAATATATACTATTTTAACTCTACAAGTTCTAGGAAAATATTCTTTTGGCCATCAGAATACAGTCCCTGAACCAATATGAGCACAACTCTGGATGAACTGGTATGGAATAGTCATGAGGTGACTGTCATCATCATCTATTCTCATTCATTCCACCAAAGCAGCTACTGTTAAATTTGAGGTTTACTCTCTATCTTTGTATGGAGATGCTATGAAAGATTTTTTTATAAAACAAACTTAGAAAATGGCAAAAGAATTTCCCAAATATTCATTGTGGAAATCTTATCCCAAAGCTTCAATTTTCTTTAGAAAATGTTCTTATGTTCTCAAAAAACACTGGATAAATGTAGTTTTGTAGTAAGAGAAAATTACTTCTTCTTGAATAGATTAATTCTACCTTAGGAAATTAAAATATTTTCTTGTATTACCAAAAGCATTCCATCACATCTCGGTCACTAGCAACTCCATGTCAGAGCAAAAATAGTTGTAAATTAACGTTTCTCTTGCTTCCACATTCTTTGAATAATATCACAAACTTTAACTTTGTTGTTGTTGTTGGTTGTGGTGCTTGAACTCAGAGCCTGGGCACTGGCACTGAGATCTTTTGCTCAAGGCTAGTGCTTGACCACTTTGAACCACAGTGCCACTTCTCCTTTTTTGGTAGTTAATTGGAGATAAGATTTTCCCAAAGTTTCCTGAGTTTGAACAGCAATCCTCAGATCTCAGCCTCCTGAGTAGCTAGGATTACAAGCATGAGCCACCAACACCTAGCTCAAACTTTATATGTTAAGGCCTAAAAGTATGATTGAGTTGATTTTTTAAATTAAATTGGCATTATTTATATCCTAATATGAAGCAAATGTGTTAGCAGTAGATCTAGGATTTGGACAAAACTCAAAACAATCAAAATTTACTTGGGGTATCAAGGTCAACACAATAGTTTACTAAATTGTAGGCATGATTGAGTAATCATGGAAAAGGATTTGTGTAACATGGGAGAATTGAGCTATGACAGAGTCCTTGAAGTTTCTAAATTTTTATCATTTACTTGTACACTTTAGAGCAAAAATGCACATTCACTTACTTATGATTATTAATACACAGATAGAAATATAGGAGCTGAATGTCTATCTACTAAATTTATTCTTATGTTTATGAATAATATGTAAAAAATATCAATATCACTGTATATAAAAATATGCACCTGTATATGTTTACTAACTGACTATTGAATACAACATCTTGCCTATATTATTCTACCATATTACCAGAAAGTACATGGTATACTCAAAAGACAGTTTTCTTATTGCCCAGCCTTTTATATTGTTTTCTCTATGCAAGGACACACACTACACTGAGACAACAAGAAAAGCCAAAAGATGGTTTATTTAAACCTACAAAGATTTGGAATTCCTTCACCTCTCCCAGAATGTTGACTTCATGAAACAAAAAAAACTTGCCAACCCACTGCCTAAGAGAAATCTATTCCTGCTTTCTTGGTTTCATTTATTCTTCATTTTTGTGCAGAGGACTCTGTATCTTTCACTAAAGGTAAGAGAGATAGGAACACTAGGGAAAAACATCCTGTCAATTACAGATTTCAAGATGCATATAGCCGCACAAGTGTCTGAATTTTGTTACTGTTAAAGGTGAAAGCAGTATCTTGCACCATTTGACATTCTGAGCAGGTATATAAAAAGAATCAGTCATTTATTCAAAATACATTTCAGTGGCAATGATATAATGGAGTTAAGTGCTGAGTGTGTAGAGAAAAAAGGTGATACAAAGAATGATGCAAGTAGTAAAAATATTGATCAAGATATATTGTGCTCAGAAAGTGATACAATTAATTAAATTGTTTTTATACTACTACTTAAAGATAATAAAAAGATTTTAAAATTCTGTTTACATTGGACAAAAAGTCTACTTAAAAGGAAACAGTATAGCAAATGATAAATACTGTTCAAAAAGTATTACTGCATGGAACAATGACAAGCCATAGAAATTGCCCAGGTTTCATTCATTAACTTGCCACCTACACAATTTGCAACCAATGCAATGATTAGACAATAATATGAGAGAAAGACTGTAGAGAGCTGCGAGAGGCTGCACCTGGAAGATGGCGCCGGCTTCCGCCCTCCGCCTTCCTGATGGCGAGTGCTCTCTGTGGTAAACAACTCCTTATATGGCTAAGGCAAAGAATCTGGCTTGCTTCTGCACACCTGGACCTAATTGGTGGTTCCCACGTGGCGTATCAGGGTTGGCTATCCAGCCGGTACTTAAGGCTGTGGGGAATTCTCCCTGGGGGTTGGGGTCAAAAGATTGCTCAAAGGTCCTGAATAAACTGCAGAGAGAAGAGTTTGGTGTCGCATCTTCCTTGCTGGTCGAGGCGGTAGCTACACGTGGTGGCCCGTTTTTTTAATGGGTTCTTTCCTCCTGGGCCTGCATTAAGGTTGGACTGTTGATGTCTTTCACAGATCGGCATTCACCTGCCCAGTGCTTCCCCTTGTTACATCTAGCCCAGGCTGCTTAGGCTGTTGTCCCTTTCCTGTTTCTATCACTTTTCCCTTTTCAGGGCAATTACACTTTATGTGTCCCATCTTGCCGCATTTTTTTTTTTTATTACAAACCCTTGTGTCGAGGGCTGACTTTCAATAGATCGCAGCGAGGGAGCTGCTCTGCTACGTACGAAACCCTGACCCAGAAGCAGGTCGTCTACGAATGGTTTAGCGCCAGGTTCCACAGGAACGTGTGTTGCGTGATGGGAGTGGGGGCAGTGCCCTTTCCGGCCACACCCCGTTTCCCAGGACGAGAGGCTGTCCGCACCGGACCCCAGTCCCGACGTACGGGCTACCACGTGTCCCTACCGCCTGGACCAGCAAGGAAGATGCGACACCGAACTCTTCTCTCTGCAGTTTATTCAGGACCTTTGAGCAATCTTCTGACCCCAACCCCCAGGGAGAATTCCCCACAGCCTTAAGTACCCGCTGGGTAGCCAACCTTGATACGCCACGTGGGAACCACCAATAGGTTCAGGTGCGCGGAAGCAAGCCAGATTCTTTGCCTTAGCCATATAAGGAGTTGTTTACCACAGAGAGCACTCGCCATCAGGAAGGTGGAGGGCGGAAGCCGGCGCCATCTTCCAGGTGCGGCCTCTCGCAGCTCTCTACAAAAGACAAGGAGTGACACACAGTCACAAGGACAGTTCCCAGAAAATCCAAGTGTGGCCAAACAGGATTAGGCTTAGTAAAGAGCAAAATCTAACTGGAAAGGGAAGCTTGACCTAGATATTTAGGAGGAGTTTGAAGCATCACCCCAGTGTTTGTGGGGCAACAATGAGTCAAACACAAGAGAAAGAGAGAGAGAGAGTGAGAGAGGGAGAGAGAGAGAAAGGATCAGATTTCCTGTTTTACTAAAAAGGAAACACTCAAAATGCATTTACTGTATTCTACTGCAATGGATAAAGCCATGAAAAGGGGAAATATTTAGACAGTAGGTACAGAGTTCATGCAACAGATGAACAGATGAATATAGACCAGCAGATCTGGGCAATGACTGTGCTTGTATAATACTAATCCCACATGGTGTTTTAGTTCAGAAAAAAAATAGTATCGATAAGACATTTAACACGTCCATGGCAAAAGTGATCTAAATTAATACTCATTATTGCCATTTTTTCTTATTTTGTTTCAGAGTATATTTATTATCATTAAATAGTAGTACAAAGCAGTTGCCTTCAAAAAAGAAGTTTATGAATACAGTGCCTCTGGTTTATGTGATCCCTTTCAACAATCTCATCCATCTTTCCAAACCACACCATGCCTCACTTTTCTCAATTTTCGGGTTATATATTGATTCCTTTTTGACATTTCCAAAAGTATACCTTTTCTTGTAGAAGATGTAAATTTATCACCTATTTCAATGTTTCAAAATACTAAAAAGGATGAATATTTGAAAATCATAATGTTCAAGTGTTTTTATAGCTAAAGCCTCTTATCAAATGCAAAATCTCTGCATTGTGCATGACTAGGTTTAACCTTAAGTTTTCAAAATTCACAAGGGAGCTGAAACAAACTATTCTTGAATATAGTCTCCTTGAATATAGTCTACTGGTATAGGTATGATGTCTACATCTACTACCAAAAGCTCTGTTTTGGCTTTTCTTTTGCAAGTTCTGGGGATTGAAATCAGGGCTCTGGGCACACATTTTAGGTCACAAAGCAAACTTGTCCAAATTCAGAAACATTTGAAGTTATGACGTGCATTCTTTCAGACCACAAGGGAATAAAATTAGAACTCAACACCAAGATCCACCAAAGAAAGTCCTGTAAGACATGGAGAATGAACAATGTTGAATCACCAGTGGATCATGGAAGAGATTAGAAAGGAAATTCAAATGTTCATGATATTCAACAAAAATGGACACACAAATTACCAGCTCTTCTGGGACACAGAAAAGGCAGTACTCACAGACAAGTTTATAGCTCTGAGTTCCTACATCAACAAATTGGAGAGGTCTGAAACCAACAATATAATGAGACATCTGAACCTCCTTGAAAAGAGCAGCAAGCTAAACCCAAATCCAGTTGATGGATGGAAAGAAATAAATAAAATTAAATCCGAATTAAATGAATTAGAATCCAAAAAAATAGAAAGAATCAACAAAACAAAAAGTTTGTTCTTCGAAAAAATTAACAAAATTGACAGACCCTTAGCAAATATTATCAGAAAAAGAAGAGAACACACCCAAATAAACTCAGAGATGAGAATGAAAACATCACCACAGAAACAACCAAGATTCCGAACATTATAAGGGAATACTTCTCAAACCTTTATGCTAATAAGTTGGAGAACCTGGAAGAAATGGACAATGTCCTAGCAAATATCGACATGCTGAAACTAAACCAACATGAGTTAAACCATCTTAACAGGATCATATAAAGCATTGAATTAGAAACAGTAATAAGAGACCTCCCATCTAAGAAAAGCCAGGACCAGATGGATTTACAGTGGAATTCTACAAAGCCTTCACAGCAGAACTCACACCAATACTCCTCCAACTCTTCAATGAAATTGAAAGAGAAAGTTCACTACTGAACTCTTTCTAAGAAGCCATCATAACCCTCATCCCAAAACCAGGCAGAGACTCATTAAAGAAAGAGAACTATAGACCGATTTCTTTGATGAACATGATGCAAAACTTCTCAACAAAATTTTGGCCAATTGACTTCAACAATTCATCCAAAAAATCATACACCATGATCAAATGATCAAACATGATTCATTCCAGGGATGTAAAGCGGGTTCAATATACAGAAATCAATATAATTCATCACATGAACAAGAGCAAGGAAAGAACCACATAGTTATCTCAATAAATGTAGAAACAGCATTTGACAAGATCCAACACCTCTTTATGATGAAGGCTCAGGAAAAACTAGGAATCCATGGAACATTCCTCAATACAATAAAGGCCGTATATGACAAACTTACAACCAGCATTATGCTCAATGGTGAAAAACTAAAGCCATTTCCTCTAAAGTCAGGAATGAGACAAGGATATCCACTCTCTCCACTTCTCTTCAATCTAGTATTAGAATGACTAACAACAGCAATAAGACAAGATGCAAACTTAAAGGGTATCCAAATAGGGAAAGAAGCAAAACTCTCCCTCTTTGCAGATGACATGATCTTGTATTTAAAGAATCCCACAAACTCCACTCCTAAATTACTCAAGCTGATTCAAAACTTTGGCAAAGTAGCAGGGTATAAAATTAACCCTCAAAAATCAATGGTTTTTCTGTATGCCAACAATGAGAAGAGCGCGGCTGAAATCAGGAAAGCAACTCCATTCGTAATAGCCCCACAAAAATAAAATGCCTAGGAATTAACTCAACCAAAGAAGTAAAGGACCTCTATGATGAAAACTTTAAAAACCTGAAAAAGAAAATCAAAACAGAACTTAGAAAGTGGCAAAACCTACCATGCTCCTGGATTGGAAGGATCAACATCGTGAAAATGGCAATACTTCCCAAGGCTATCTACAAATTCAATGGGATGCCTATCAATATTCCAACCTTCTTCATTTCCTTCCTTTCTTCAAGGAAATACAAGAGGCAATCCAAAAATTCATGTGGAACAATAAAAGACCCCAAATAGTAAAAACGATCCTTAATAGAAAGAACAGTGCTGGAGGAATACCAATACCAGATTTCAAACTCCACTACAAAACCATAGTGCTCAAAATGGTAGTGGTAGTGGCACAAGAATAGACCTGAAGACCAATGCAATAGAACCGAAGACCCAGAAATGAACCTACAGACCTATAGCCACCTAATCTTTGATAAGGGAGGTAAAAAAATAAAATGGAAGAAAGACAGCCTTGTCACTAAATGGTGCTGACAAAACTGGTTAAACACCTGTAGAAAACTAAATCTAGATCGTTGTATATCACCTTGCACCAGAATCAACTCCAAATGGATCAAAGACCTTGGAGTCAATGCAGACACCCTGAAAACATTAGAGAATGGAATAGGTCTTCTTGGCACAGGACGAAAATTTCTTAATAGAGACCCAGAAACAAAACAATCAAAGAAAGGTTGGACAAATGGGACTGTATGAAGCTGCAGAGCTTCTGCATGGCAAAGGACATAGCTAGCAAGATCAATAGAAAGTCCACGGACTGGGAGAAGATCTTCACTAGCTATACAACTGGACAAGGGTCTCATATCTAAAATATACTTGGAACTCAAAAAATTAAATCCCCCAACAAGAAATCTTCAAAGAAACAACTGTCCAATAAATAAGTGGGCTAAAGACTTAAAGAGAAACTTCTCTGAAGCGGAAGAAGGATGGCCAACGGACACATGAAGAAATGCTCAATCTTCCTAGCCATAAAAGAAATGCAAATCAAAATAACATTGAGATACCACCTCACCCCAATTAGAATGGCTATAATCAAAAACTCCAATAACAGCAGATGCTGTAGGGGATGTGGACAAAAGGGAACCTTACTGCATTGTTGGTGGGAGGGTAAACTTGTTCAACCACTTTGGAAAGTAGTATAGAAGTTCCTCAAAAGACACTGCATAGAGCTCCCCTATGACCCAGCAATCCCACTTTGGGGCATTTACCCAAATGATCACAAACAAGACCACACTAAAGCTACCAGCACAACTATGTTTATTGCAGCATTATTTACCATAGCTCAGATATGGAACCAACCCAGATGCCCCTCAGTAGATGAATAGATCAAGAAAATGTGGAATTCTATGCCTCCATCAGAAAGAATGACATTGCCCCATTTGTTAGGAAATGGAAAGACTTGTAGTAAATTATATTAAGTGAAGTAAGCCGGGCCCAAAGAAACATAGGTCCCATGGTTTCCCTTATTTGCAATAACTAGTATATGTCTGGGACAAGCAGAGAAGCTCAGATAAGATGCTTTTAAGTGAAATGAACCCCAACATAGGGCCACAAGTGTTTTTTCTTCCTTCTTATTGTTTCTAATGTATTTTATAAGGTACCATGTGAGTTTTTCTTGTTGCTTTGTATGTCCCTTCCTCATGGTATAACCCCTGTTTTCACTGTCTTTGATGTTGCTGTAATTTGGGGAGGGGAAGGGAAAAATAAAAATGTTTAAATAGAGATACAGGTGGACCCATTGCAACAATGAGATGTGCAAAATGCTATGTCTGTCAAAAAAGGAACTTTTCAATTTGGGGTGGGGGGCAATAGTTGAAGAGATGGGAGGGCTGGGATGGTAGGGGAAAAACAAAGGAGGAGGCAACAATGCTGGCTAAGGAATGTACTCATTACTTTGCTCTTGTAACTGTAACCCCTTTGTACAGTATTTGCACAATAAAAAACGTATTAAAAAAAGTGCATCAGGCCTTGCACAGATTCCACAAAAGGTAAAGTAAATCTCCCTCTGGTGGACACTTGTATAATTAATTTGCTAAAATGAAACATTTTCTATGTGAAAAGTAAGACAATTTACAAACCACAAATAAATTACATTTTTCAAAAACTCTATTGAAGACATTTTAGGCTACCTTTGTAGTACTTGAGGAAGGACCGTTAAAAAAAGAACCAATAGAGTAGAACTATGGCATAGGAAAGAATTTAAACTCCCAAACAGTAACTTCTTTTCTGATACATAGAAACCAGTTTAATACACTTGGGTAACTGAGCTTGTTATGGACTACATTTTAGTTACCTGTCTGATGCAGGTCACTTCTAATTAAATAAGTGGTGTTTTTCTGAAACACAGCTACATTAATATTTTGATTGGACAATAGAACATAATACTGGCAAATCATATTTCTGAGGATAGCTTGTAAATTAGAAAATCAGTTCATTCTTTTTATCATATGTATGAAAATAGTTTTATTGTATATTGAACTTTCTTAAAAAGCCTCTTTCAATGTGGTTGTTAAAATCAACATTATCATGATAGTATTAGCAAACTGTTGAACAAAATTTTCCAAAGTCACAATTTTTTCATTGACTATATTGTTATTAACCAATGTTCAATAAGGTTTTCTTTTTTCTTTTTTAGTGTTATGTTTAAATGGTTGTACAAAGGAGATAACAAAGAAGTTATGAATACAATGTATCTTGATCAATGTCACTCCTTTCAACATTCTCACACATCCTTCTCCTACAGACCCCTTCTCTTACTCTTCTTAATTCTGTAGCATATGCATTGCATTCTTGACTGCATTTCCCACCTCTTCTCCTCATCATTTGTGAAACCCTGTCCCCTTGACCCCACTCCTTCCTGAGATCTTCTTAATACTTAAAAATTTTCTAATTGAAATTGGCACCAGTGGCTGATGCCTGAAATCCTAGCTATTCAGGAGTCGGATGTCAGAAGATTGAGACAAGAAAGTCCTTCAGATTTTTATCTGTAATTTACCACTAAAAAGCCAGAAGTGGAACTGTGGCTCAAGTGGTAGAGTACCATCCTTGAGTAAGAAGAGCTCAGGGACAGTGCCAGATCCTGAGATCAAGCCCTGAAGTGGCACACACACAAGGAATTCTAAGTCTAGCTACATTAGTATCTTCCAGATTAAGGGTTAAAATAGGCTGGGAAGGTGGCTCAGTGGTAGAGTACTTGCCTTGCATGCATAAGGCCCTGGGTTCGATTCCTCAGCACCACATAAGCAAAAAGAAAAAAGCCAGAAGTGGCACTGTGGCTCAAGTGGTAGAATGCTAGCCTTAAACTGAAGAGCTGAGGAACAGCACCCAGGCCCAGGTTCAGGCCCCATGACTGAACCCCCCCCAAAAAAAAACAGTTAAAACTGACATCCAAATTGTTTTCTTGTGAGTAGTGCTTATTTGTATTTAAAAGTTGCAAGTGCTTCCTCCCTGAAATAGTTAAACTTATTTCTCAAAAGTAACTATCAGATTGCTTTTTGACAGATAGAATAAGGCAACTTACAATGACCCCTCTGTACAGTATTTTCACAATAAAAAACTTATTTAAAAAATAAAAACAAAAAATAAAGTACAAATGAATGTAATTAAACTGCTTCCAACATGACTCAAGGAGAAAAACAATACAATATTAAATTCTTACAATCAGAGGTAGGATGAACTATATAAAACAAAATATGTGTAATTTAGTCTTTCCACAATATAATCATAATGGCTAATTTACTCTAAAGTAATATTAATAGTTATACTTAGCTCATTATAAAGTCTATGAAATGTAGATATTTTCTGTTATACACCCTTTGGCAATACTTTTATATTAAAATGTTCATTCTTAATTCCTTACCTAACCTGTAGAAAATGTTCAGCTGGATCACTTCAATTCTTCTAAAGGGCCCACTTCAAGAGAAGACCTATCAGTGTCTTTGAATTCTGTAGGACACCAACATGCTATGACTTGACATTGAGATATTGAATATTTTCTCTACCTAGTAGGTTCTATGGAGATATGAGGGCAAGAAACCAGATACCTTAGGATCTAACACTTGGCTATACAAGTAGATCCCCCAGAATGACCTCCTTGGTAAGACTCAGGAGAATAAACTAAAAATGGGGGGAAAATGGCATATTATGAAGATAATAGTTCAATAGGTAATAAATGTTTGAATATTTATCATCTCAAACCTCTAACACTAATCTTTCTTTATGTTTTTAGAATGAGTAAATTACAGAGTTATCATGTTAGAGTATATCATCGCACTTTGCAAATGTCCCTCCACCTCCTATTTTACCTTTCATTATTTTCCAACTGTAAATGGATTTCCAATATCACTGAGAATAACCTCTTCTCTTGTATTTCTAGGGGCTCTGAACTTTTCATAGTGATAAATTTGCAAATATTATTGTGATGCACTAGCACATTATTCAATGAAGAGAGGCCTGTATTTCTAGTGACACCAGCCGCCCAGCCATCGTATTCCAGCATGCCCTCCATATCACACGCTATGACCTCACTAGATCATGAGAACTTGGTACACATGTCTCCCAAACTTTTCTACAATTAAACACATTACTTCTTTTATAAAAATGTTTTTGTGAAAACATTTGTTTTTTTTCTCTCCTTCTCTCAATCTCCTTTTCATTGTCTCAAGCCACACATAATGTTTTCACTGAGTCTTCCCTTGTCTCTCCAGTGAACTTTGGTTCTTGTTGTTCTGAGATTTAAAATTCAATGGAGTTTCATGACTAAAGTGTATGCTATGTAGAGAGCACTCACATTGAACACACTGTATTGTACCTTCCTCATTTCATTCCTAAAATATACTTGATCGCTTTGTGGAAATTCACTGAAATGTAGGTCATCCAAGAGACCATCTACCCCGGAGTGCGGATGGTGTGTATTCCTTTGTTTGTGGATCAACCTGATAACATTGCTCAGATGAAGGCCAAGGGAGCAGCTGTTAGACTGAACTTTAGTACATTGTCCACTAAAGATCTTCTCAAGGCCAGGAAGATAGCCATTAACAACACTTTGTGAGTATGACTACTTTTTCACTGGACAGAATTTAGACAAGGATTGTTATCACCAGTGACAATGCATTGCATCCCCTTTCCCAAGAGGCTTATCATTTAATAATTTAAATGAGCTTATCATCTGTGATCTGTTTTTGATTTCTGTTTTGTTTTGTTGTTTTTCTGTGGAGGGGCAAGGTTTGAACTCAGGGCCTGGAGACTGTACTTGAAATTTTTTACTCAAGGCTAGCACTCTACAACTTTGAGCCACTTCTGGTTTTCAGGTGCTTAATTTCCTGCCTGGATTGACTTTCAACCATGATCTTCAAATCACAGCCTCCTGAACCAGCCCCTGGATTTGTGATACACTGTTATTTTCAAGTAGAAAGTATTTCAGAGTTGCACTTGATCTCACAGAAGGTAATATCAGAGTTTCACTTGACATCAAATATTAATTCAATTAGTGAAATAATTTCTACATATATAAATAATGCTGAAGGTATAGAGCTATTTGCAATGACTCTACTTTCAAAATATGGCTTACTCTTCAGAAAACTTGTAAATTTGAAGATAAAGAAATTGTTTAATTGAATATCTAAAATGTTTCATTCTAATCTTTTTTTTTCAATTTTCTTTTTTCTGTTTTTGCCAGTCCTAGGGCTCAAACTCATTGCTTGCACAGTGTCTCTGAACTTTTTTACTTAAGCTATCATTCTATCACTTGAACCACAACTCTACTTCTGGCTTTTTTGGTAATTAATTGGAGAAAAGAGTCTCAGGGTCTTTCCTGCCTGGGCTGGTTTTGAACTAACATCCTCAGATCTCAGCCTCCTGAGTAGATAGGGTTATGAGTGTGAACCAACAAAATTTGGCTTCAATCAAATGATCATTTGCCAAAAAAAAATTCATTTTATTATGTTCACAGATGTAATTAATGATATATAAGACAAATACCCTAAAAGTTATATATTTAATTTAGAAAATTCAAATATATGTTATATATTACACATGTATATTGTTATGTATTCAATCTTATTTGGTTTTCAAGAGCTTTAAGCTGACAGTAGTACAGTTACTAAACAGATGCTCTACCACTTGAGTCTCAGAACAGCACAGATACAATGGCCAATTATAGCATAGCACAGATGGAAAGTCCATTTCAACTAATTGAATTTTTTAATTTGGGTGGTACTAGGGTTTATACTCTAATTAGTTAGGTAAGCACCTTCTTACTCAAGCCATGCTCCAAGTTTTATGAAACTTCTGTATGAAATAATTCACATAATTTTTTCTAATATACAATGCAACATGGCCTTATACTCATTTCCAGTGTTTAGGGTTGCTATGCTAATAGGATAACTAAAGGCTCTTGATCTTAAAGCTACCCCTTCAGTAAGAAGATAAAAAGCTTTATGATATAGCAGTGAAGAATTGTAAGGGAAAAGGAAGAGAAAATTAAATGTTGAAAAGAAAACCATTGACTACATGGTATGGGCAGAGGCGAAGTGACAAGAGAAAATTGATAGTTTTACAGATTTAAAGTTATCAAGTTCAAGAAGAGAATTTGATTTTTTGAATAGGAAATACTTTGAGCAAAGTAATATCATTTGAGCAGTTATCTAAAAACTTATTTTAGCTTTGAGGTTAAACATAAAAACAATAAAAAGCAGAAGGGAAGACTGGAAAGAGATTTATCAGAAAGCACTTCTCCTATGACAAGATAGATCTTCAAAAACGTCTTAACATCTCAAATAAATACTGTTCAATTATAGTATTCATTTATAAAAGCAAATATTGTATGTGGGCAAATGAAAACACTTAGGGTAGTATGTCCATTTGGTTTAACTTGAGTTATTTCTATGGCAGTTTACTGTACTTTGTTAGGATTAATATAGTCAGCAACATTAAATCCCTTTAAGGTAGGTGTCTCTGTGTTTTCTTTTAGCTATAAAGAGAATACAATGAGGTTATCAAGAATTCACCATGGTCAGCCAGTGAAGCCTCTGGATCGAGCTGTCTTCTGGGTGGAGTTTGTCATGCGCCACAAAGGAGCCAAACACCTTCGCCCAGCTGTCCATGAGCTCAACTGGTTCCAGTACCACGCTCTGGATGTGATTGGCTTCCTGCTGGCCTGTGTGGCAGCTCTCATCTTCATCTTCACAAGATGTTGCCTTTTTTGTTTCTAGAAGTTTACTAAAAGTAGAAAAAAAAAGAAGAAAAGAGACTAATTGTATCTATTCTGAAGCTCTGGCTGTTAATGATTCCAGCAAGAAGAGTTTGTCATGGCCTTCTTTCCTAGTGTGGCAAAAAAAAAAAAAAACTTTAACAACTTACTTTGTCAAAGTTTGTTTGCAGTGATTCACTTCCTGATTTAGACATGAAATATTTCAGCTCCATGGAAAAAGCACTTGGGAAAAAATTATAATGACTCCAAATGTATTGATTCTGAAAACTATTGGCAAAAGTCATACTAAATTTAAACTCACACAAAATTTTCTTACCTTAACTGAGGTTCCCAAGTTTTCAGTAGAAACTGTCAAAAACCTCCTCCTGATACATTGCATTTTCACATATTTAGCCTGCCTTGCCTTATTTTGGAGTAGAATGTGTATATTTTATTATTTCCTAATAAAATGTTCAACAACTAGGTTTGTACAAAAGGGTCACATTTTCCATTTGCTTCTGGGAGGTAATGGTTCTGCTCTCCTCACTGCACATCCAGACTCCACATCACCTGTCCATCACCAAGCCACGTTTATCTTACTCTACAAAAGGCAATATCTCAATGGAATTAGAAACATTTTTATCTACCTGTTTTTCACTATAAGGTTAAAATACTTTGGAATCCCTTTGATAGTTTTTTTTTCCTTTTTCCTTATAGACATTTATAAACATTAAACTGGATGTTTGCATTAGCATTTCAATTTCTGATATACATCCAGCCTCAACTGTTCAATTTTTCCTCTTCAGATGAACGCGCACACATAGATAGTCCCACTTTGTGCAGAGTGTGTTGTAAGATTCAGTGAGTTTGTTTATTGTTCTAAACTTACTCATTTTCCAATTCATGCCTCATATTCCCTTTTCCTCTGGAGTAGGAAAAAATAAAGTGGCTTAATGACATAATGAAAATTTAGAAAAATGGGAAATTGACAATAGAATTCTTCAATTAATTTTGGAGTAATTGTCAGATTTTTAAAAATATAAGCATCTCACTTCTGGTTGTTCATGACTGTCATCCTGATTACTCAGGGACTGATATTCAGAAGATCACAGTTTGAAGCAAGCAGAAAATCTATGAGACTCAATCTCCAAAATTACCAGCAAAATTCAGAGTTGAAGTCTTGATTAAAATGTCACATTGATAGCCCAGGAAACAAGATAACTGAATTGGAAAAAAGCCTGTGTTCAATCCCTAGTATTGCGCCCCCCCAGAAAAGAAAAAAAGAAAGAAACTACATAAGCCTGGATTAAATTTTTCCAAACCTATTGTGTAATGCTTACTAATTTTAATCAATCATGTAAAACTTGGAAGAATTAGAATCAAATACATGAACAATAAATTTTAAAAATATATTTCATAAATATATAATTCATAAATATATACATTTACATTAAATAAATATAAACAAATAAAATATAGAAAGATACCAAATAGAAATTAAGTGAACTGCGAGGTGCTGGTGGCTCTTAGCTACTTAGGAGGCTGACATCTGAACACACACACACACACACACACAGTGGAAGTAGAGCTTTGGCTCAAGTGGTAAGAGTTAAGGGAGGGCTGGGAAGGTGGCTCAGTGGTAAAGCGCATGCCTTGCATGCATGAGGCCCTGAGTTTGATTCCTCAGCACCACATAAGCAGAAAAAAAAGCCGGAAGTGGCGCTGTGGCTCAAGTGGTAGAGCACTAGCCTTGAGCTGAAAAGCTGAGGGACAGCTCCCAGGCCCAGAGTTCAGGCCCACAACTGGACCCAAAAAAAAACCAAAAAGCCAGGGACAGTGTCCAGGCCTGGAATTCAAGCCCCAGGAACTACATATAAGAAGAAAAAGAGAAAGGGAAACAAAGAAAAAGCGAGGGTGGATGGAAAGGGGAAACAAAGGAGGAGGCTACAATGCTTGATAAGAAATGTACTCATTATCTTGCCCATGTAATTGTAACCCCTCTGTACAGTATTTTCACAATAAAAAGAAAAAGAGAGGGAGTGGAGAGAGAAGGAAGGAAGGAAGGGAGGGAGGGAGGGAGGAAGGAAAGAGAGGAAGGGAGAGAGGGAGGGAGAAATTAATGTAATAAATCATCTTTAATATAAGATACATATTTATTTATTGTTATTGTAAAGGTGATGTACAGAGGGGTTGCAGGAGTATTTCAACAGGATTTAAAATACTGAATTTTGCAAGATGTCAAAAACATTCCACTCATTTTTAATACAAGGAAATGAAACGTTCTATCATCAAGGTGAATGAAATTAAAATTCTGAGTACACCTACACAACTGGACATGAGTCTCAACAACACAGCCACCTGCATGTTTAATAAAGACCTAGTGTTTCCTAGCACCTCTAACTAAAAAAAAAAAAAATACTGATTTTAGTAACCTAAAAACTGGTCTTAATAGCTGGGTGCTGGTGGCTCATGTCTGTAATGTTAGCTACTTAGGAGGCTCAGATCATAGTTCAAAGCCAGCCCAGGGAAGATCGGTTCTAGAAGACACTTCTTTCCAATCAACCATCCAAAAGCTGAAACTGGAGTTGTGGCTCAAGTGAAAGAGTGCTAGCCTTGAGTAAAAAAAGATCATGGATGTTCAGTCCATCCTGAGAAAATGACCCATTCCCCGTGTCTTTCCTCAGTGCCCACCTGGCCCCTTCCCTAGAAGCCCCAGCCCAGCATTCCTATTCCAGGTAACTGACACACCTGGGGACAGTGGGAGGTCCCTAGGTCCTACTGTCTTCCTTCCAGCCCACCTCCTTCCTGTCTTGTCACCTGCTCCTGGTTTTACCCCCTGGCGCCCTTGCAGCTTTTGCCTGGCCTCTTGCCCCTTTCTCCAGCTCCCTCCCCTCTCCCTTCCCCTGCATGCACCTCCATCTTGTGCAGGTCAACAGTATTTGTCCCCCAATAAACTCTTTTCTGCCTGAACGATGTGGCAGTAGCCTTTCGGCTGAACCTTACAAGGGACGATTGCCCAGGCCCTGAGTTCAAGCCCAAGAACCAGGGGAAAAAAATACTATAATTAAAAAAAAATCCTCATTTGTCATTAATAACAGCCAGAGTTTCGTCAGCAAATAGGATGGTATTTCTTATGAAAGAGCTCTAATATATCTTAATATCAACTTTTTAAATACACAGAAGATAAGCATTTTTATAATATATATTAATTTTGATACTTATTTCTTAATCCACAAAAGATCATCTTTTTCTCTCTCCTTGATGGACATAATATAAAACCGAGATCTTATCTCAGTAATGAAATCTATATTGAATGGAGCATTCGGGGGCTTTGTCTAATTGAGGAAGCTTCGCCACTGGGAAAGAAAGCTGAAAATACTGCACTTTCTAGTCATGCCCTGGGAAACAGGAGGTCTGTCCCCTCCTATTACCTCCCAGGGCCGCTCCTCCCTGTGGTTAATCTGTGCTATCTGGGGTTAATACTTCTTCCTAGGAACAGAAAAGTTGCAGACCAGTTCTAACTCGATGAAGGAACAAAGGCGGTGCAAACATGTATGTTCTTAGCTTTACCTTCTCAGGAAAACCCCAATTTAAGACTTTGTCCATGAGGGTTGCAGTCATACATATTCTTAAATTGAAGGGATTGGGGACCCAGGGGTGATAACCTTACACCTGCGCAGATCCCGTCCAGAAAACTTAATCCTGCATTTCCCTACAACCAGCCCCCTGTCGTTAGGGGGCTGTTGTTAGACTCTTCCCACACCCGAGCCTTTGAAGGCTGAAGCTGTAATGCGCTTGCGCTGGAGCCAACTGTTTCCCTGTGCTCTGAGCTTTCACTTTTAGTATTAAAATCCTTGCTTCTGCGTATGTGTTCTTCAGTTGCTTGTTTGCCATTCCAGGAATCTTGCGCTCTTTCATCTCTGAGACCACCCATAAACAATATCAAGACTTGCGTAAGGCCCAAGGGCCGAAAGGAAGGTTTGTGAACTTTATGTACATTCTGAAACTATTCTTTAAAAAGCTTGTTATTCATATTAACAGGAAGCATCAGTGTCGGTAGGGGACGGAGGGTAGAATGGTGGTAGTGTCAGCGGATGCAGGTGAAGGTTTGTGAAGTTTCCCTCAAAAAGGAAGGACTCTTCACTTAGAGTCCTTGACTTCAATCACAGAATAATAATTTCTGGACAAGTCACAATGGTAAGAGAACTTGGTGTAGCTTTATTGAGTAAGTAAGTGATGGTTTGTAAAGAGGACTCAAAGGATAGTTTACTGAAAATCTAAACTCAAATACCATCATGTCTAACCTATTGCTTTCAAAAGAATGTTTGGAGAAAGACCGAGAAATTCTGACAAAGTTTAAGACAACCCATAAAGGAATACAGAATTAAGACAGATATAAAATAATTTTAACCATAAGTAACTCATCTTTATCAATGAAGTGATAAATTTAAATCTTCAAACAAGCTGAACTTAATACAATCTTAGCAAAACTATAACGATAGGTAACCAAAAATGAGTTAAAATCTTATATAATACCTTATTTCAAGTCCTCTAACTACATCCTAAAGCAGCAGGTAAAGTAAAATAATACCTAACATGTTAACATATAGCTGCACAGTAATTCAGTCTCAGACAATCATAATATAAAATCATAAATATAAAAGTGATAGTACATAACTTTTACAATCATTTTTATTGCGAAAATACTGTACAGAGGGGTTACAATTACATGGGCAAGATAATGAGTACATTTCTTTTTTATGGTAAATTGTGACTTTATTTAGAAAGAGATTATTAATACTTTTTTATTTCTTTTGGTCGGTCATGGGGCTTGAACCTTTTTTAATTTTTATTTTTTATTGTGAACATAGTTTACAGAGGGGTTACAATTACATGGGCAAGATAATGAGTACATTTCTTATCAAGCATTGCAGCCTCCTCCTTTGTTTCCCCTTCTCATCCTCCCGGCGCCTCCCCCACCCAATCCTCCCCGCCCCTCCTTCCCTCCCACCAAAGTTGTAAAGTTCGTTTTGACATAACAACTTATACATCTCAACTTTTACAATCTTGAAGTCACAAAGTTCTGTTTATTCTTTTGCAGATCATTCCCACTATATGTGCACCTTGAACTGTAGTGTTGTACTTTAATTTCTTGTTTGATTTACTCATATGTGATAAAAAAAAAATCCAGAGAGGAATAAGAAATGACAACAGAAAAAAATAAAACCCCATTGCTCCAAGATGCCTTTGAAATGGACTTCACTTGTTCTTCTGATACAACTAATATGTTTTCTGGCTCCGGGAAACTGTGGGAAGCTGCTAATGTTGCCTATGGAATACAGCCATTGGATCAATGTCAAAGTGATCCTGGAAGAGATGGTGCGGAGAGGTCATGAGGTGACTGTTCTAGCATCACCTGCTTCCATTCATGTGGATTCTGGCAAGGCATCTGCTTTTAAATTTGAGGTTTATTCTTCATCTTTGGATAAAAGTGACCATGAGAATGTTTTCAAATATTGGATCAATGAATGGATATATGAACTTCCAAAATATTCATTTTGGAAAGCCTATTCAGAAATGCAAAAAACATTCATGCATTTTTCAGATGTTAACGAAATGCTCTGCAAAGATATAGTGTTCAACAAGGAACTTATGACAAAACTACAAGAATCGAAGTTTGATGCCCTTCTGGCAGACCCTGTGGTTCCCTGTGGAGAACTGTTGGCTGAGCTACTCAATATTCCTTTTGTGTACACTCTCCACTTCTTCCCTGGCTACACCTACGAGAAATACTGTGGAGGGATTCCAGTCCCTCCTTCCTATGTGCCCGTTCCTATATCAGGACTCACTGATCAAATGACATTCATGGAGAGAGTAAAAAACATGATATTGGTGATGTTTTTTGACTTTGGATTAGAAATATTTAATGAGAAGAAGTGGAATCAGTTTTATAGTGAAGTTCTGGGTAAGCTACATCATCAACTGTTACTTTGAAATCTGAAGTTTTCTGCCCCTTTGTCTATGAGTTTGTGTATAATAAAATGAGAAGTGTAATAAAATCAGAAGATGGACTGAAAGTAGAATCTGATGATGTAAGAATGGAAAACGGCCCATTCATCTCAGAGGACTATGGAAGGATTGCTTTAGGGAAGCCTGTTAGAAGCTTGTGGCCATCCCTGTTCAGAATACCACTAATTTTTTGGTCAGAGAAATTGCTTACCCATTTTACTATACCTTTCTTTCATGTTAAAGAACTGTAATGAAAAAAAAAAAGAACTGTAATGAAAACCTTTAGCAAATGTCTCACTATCCATTACAATATTTGTCTAAGAGGAGAAACCTTTTGCAATTGTTTTTCAGTATCTAAGCTATGACTTTCAACAAGTACATATATATATATATATATGTATATACACAGTTGTGCATATGTACATGTGTACGAGTGTGTATGTGTGTGTAGTCAGTTAATCTTATCAATCTCTTAGTAGGAATGATGTCACTAGGAATTTTGTTGTACATTTTGAAAGCTCAGACTTGACTTGGAGAACCCAGGATCAAGAAAATTCCTGGTCAAACTATAAAAACTACACTGTATTCTCCTTGAAAAGCTGCATCTGACACTGTAATAGTGTTATTAAGTGAGTCTAGTGATAAAAATGGCTTTAAATTCATATTTGCTGCTTTCATAGCTTTGAGATAGTATCATTTATATAATATAATGTATGTAGACATATATCTTTTAGCAAAACAGAATATACATCTTGCCTGCAGAATTCTAAGTCATTTCAGGGAATCACATACCATAAATTTCCTGATTATCCCGCGTGTTGTATTTTCTATTGTATTCAGGGAGACCCACTACAATATTTGAAGCAATGAGGAAAGCTGACATATGGCTCATTCGAACCTATTGGGATATTGAATTTCCTTGCCCACTCTTACCAAATTTTGAATTTATTGGAGGATTCCACTGCAAACCTGCCAAACCTCTGCCTAAGGTAAACCTGTTTATTAAACCTGCCGTATTACTGGTTTGTACTGAGTATCTGTTGGAAATGACTCTGCCTTCCTTATTCAAGGAGAGAGATAAGAATTGTGATAAAGTATCCTGTTGAATATGGACTTGCATTTCTATCCCATCACAGCTGACTGTGTTTCATTACCACCAAGAAACAAAAGTAGGAGAACCAGTTTCATTGTGACTATGGTCAGTCAGTGTAAGCTCTCATTATGGAATTCTTTTTTTTGGGGGGGGGGTGGTGGGGTCCGGTCATGGGGCCTGAACTCTGGGCCTGGGCGATGTCCCTCAGCTCTTCAGCTCAAGGCTAGCGCTCTACCACTTGAGCCACAACACCACTTCCAGCTTTTTTCTTTTTTGCTCATGTGGTGCTGAGGAATCAAACCCAGGGCCTCAGGCATGCAAGGCAAGCACTCTACCACTGAGCCACCTTCCCAGCCCTTATGTAATCTTAAGAAAGAATAAATCATTCATTCAAGGAATATTTATAAAGTGTATACAACATGTCAAATAAATGCTGAATATGTCCAGAAAAAATAGATACACGATTCTGAAACAACATCTATTTTATATTCACTTCATTTCAGAACTTTGGAAAGAAATAAGCAATTATATGAAAGTGTACCCTAGGAAAATACATCAATATTAAGGAAACATAAAGTAGACATTACAGATAACATCTTAGATTTAGTTCATACATTTAAAGCTTAACTGGATAATGTACTGAAATAGATGAATGGATAGGGGGAGGGAAGAGCGAAGAACAGAATCATAAGGATAATTCTGAAGAGCTCCAAGCTTAGTTTAGCAGGAGGAGGATAATAAAAATGCAAATGAGCCAGGCTCATGCTTATAATCCTAACTACTCAGAAGGCTGAGATATGATGATCATGGTTCGAAGCCAACCCACGCAGAAAAGTCCCCATGAGATTCTTATCTCCAATTAACCACTCAAAAACCAGAAGTGGCACTGTGGCTCAAAGTGGTAGAACACTAGCCTTGAGCAAAAGAGCTCAGGGACAGCACCCAAGCCCTGAGTTCAAGCCCCATGACTGACAAAAAAATTGTAGATGATTCTGGAGAGGTAAGTGGGAGCCAGAGGAGTATTGGTTTGAAACACTTATTAATGCTGTTAGAGCAAGCAGGCAGGGTGGCACACCTGTAATCCTAGTTGCTCAGCTGACTAAAATCTGAGGTTGTAGTTCAAAGCCAGCCTAGGCAGGAAAGTCTGTGAGACTCATATTTGATTAACCACCAAAAGGACAAAAGTGGAGCAGTGGCTCAAGTGTTAGAGCACTAGCCTTGAGCAGAAAAGCTCAAAGATGGCTCCCAGACCTTGGGTTCAAGCACCAGGACCAGCACAAAAAAAGAAAGAAAGGAAGAAAGGAAGGAAGGAAGGAAGAAAGAAAGAAAGAAAGAAAGAAAGAAAGAAAGAAAGAAAGAAAGAAAGAAAGGAGAAAGAAAGAAAGAAAGAAAAAGAAAGAAAGAAAAGAAAAAGAAAGGAAGGAAGAAAGGAAGGAAGGAAGAAGGAAGGAAGGAAGGAAAGAGAGAAAAGTGTTGAGTGTGGAAGCATGGGGAGAGGCAAGGCTCAAGTGGCAGAGTGTCAACAGAACAAGCAAGTGAAGCAGGAACTTGAGTTCAAACTCTCATACTACTCACAAAAATGTTAAGCATGGAAAGATATGAGGTTTTTTTTAAAGAATACCTCAAAATGCATTTACCATGTTAGATTGCAGAGGCAGAAGATGATGAAAATGGAAAACGTTAAATTGCATGAGCAGAAAGTTCATAGAGATGATTACGCCCACTCATATGTTAATAGTCCATCTTCATGCTGTGTTATGTAGAAAATAATCAATACAGTAAAACACTAATGTAGAATTATCTAGGGATATGTGGGCTGTTGTAATCATTCATGCTTTTGTTTGTTTTGCAAATTGTCTCATAAATGACTAAACTTTATCATGTACATTGACTACCCATACCCTTTAAAGGTGGGGTTTTAAAAGTCAACTTAAGTTTCTTATTTAGCATTTTGTGGCACACTGAATATTCCTGTGCAGAATAATTTGAATTATGTTTGAGCTTGAAGAGGAGGAAGTCATATTGCTGAAAAGAATCTACCAATGATTTTATCTTGGGACACAGCAAGTACAGAGCTGGCAGAGCAATGCCTTCTGTTACAAATGATGATTCATTTGCTAATATGTTGGGCCAGACACTTTAGCAAGGATTCCACTTTTTTTTTTTTTTGTCAGTCATGGGGCTTGAACTCTGGGCCTGGGCGCTGTCCCTCAGCTCTTCAGCTCAAGGCGAGCGCTCTACCACTTGAGCTACAGCGCCACTTCCGGTTTTCTGGTGGTTTATTGGAGATAGGAGTCTCAAGGTCTCTCCTGCCCGGGCTGGCTTTGAATCGCGATCCTCAGATCTCAGCCTCCTGAGTAGCTAGGATTACAGGCGTGAGCCACCAGCGCCCGGCTAAGGATTTCACTTTTAATAGGAACTAGTCATCCAACTGATCAAGGATGTATTCTCAAGGAAAATCCTAGAAATAGATATTCTGCAGCTTAAGTTACAAGAAAATATATGAGTTTTGACTGAATTCAAGAAAGGAAATGCTAACATTTTATTGTAATTTTCCACACACTTGTCAGCTTAACATGTAATCTTTCTCAGAAATATAAAACATGACATTTCATACTATTTTCAAGCAGACTCATTGTTTCCTTGCTTTTACTCCAGCATTTAAATTATGCCTTGGGATCCTAAACTAGTACAGCTTAGAACATGATAGGGTTGTTTGCCTTAGCAGAATGATATTTCTTCCAAATACTAATCACTCAGAATGTCTCATTGACACTGCCTTGGGTAATTTGGGTTTCAGAATAATAGGAGCCTAACAGAAGGAACACAGAGAAAATATATACTGCCTCTGTACTATAGACATATATGTCCTTACCTTTGGTTACTGAAAAGAAACTTTTTTTTGGGGGGGGGGGTCCGGTCGTGGGGCCTGAACTCTGGGCCTGGGCGCTGTCCCTCAGCTCTTCAGCTCAAGGCTAGCGCTCTACCACTTGAGCCACAGCGCCACTTCCGGCTTTTTTCTTATGTGGTGCTGAGAAATCGAACCCAGGGCCTCGAGCATGCAAGTGCTCTACCACTGAGCCACCTTCCCAGCCCCTGAAAAGAGACTTTTTAATTTGCAATTACTAAGGAATTTGGTTAGCAAATAACATGATATTTCATAAAGTGGCACATAAGATCTGGTATTTTAAATTGTCATTCTACTTTTAAGAAATAAGTAGAAAGCAAACATTTTAATAGTATCATTTTCATATGATCCTAACACATTAGTAATGTGCAACTTAACATGCCAATGGAACAAGCAAGTCAAGCATGAGTAAAGGCCCCAAGTTCAGATTCTGGTACCCCCAAAAATGGTAATATGACTCTATTTATGTCATATAATGTATTCCTTCCCAAACAAAATGAGCTATTGAAGCTTTTCTATATTCCAACAATGAGAAGAGTGAGGCTGAAATCAGTAAAATACTCCTTTTGTAATAGCACAAACCAAAAACCCTTGGAATTAACTTAACCCAAGATGTGAAGGACCTGTATGATCAAAAATTTTAAAACCTGAAAAAAGAAATTAAAGCATATTTAAGGAAGTGGGAAAACCTCCCATGCTCCTGGGTTGGGAGGATTAACATCCTGAAAATGGAATACTGCCCAAAGCTATCTACAAATTCAATGTAATACTCAACAATATTGCAACAAGATTCTTCAATAATATAGAAGAAGCAATGTAAAAATTCATATGGAACAATAAAAGACCCAAAATAGCAAAAACAATCCTTAGCAGTGCTGGAAGAATATCAATACCAAACTTCAAAGTCTATTACAAAGCTGGAGTAACAAAAACAGCTTGGTAATGGCACAGGAACAGGTCTGGGTGGGATGGAATAGAAGAGAAGACCCATAAATGAACCCACCAACTTATGGTCACTAATCTTTGATAAGGGAGCCGAAAAAACAGGATGGAAGAAAGACAGCATCTTCAAGAAATGGGGCCAGCAGAATTGGAGATAAACATGTAGAAAGATGATATTAGATCCTTATATGTCACCCTGTACCAATATCAAGTCCAAACTGATCAAAGACCTCAATATAAGACCAGATATCCTGAAAATATTACAGGAAGGGATGGGGAAAACACTAGAGCTCCTTGGCACAGGTTGAAACTTCCTAGACAACGATCCAGAAACACACCAAATCAAAGAAAGACTGGACAAATAGGATTGATATCAAAATGAAGAGTTTCTGCATGGTAAAGGACATAGCTAGCAAGATAAATAGAAAGCCCACGGATTGTGGGAAGCTCATTACTAGCTATACGTCAGACAAGGGCCTCATATCTAAAATATACTTCGAATTCAAAAAATTAAACTCCCCACCAAAAAGTAAGCCCCCCGAAAACAAATCCTCCAAGAAAAGCAATCCCATCAATAAGGGTGCTAAAGTTTAAAAGACAGACTTCTCCAAAGAAAAAAATAATAATGGATAATATGGGCTGGGAAGGTGGTTCAGTGGTAGAGCGCTTGTTTTGCATGCATGAGGCCCTGGGTTCGATTCCTCAGCACCACATAAGCAGAAAAAGCTGGAAGTGGTGCTGTGGCTCAAGTGGTAGAGCGCTAGCTTTGAGCTGAAGAGCTGAGGAACAGCGCCCAGGCCCAAAGTTCAGGCCCCATGACTGACAAAAAAAAAAAAGGAAAGAAAGAAAGAGAGAGAGAGAGAGAGAGAAAACAAAGAAAGAAAGAAAGAAAGAAAGAAAGAAAGAAAGAAAGAAAGAAAGAAAGAAAGAAAGAAAGGAAGGAAGGAAGGAAGGAAGGATAATAGACACATGAAGAAAAGTTCAATAGCTCTGGCCACAAAAGAAATGCAAATCAGCTCTTCTGCCTGCTCCACGCTCCACCCTCCCTCCCTCCCTGGCTTGGAGCTCCTGCTGAAGCCAGCGCTGCCGGCTCCCCCTGGCCGCCATCATGATCATCTACAGGGACCTCATGAGCCAAGATGAGCTGTTCTCTGACATCTACAAGATCCCGGAGATCGCGGGCGGGCTGTGCCTGGAGGCGGAGGGCATCAAGATGGTCAGTAGGACAGAGGGTACCATTGATGACTCGCTCATTGGTGGAAATGCCTCCGCCGAAGGCCCCGAGGGCGAAGTACCAAACGCACAGTAGTCGCTGGGGTGGACATCATCATGAACCATCACTTGCAGGAGACCAGTTTCGCAAAGGAAACCTACAAAAAGTACATCAAAGATTATACGAAATCACTTAAGGAGAACTTGAAGAACAGAAACCTGAAAGAGTAAAGCCTTTTATGACAGGAGCTGCAGAGCAAATCAAGCACATCCTTGCTAATTTCAATAACTACCAGTTTTTTATTGGTGAAAACATGAATCCAGATGACATGGTTGCTCTGCCTGGACTACTGTGAAGATGGTGTGACCCCCATTTCTGATTTTCTTTGAGGATGGTTTAGAAATGGAAAAATGTTAACAAATTGGGCAACCATAACTGGCTGCTGCTTGTCATCCACACAACAACAGGACGTAAGACAAATGGGACTGATGTCATTTGGAACTCTTCATTTCTTTTGACCATGGTTTATTTGGAGTGGAGACATTGTTTTTTAAGAAAAAAAAAGTTATGTAGGTTGAACTCAAAAAAAAAAAAAAGAAAGAAAGAAATGCAAATCAAAGCAACTTTGAGATTCCATCTCATTATCAAGATAACAAATAATAATAGAGATGTGGCCAAAAGAGAATGCTACTATACTGTAGGCAGGAATGTAAACTTGTTCAACCACTCTAGAAAGCAATATGGAGGTTTCTCAAGAGGCTAAACATAGAGTTTCCCTATAACCCAGAAATCCCATTCCTGGGCATTTACCCAAATGACCACAAATAAGCCCACAATAAAGCTACCAGCATAACTGTGTTCAATGCAGCATTAGTTACCATAGCTAAGATAACCAACCCAGATGGCCTCAGTAGATGAATGGATCAAAAAAATGTGGTCTATACATAATGGAATTCTGTGCCTCCACCAAAAAGGATGGCATTGTCCCATTCATAAGGAAATGGAAGACTTGGAAAAATCTATATTAAGCAAGGCAAACCAGATCAAAAGAAACAAAGGCTGCATGGTTTCCCCCATTTGTGGTAATTAGAACATGTCTAGGATATTTTTAGGAGAGGATCACAATGGCTCAATAGCAATCTGGGTGTGACCATATAAAATGATGCTTATCAAAATGGATTCCAAGAAATGGAAGCAAAAGTGTTTTTTTATTGTACTATTTGCGGTTATTTCTTTTTTCTTTCTATTTTTTTCTTTGATGTTTCCTCATTGTTACTGTTTTTTACATGTATACCCTTTGTCTTGTATATAAGTTTATCTGATTTGGGGAAGGGAAGGGGAATCACAGAAATGTGGCAAAGAGAGAACTGATTCAACAGAGATAGTAGTCACCATGTTGGAAATGAACTTTACAACGTGGGGAGCAGGAGAGTGGGGAGAGAGAGAGAAAATGAGGAAGAGGTTAGCATAGTTCAAAAAGAAATGTATTCATAGCCGGCACTGGTGGCTCATGCCTGTTTTCCTAGCTACTTAGGAGACTGAGATGTGAGGATCATGGTTCAAAGCTAGTCGGGGAAGGAAAGTCCAAGAGACTCTTATCTCCAATAAACTACCAGAAAACCAGAAGTAGTGCTGTGGCTCAAGGGGTAGAGCGCTTGCCTTGAGCTGGAGAGTGGAGGGACAGTGCCCGGGCCCAGAGTTCAAGCCCCACTACTGACCAAAAAATAAATAAATAAAAAAGGAAATGAACTCATTACCTTACTGATGTTACTATAACCCCTTTGCAATAAAATGAGCTATTGAGTAACTGAAAATAGCCATTACTCTAATAAAACCTAATAATACTTGAATTTCCCTCAGATTTTTAAAACAATGTTTTCTAGTATGTTTGCTGTGTTGTTGCTCTTTTGTAAGGGAAAACCTTTCTTCACAGGAAATGGAAGATTTTGTCCAGAGTTCTGGAGAGGATGGTGTGGTGGTGTTTTCTCTGGGTTCAATGGTCAGTAACATGACAGAAGAAAGAGCCAACACAATTGCATTAGCTCTTGCACAGATTCCACAAAAGGTAAGATTAAAGTCCATGTCTTCTTTAACCATTCTGAATTATTCCTCCATTGTAAAATAACAAAACAACAACAAAACATAGCACCTTAAAAAAAAACTCTGGAAAAAAAAACTCTGAAAAAGATATGAGTCCAGAAACTTCTTGTGTCAATAGTAAATTTGGAGGGGGAGAATGCCTCAAACAGTGGCAAGCACAAGGCCATGAGTTCAAATGCCTGTATAGCTAATACAACAACAACAAAAACATTACAGTATCTCTAATTCATCTTATAAATTGCTTTTACAGATATATGCCAGATGTTTTTCTTGATAGTAACTTTAGCATCATCACTGTAACCAGAAAGATAATACCAAATATGCAATAAGAAGTAGTAGATATTTTAGAGTGATTAGAGTGGAACTGCAGACAGATACACCAAAGTCACCTTATTATATTTTTTTCATTGAATTTGGTTGAATTTTTTTATTGTGAAAATACTGTACAGAGGGGTTACAATTACATGGGCAAGATAATGAGTACATTTCTTTTCAAGCATTGTAGCCTCCTCCTTTGTTTCCCCTTCCCATCCTCCCCCCGCCCTCCCACCCAATCCTCCCCCCTCCCACCCCTGCACCAAACTTGTAAAGTTTGTTTTTGACATAACGAAAGTCACCAAATTCTGCACTGCTGTTCCTTTCAAGATTCTTGATGACGCCATATACATATATATATATATACATATACATATATATATATACATACACACATATATATACACACACATATATATATACACACACACATACATTTTTAAAAAGATAAACTACTCAAAGTAAAATTAATGTATGGCCAATTCTTTCTAATTTAGTACACTTTTATATCAGAATTATAATGACTGTCCCAAAATTTCATAAATGATTGAATTTTCACTGAATACATTTTTATGAATATCATGACTCAATTACCATTAGTTGATTATAAATGATGAGAAATGTAGAGGTATTCTATTTCCTTCAGACCTTTGGTAGTTCATATAACTTTAAAATATCTTATCAAGAGTCCTTATCTATTCATGTGGAAAATATTTAACTTACAAATCAGTACTGTAGAATTCAATCATGCTGTAAGTTGACATTTGAGACATTGAATAATATTTTCTCTACCTAACAGGTTCTATGGAGATATGAAGGCAAGAAACCAGATACCCTAGGATCCAACACTCGGTTGTACAAGTGGCTCCCCCAGAATGACCTTCTTGGTAAAATTCAAAGGAGCAAACAGTGAAAACACAAAAAATAGCCAGTTGTGAACATAATGGCTCAAAAGAAAACACATTTCTTGAATATTTATTATTTCAAACCTCAGAAATAACTTGTCTTCACATTTTTCTAATATTAAAGTAAATAAATCAATTGTAAAATTGTCACTGTACTGTACACACTCACTTCTTTCTGGGCAAAATCAAAGTGTCTTTATTTCAGATAGAATTGCTTCTCCAAGCACTTTTTCAGTCACTTTGTGGATTGGCCCACTATTGTTTGTTTCAGACACTTTCCTTATTTCCCTACTGCAGAAGAATTTTGAAGGTCACTGTCAATGACATCCTCTCTAGTATTACCAGGGATTCTGCATATTCCATGAAGCTAAATCAACAAACTTTCTCATGAAGTGGTAACATACTTCTCCATGAACTGTAGCCTATATTTCTTGTGATTCTGGCATGACACCCACCACACTTCATGTTACCCTACATAGCAAATTTGTTGACTTTGCTATTTCTTTCTGAGAACAAGTTCGATATAGTACCTAGATTTTTATTTGGCATATGTTGCACCTTTTACAAAAATGTTGCTTTGGTTTTCCTCTTGTCAATCCTGTTTTCATTTTCCAATCTGAAGTCACACATTACCTCTTTAAGGGAGCCTTGAATTGGCTCTCCAGTATATCTAGAGGGCTGTTGCTCTGAGATAGCAAAACCAATTCAGTGGAGCTTCATTACTATGCTCTCTACTATCTAGAAAATAGGAGCCCTTTTAAAGCATTCTGTTATACTTTCCTCATTTTGTTCCTGATATTTTAAATGGATAATTTTGTGAAAATTCATCCAATTACAGGTCATCCCAAAGCCAAGGCTTTCATAACTCACGGTGGAACCAATGGGGTCTATGAGGCCATCTACCACGGAGTCCCAATGGTGGGCATCCCTTTGTTTGCCGATCAACCTCATAACATTGATCAAATGAAAGCCAAGGGAGCAGCCATAGGACTGAACTTTCTCACATTGTCAAGTAAAGATCTTCTTGATGCCCTGAAGACAGTCATTAATGACCCTGTGTGAGTATAACTATTTTTTCATGAGATAGTATTATAGATGAGTATGTATTTCATTCCTATTTATAGGAGGATTTTATTGAAAAAGTTGTATGTGTGTGTGTGTGTGTGTGTGTGTGTGTGTGTGTGTCTGCTGGTCTTGGCTTGAAGTCAGAGCCTGAGTACTATCCCTGAGCTTTGTTGCTCAAGGATGGCAAGCTATCACTTGAGACACTTGAGCTCTACATTTCTCTGGTGATTAATCAGAGATAAGTATGTCACAGACTTTCCTTCCTAGGCTGGCTTTGAACCACAATACTCAGATCTTAGCCTCCCAAGTAGCTAAAGTAACAGGTATGAGACACTGTCACCCAGCTTAATGATTTTTTTAATCAAAAGAAATCTTTTTATATTGAACAAGAAAGATAAAGTTACATTTGATCTTCTTTAGTCATTGTATAATAAGCTAATGAAATAATTTCAAAATACACAAATAATACTGGTTATATATAACTATTTTTAATAAGAATACAATTCTTAAAATATGACTGAATCTACACAGAAAAAAATGATGAAATTGAAGGTAAAGTACAAATTTTTTTTATTGTAGACCTGAAATTTTTCAAAATTGTCACTTTTGGTGTAATTTTAAGTTCCATTGTTCACAGATTTAACTGATGACATAATACATATAAAATTTACATAAATATCAAACAGTAGTTAATTTATAAAATTCAAATGTATAAACTATTTTTACAGTCATGAAACTTCTTTTAGCAATATTGGAATTTGAATTCTGAACCTTGTCAATACTAGACAAATGCTCTATAGCTTGATGTGCAGATTGGAAATGCTGTTTCAATTATATGATTTGACATTTTCTGGCAGTGCTAGAGATTGAACTACCACCACCTTGCACTTAATAGACAAGTACTCTATCACTGGACCTACATTGCAGCCCCATGAAACATTTTTCTTTCTTTCTTTTTTTGGTCAGTCGTGGAGCTTGAATTCGGGGCCTGGATGTAGGCCCTGAGCTCTATTGCTCACGGCTAGCACTCTATTATTTTGACCCATAACGCCACTTCCAGTTTTCTGGTGGTTAATTGGAGATGAGTCTCATGGACTTTCTTGTCCTGGCTGGTTTTGAACAGCGATTCTCAGACTAGCTAGGATTACAGTGTGAGCCATCAGAACCCTGCTCCTGAAACTTTTTTTTTTTTTTTGTCCGTAGTGGGGCCTGAACTCTGGGCCTGAGCACTGTCCCTCAGCTCTTCAGCTCAAAGCTAGTGCTCTACCACTTGAGTCGTAGCACCACTTCTGGCTTTTTCTGCTTATGTGGTGCTGAGGAATCGAACCCAGGGCCTCATGCATGGAAGGCAAGCACTCTACAACTGAGCCACCTTCCCAGATCAACATGATTTTTTTTTTTTTGTCCATCATGGGACTTGAAGTCTGGGCTTGGGCACTGTCCCTCAGTTCTTCAGCTCAAGGCGAGCGCTCTACCACTTGAGCTACAGCGTCACTGAAACTTTTATATTATATAATTGATGCATTTTTTATCACACCAGTAAAATATGCAACATGATATTCTAATCATTCCACATGCTTGGGTTGCTATGTTAATACAATCTGGAAAATACCTTCTGACATAAGACCTTTAAACTAAGACCTCAATAATGAAACAAAAGCGAGCCTTGTGGTACAGTAGGGAATAATGTGTAAGTAAAAAGGGAGAGGACATTCAATTTTTATAAAGGTGTCGCAAAAAACACTATTAGCCTCAAGGTACAGCTAGAAAATGCATGTAATGGAAGTAAAGAGTGAGCAGAGGGCTAGGAATGTGGCTTAGTGGTAGAGTGCCTAGCATGCATGAAGCCTGGGTTCAATTCCTCAGTAATACCACATAAACAAAGGCCAGAAGTGGCATTATGATTCAAGTGGTAGAGTGTTAGCCTTGAGTAAAAGAAGCTCAGGGACAGTGCCCAGGCCCTGAGTCCAAGCCCTAGAACTGGAAAGAAAAAAAAAAAAAAAAGCATGAGCAAAGATAGAGTGACAGAGAAAATGAGCAATTCTAGCCATTTGGATACATCAAATCCAAGAAGAAAGTTGATTTTTTTCTTTAAAAAAATTTATAGGGGCTGGGAATATGGATTAGTGGTAGAGTGCTTGCCTAGCATGCATGGAGCCTTTGGTTCGATTCCTCAACATCATATAAACAGAAAATGTCTGAAATGGTTCTGTGGCTCAAGTGGTAGAGTGCAAGCCTTGAGCAAAAGAAGCTCAGGGACAGTGCTCAGGCCCTGAGTTCAAGCCCCAGGAAAAAAAAAACAAACCCATACACATAATGTGTAACAATGTGGTAGTTCATAAAGATCTGAGGTAAACGATTCGTATCTTCCATTTTGCTGCATTCTAATCCCTTGGGAATCCTTGCTAGCTCTTTTTTAAAATGTGTTTTTAACTTTTGTTGTTATTGTAGAGGTGGTATAGAGGCGAGCTGCAGTTATATAAGTCAGATAATGACTACATTTCTTTTTTCTTTTTTTTTGGGTCTGGTCGTGGGGCCTGAACTCTGGTACTGTCCCTCAGCTCTTCAGCTCAAGGCTAGCTCTGTACAACTTGAGCCACAGCGCTACTTCCGGCTTTTTTCTTTTTGTTTATGTGGTGCTGAGGAATCGAACCCAGGGCCTCATGCATGCAAGGCAAGCGTTCTACCACTGAGCCACCTTCCCAGCCCAATTACTACATTTCTATTTGGACAATGTCACTCCTATCTCACGCTTTCCCAGGTTTTTCCCTCCCATGCCCACTGCTGCATTTGTTCACCCTTTGTCCTTCCATTTCTGTGCCCCCCATAACCCTCCAAATAAATGAACAAGACCAAGAAAAGAAAGACAACAATGAAAAAATCCCTCTTGTTTTCATTTCCTGGAGTTCATTTTGATAAATCTTATTTGACATGATTAGCTGCACATAGGCATTGCACCTGTGTGTTCCTAAGATTATCCTCATCTCACTGTGGGTGAGTATCTAGAGTTGTTTCTAAGAAGAAATAGAATAAGTACCTGAAAAAGTAATATAATTTGAGCAATGCTGGTAAAATATTCTTGAGCCTAGGTAGAAAATAAAGGGCAAAAGAAAGCATTGTAATGAGGCTTTTCCCTCATCAGGATGTGATCCCTCTTCAAAAGCTTGAAAAAAAGAGATCTCCAGTTGAATTTCTATTTGCATTTTCTTGACGTAGAATCTCTTTATCATTTCCTTTCATGAAAAAAAAAGAATAATAACCTTCTTTCATGATATTTCTCTTTACTTCACAAATATTAGTCAGTCAGAATATCCAGTTAAGAAACAAACATTGTATATTGGTGAGCAAAAATAAAACATTAGGGTAGCATGTCCATAAGAGTTAATTGAAAAGATTTGCATGGTACTTTTAGAAAGCGTTACTTGGCTTAATATGTTTAGGCAATTGCTTCTATGTTTCTCTTTTAGATATAAGCAGAATGTAATGAAGTTATCAAGAATTCACCATGATCAGCCAGTGAAGCCTCTGGATCGAGCTGTCTTCTGGATTGAGTTTGTCATGCGCCACAAAGGAGCTAAACACCTTCGCCCGGCTGTCCATGAGCTCAACTGGTTCCAGTACCACGCTCTGGATGTGATTGGCTTTCTGCTGGCCTGTGTGGCAACTGTCATCTTCATCTTCACAAGATGTTGCCTCTTTTGTTGCCGGAAGTTTACTAAAAGTGGAAGAAAGAAGAAAGAGGACTAATTGTGCCTACTCCTGAAGCCAGAAGTCCTGTTAATGCCAGCAAAAAGAAGTTGCCTTTTCTAGATGATTACAACTTCCTTTGCCACCTCAAATATTTCTTGCAATTATTTACTTTTTGTTTAAGACCTGACTATTTCAGTCCAAGTGAAAAATGCTAAGAAAACCAAAAGGAGTCCAAATACACTTACTGTAAAATTTGTGGGTGAAAATCCTAAGTGAATTCTCACAAAGATAGTTTAAGTACAGGGAAGTTCCCAATTTTATTTTTGCTTTTTGTGCCATTACTTAGGACTTGACCTTAGGGCCTAGAAGCTGTCCCATAGCTTTTTCCCTCAAGGCTAGTGCTGTATCACTTGGGCTAAAACTCCACTTTTGACTTTTTGATAGTTGATTATAATAAGAGTCTCACAGACTGGCTTTGAACCATGGTTCTCAGCCCTCAGCTTCTTTTTTTTTTCTTTTTTTGCGGTCGTGGGGCTTGAACTCTGGGCCTGGGCACTGTCCCTCGGCTCTTCAGCTCAAGGCTAGTGCTCTACCACTTGAGCCACTGTGCCACTTCTGGTGGTTTATTGAAGATAAGAGTCTCATGGATTTTGCTGCTTGGGCTGGCTTTGAACCATGATCCTCAAATCTCAACCTCCTAAGTAGCTAGGATTACAGGCATGAGCCACCAGCGCCCAGACTTCAGCTTCTTGAGTGACTAGTATTACAGCCATGAGCCACCAGCATCTGACTTAGTTCCCAAGTTTTATACAAGATCATTGGAAAGCTATTCACAATATCAATAGGATTTTCAAGTGTTCATTCTGTTTTAACTCCATGTTTGTGCAAAATATCTTACTTTTTTACTATTTCTAAAGCACTCTATTGTGTAATTTGTGCACATATGACTCGCTTTTCCTATTTGGAATCAGTAGTACTGTTTGTGTTTCCATGCACCTCCATCCTTAGTATCCCTCCTTTCTTAAAGCACCTGACAAGATGCTTCTCTAACTACAAATAAAGTCATTCTTAATGGAATTCGAGTTTTTTCTATCAACTTTCCACTATAAAATTAAAATACTTTGAAAATTCTTTGGTTTATGGGTTTTTTTTCTCTTAGACATGTAGAAATGTTGAATTGGTTGTTCCCATTCTTATGTGAGCTTCTGAGAGTAGATACCTGGCCTCAATTGTTCAAGATTTCCTCACTCCAAATAAATGCATACACATATATGCCCACATTTTATACAACAAGACACAGTAGCAGCTTCTTCACAAGTATATCATAAATTCAATTAGTGTGTGGAATATTTGAATGATGACAATTGTTCTAAATTTCAAACTTGACACTATAACTCACTATAATCAGCAGTGATGGAAATTATTTTTAATTGAGTAGGAAATTATTTTTAATTGTATAGGAAACAGGTAAATCACACCACAAATACATTGCAAAGTCCACATTTAAGGAAATACTTCCCCATCAACAAGATTGATCCAAACTGAAAAATATCTGTTTGTCTTCTTGGGTATGAAGACAATCATCCAATCTCTCATGAAACATTCTCAATCCTTGGACAATAATATATATATATATATATATATATATATATATATGTATATGAACAATTGGCAGAATAAATGGGTTGGGAGGGATAGGTGAAAATGTTAAATGGGTGATACCAATCAAGACGCTTGGTATTCATAAACTGCTTTATTGAATGGTACCTCCTGTGTACAACTGCTTAAAGATAATGGAGATATTAAAATAATAAAAGATGTAATCCCTCTGTATGGTATTTTCACAATAAAAAACTTATTAAAAATAAAATAAAATAATAAAAGATGACAAAAGTCATTGATACAGAAGGCCAATGTAATTACATTATCACAATGTTACATAATTTTCATTATCCACAGGTTCTACGAAGAGTAAGATAAAGTGTCATGCTGATAGATCACAATGACTGCATCCAAGTCTTTAAATGGCCTGAGTATAGATATTTCTTGATGTTCTTTTAAACACACTTATAATGCACAATGTGATTTTTTATTGTTTCTTTGTATATTCTTCCCCCATGGTATAACCTCTATTGTCACTGTATTTGATTCTGGTACCTTGCATCTTGTATATACATTTTTCTAATTTGGGGAGGGGAAGGGAAATAACAAAATGCTGAAATAAGGATACAGGATGACCCATTGTAACAATGAGAAGTACAAGACACTATGTTGAAAGTGAACTTTACAACTTTGGCGGGGGGGGGGGGGGGGGGTGGGGAGGTGGGGAGGAAAGGGATGGTAGGGGGAAAACAAAGGAAGATAGGAAATGGACTCATTACCTTGCTCATGTAACTGTAACCCCTCTGTACAGAATCTTTACAATAAAAAAAATATATTTTAAAAAAGGAATTTCCTGTGTGAAAAGTAAACTATTATGATAACTATTTCAGTTAATTGAAAAGCAAAGGTATACACAGAAGACAAGATAGTACAAAAGGTATTTCTGGTTTGTAAGTGTTATGCTAACTTTGTATGTTCAGAAAGAATGTTTCAGATCCAAAGCATGCCCAAATGAAAGCCCTGTTCCACCAACTAAAATCTCATGGTATATGGACTCAGTTTAGATTAAATTAATATGATGAGCTTTTAAATATGTAATTTCTGAACCCTTTGGGATTCTAAAATACTATAATTAAAAATTAAGTCATATAATAAGAGGTTTTCATTTTCTAAAAAAGGTTACATGAATAGTTGATGGCCAGAATTCAGATAACACAGGACGCACCACCTGACTATATAAATGGACCCTCCAGAATGACCTTCTTGCTAAGACTAGAGAGTCTACAGGGAAAACATGACTAAAAGTCTCTGGAAAATTATAGTTAAATTGAAAATAAATGTATGTAATTTAATTAAGAAAATTTCAACTGGATGCTAGTGGCTCATGCCTGTAATCCTAGCTAGTCAGGAGGCTGAGATCGGAGGATAGCGATTTTAAGCCCCGAGTTCAAGCCCCAGGACATACAAAAGAAATGAAGAAAAGAAGTAAGGAAGGAAGGAAGGAAGAGGGAGAGGGAAGGAGGGAGGGAGAGAGGGAGGGGAGGACAGGGAGGGAGAAAATTTCAAAAATAATCTAACTTCTCTGTGCTTATATTCTAATTTTACAATGCAAAAAATAAAGAATATCTGTTGACATTTTGTTATGTGGAGGAACATTCACCATGAGCCAAATTCGGGTGTCTTTAGGTCAAGGGTAATCTCTCAGGGAATATTTCAAATCTCCCAGATTATTTCTTCTAAAGCTGTAAGATTGTGTTCCTATAACTCTATACCAATCCTTTTACCAACTACAGAGCTATTAGAAATTCTTATGAAAAACAATGCTTATATTACATACTTTTCCACACTTGTTTAATAACCACATAAACCATGTATTGTAAGGCCTAGACACAGATATAATTAGTACATAATTTTGAAAATATAATTATACACTAAGTGAAATATTAACAATATGAAAAGTGAGTTCAGGAAGCCAGGAGGAAGAACAGAATAAGTGGGAACAGTCCACACTAAGCAAAAGGAAAGAAATGTAAACATCACCTGATGTGGAAAAAATAACTTGTAATGTCAAAGCTCATAGAATTCACAAACTGTATAGACCATGATAATGACAATTTGCCTTGTGAAAGTTAAAATGTGTTTGTGACTCTAAGTATCACTATTCCACAATACTGTGAAATAAGTGAAAGTTATGTAATCACCTAATCTCAATTACAGAAAAAAAGTGAGAGAAGGGATGGGTTAGGAGAGATGGGTGACAATGTTGTCAGACACTTTGTACTCATACACTGTTTTGTAGAATGGGAACTTCTTTGCACAACTACTTAAATATAATATAAAAAAAAGAAAAGTGAGTTCAATTCTTTTCTAATATTTTTCCACCTCTTAAATTCAAATATGTGTTTCTGCTTTACTAAATTGATATTCTTAAGCTACTAATATAAAATAAAGTTCATATTAACAATACTAAGAATTCAGTCACACTCTCAAACAACTGAGTTGACTTAAAGGATCAAAGATTAGTAGAATAGCTTACTAAATTCTGGGAACTAAACTATAAGCCTAGTACACTGACTAAATGACACTTGAGTGAACATGTACATCATATTTCTGAATTTACATCTGTTATATTGCTGCTTTGGATGAAAATGCATATTCAATTATATAGTTTAATTATATTGAAAGAAATATCGAGATTTTTAATAAGATCATAAAGTAGAGTGACATGGCCTATTTGTTGTTGTTGTTGTTGGTTTTCTTTTTTCTTTTTCTTTTTTTTTTGGTCTGGTCAGGGGGCCGGAACTCTGGGCCTGGGCACTGTCCCTCAGCTCTTCAGCTCAAGGCTAGCACTCTACCATTTGAGCCACAGTACCACCTCCGGCTTTTGTTTTTTCTGCTTATGTGGTGCTGAGGAATCGAACCCAGGGCTTCATGCATGCAAGGCAAGTGCTCTACCACTGAGCCACCTTCCCAGCCCTTGTTTTTCTTTTAGTAACAAACATTTATTTAAATCTTACATAACTCAAGCTTTATAAAAAGCCAACATGATTGGAAATTGGGTTCTCTCTCTAGTCTTAAATATCCAAAGCTTAAAACAGTTAATTTAAAAAAATAACTAAACAAATAAAATTAAATCCCCTGTAGAAAATTCTGATGAAATATTTTTAAACATTTAAGTGAGCTAAATCTTTACAAAAGTTATTCTAACTCAAAAGCTATAAAAATCAAAGTTATCTCCAAAAAGAAAGGGTGTTTGATTTCATGCCATCTTTTTAGAAGCACCTGTTTCTCATCAAATGTGTCCACAAATCAAAATTTTGTGTCCCTGTTTTCAGGAGATCCTCTTGCAGAAGAGAGCAAGTATAAACATGGGAAATAACTGCCTAGGCAAATAGGAAAGTCTTCCATAATAGTGTGCAAAAAACTGAAGAGTTCTAAGTCAACCTCTGAAACTTGATGTGGAACTTGATGTTGAGCAAAAGCTAAATGAGATCTTTCAGCAGCTCTTTTTGCAGGAGAGGACACAGAGCAGACTTCTGAATGGGGAAGAGTGAATGGGAACAAGACTGGCTCATTGATCAGGACTTTGACTTACTATCAAATTTAAATGTGAATATTTGGACATGCACATTTAAATGCATGTTTATTGTATAGTTCCATTTCAATGACTGTAATTAATATATTTACAAAATGTGAGATGTAAGCCTACCCAATAAATTTATTTATATGTTCATGAACAATGTACAGAGAACATATCAATTATACTATGCACATCTGCTTACCAAAATATGCTGTATCATATCTAAATTCTTCCAACTTATGTCAATAAAATATGTAGCCTTTTCAAATTACAATCCTCATATTTTCGAGTCTTTATATTCTCTTCTCTTAGACATTTCTCCCTTATCAGATTTATGGTCTATTCAAACCTTTTGGAATTTTGAATTTGGGCATTCACATGACACATGACAGAAGTTATATATTTTGATTTTAACAAAATGTTAATGTTCTCAATTCTGTCTCTTGTCAAAAATGTAGATGAGTAAGCTGGCTTAAAAAGCAAGACCAGGACATGTATTGTCTAAAAGTAATATATTTCACTTGATAAACAAACATTGGTTTGTGGTGAAAGGTTGGAAAAATATATCCCAAGCACATGAAGCCCAAAAGTTCAGATAGGAGTAGCTATACTCATATCTGATAGAGCAGACTGCAAAAAAAAAAAAAATTCCCAGATGAGACAAGGAAGGCTACTCACATTAATAAATAGAAAAAATCCCATCTAGATGACATAACAATTGTTAACATATATGAACACTATGGTAATTTAAAAAACATGATCTCCAAATAATCAAAATGGGAAAACTGAATGCTCCTTTATCACCAGACAAAAAATGCCAAAAAGAAACCTCAAAAATAAGTGATACTCTAGACCAAATGCACTTGACAGGCATCTGTGACTAGTCCATCAGCGGCTGCACAACATGCATCTTCTTTTTTTGTTGTTGGTTGTGGGGTCTGAAATCTGGGCCTGGGTGCTATCCCTCAGCTCTTCAGCTCAAGGCTAGCACTCTACCACTTGAGCCACAGCGCCACTTCCACCTTTTTCTGCTTATGTGGTGTTGAGGAATCGAACCCAGGGCCTCATGCATGCAAAGGAGGCACTCTACCACTGAGCCACCTTCCCAGCCCGTCAACACACATCTTCTGAGCAGAAAATGGAACACTGCCTAAGACAGAAAATACTGTAGGGCATGAAGTAAACATTACCAAATAAAAGAAAAATTAAAACTCTCTTCATTCTATCAAACCAAAATAGAAGAGAACTAGAACTCAATACCAAAAGAAACCACAGAAAAGACTGAAACAGTCTGAACAAAACACTAATGGATGATGATTTTAAGGTTGACTATTGACCAAATAGGAGGAAATTTAAAAGTTCCTAAAATATAGTGGAAATGAGAACATAGCCTGTCAGAATCTTGAGATACAAATGATAGTCCTAAAAGGAAAGTTCATTGCTATTAATGACAACATTAAACACACATGCACACAGAGAGAGAGAGAGAGAGAGAGAGATCTCAAATAACCTAATGAGGCCCAATAGTATATAAAGAGAAGATCTGGAGGAGAGGGCTGTGAGAGAATAAAGAATAAGAAAATACCTAATATTTGTGTATCAAGACAATATAATGAAACTCACCAATAGCATGTATAATAGATATAAGAATGATGGGGAAATAGAGTTCCTCTTATTAATGAAATATGGTGTGTGTTTGAATACCATGCATCTTGAAATCTTTTGAACCATTAATATACTACTACCAATAAATGAATGATAGGAATATAAAACAAATTCTATACAAGGGTTATTAATGAAAGGAAGGAGAGTGGACTGGGACAGTGAAAGGGCGAATATAGGTGAAGGGCTTTATATGTAAGTATGAAAATAGAACAAAACCTGTTGAGATTGTGGGAAAAGGGAGGGAGGGGAGGGAGATCAATAAAAAGAGTAAATCTGGGGCTGAGAAGGTGGCTCAGCGGTAGAGCGTTTGCCTTGCATGCATGAGGCCCTGGGTTCGATTCCTCAGCACCACATAAGCAAAAAGAAAAAAAGCCGGAAGCGCTGTCGCTCAAGTGGTAGAGCGCTAGCCTTGAGCTGAAGAGCTGAGGGACAGCACCCAGGCCCAGAGTTCAAGCCTCACAACCGGACCCCCCGCCCAAAAAAAAGAGTAAATCTGGACAGTGTACATGGTAAGGTAATATGGATATGTCAAAGAAATCTGTACAACAACCTATGCTAACAAACAACAAATAAACAAAAACTAAAGTAATAAGTAAATAATAAATAGCTAGGATTAATTATATTTAAAAAGGAAGATACAATAATGGTTAACAGTATATGAATAGATATTCATCATCAATAAACATAAAAGAAAGAGAAAGAGAGGGGCTGTTTTGCCCCAAATAGAATGACTATAATCAAAAAGACTAAAAGAAGAAATACTGATATGGATGTAGAATGAATCATACAGACTACTGAATGAATGTAAATTAATCACCCATTATGGAAACCAGCATGGAAGTTTTCTCAGATGCTGACTGGAGCTATCATAAGGTTGGTTTACCATCACAGTCTACACCAGACTACAAATTTTTAGTATCACATTTTTATCACACTTTTCCAGTCATGCATTAAATTGAATGGGATGATCTGCCATAATAATGACATATTTCACCATGTTTAGCCATTTCATTTTTAAAATTTAGACTCAGTATGTGATGAAATACATACTTGTTCTCAAGAGAACTATATAGATAGGTAAGATATAGATCTAATACATTTACTAATAAAATCTCTGAATGAATTAGTATTCTAATTGATTTAGAGCCCTGATGGCTCATCTATAATCTTAGCTACTCAGGAGGTTGAGATCTAAGGATTGAGATTCAAAGCCAGCTCAGGCAGGAAAGTCTCTAAGATTCTTACATCCAATTAACTTCCGAAAAGCCAGAAATACAGCTGTGGCTCAAAGTGGTACATTACTAGCCTTGATCAAGAAAGCTCAGGGAAAAAAAAAAAAGAAAGGGAGGGAGAGAAGGGAAGAATGAAGGTAGGAAATGAAAGAAAAATACAAATATAAAATGTTCTTATTATCACATGATTTGAATGAACCTAAATGGAACAAGTTTGGTTTAATAAAAGTAACTTTAGGATAACTTTAGGATACTTTAATAAAAGTAACTTTAGGATAACTTTAGGATAACAGGCTAATGCCTGTTATCCTAGCTATTCAGAAGGCTGAGATCTGAGAAGGGCAGTTTGAAGCCATCCCAGGCAAGAAATTCTCTGAGGCGCTTATCTCCAATTAACCACCAGAAAACCAGAAATGGTGCTGTGGCTCAAAGTGATAAAGCACTAACCTTGAGCAAAAGAGCTCAAGAGCAGCACCCAGGCCCCAGTTCAAGCTTTATGATGAGAAAAAAATTCATTCATTCATTTAATTATATATTCTGGTGAATTGTAATCATGGAATATGAATACTTAATCAAAAATTTAAAAACAAATTTGAGTCATAACATCCAAAGAATATTTACTTAACTATATTATTATTTGACCTTTAGCTCTATGCAAAGAAGACAGTTGCACCTACCCTTAATACCATTCTGAAGTCATGCAAGGTCATTCAGCCAAGGCTTTAAAAAGCAAAGCAATAAAACTAACTTTTAGAGTGGCATTGCCCCAAAAAAGTACTATTTTCTTGACTTACATAACTATAACCCCTTTGTACATCACCTTTATATTAAAAATAAAAATATTTTTTTAAAAACAACTTTTTTAACCCTGAGTTTGTTTACCTGAAACACACATGATCCAGCTGTTCGTATTATTTATTCAACTTGAAATACAGGGGTTACATTTTAACTTCTTGATTGATCCATTTCTTACGCAAAAACGTTTTAAAAAATCATAAAGAAAAATAGCAAGCATAAAAGAAACACTGGATTCCACCAAGATGTCTGCAAAATGGATTTCTTTTCTTCTAATAGTACCGCTGATGTGTTACTTTAGCTCTGGACATGGTGGGAAAGTATTGGTGTTGCCTGTGGATTATAGCCACTGGATCAATGTCAAGACAATGCTGGATGAACTTGTCCAGAGAGGCCATGAGGTGACCGTCCTGCTACCAGCTGCCTCAATTTTTATTGATCCCAACAAATCGCCTACTATTAAATTTGAGATTTATGCTACATCTTTGAGTAAGAGTGATCTGGAAGATCTTTCCCAAAGGTTTCTCCACCAAGTTATATATGGAATTTCACAAGAACCATTTTGGATATATTATTCCAAACTGCAAAGTCTCTTCAGGATGTATTCTGATGCTGTGGAACAACTGTGCAAAGATCTAGTTTTGAACAAGGAACTTATGACAAAACTACGAAAGTCAAGGTTCGATGTCATTCTTGCAGATGCCATGGTTCCCTGTGGAGAGCTGCTGGCTGAGCTACTAAAGCTCCCTTTTGTGTACACTCTCCGCTTCTTACCTGGCTACACTTATGAGAAGTACAGTGGGGGGCTTCCAGTCCCTCCTTCCTATGTGCCTTTAGTCCTTTCTGAACTAACTGATCAAATGACTTTCATGGAGAGAGTAAAAAACATGATGTTTCTGCTTTATTCTGACTTTGGGTTTGAAATATTCACCGTGGAGAGATGGGATCAGTTTTACAGTGAAGTTCTAGGTAAGCTGTATCTTTTTACTGCTTAATCCTAATCACCAGATCCCTTTGAAGGTAAGCTTATGTATGTAATATAAAATCAGAAGACTAAGGTATTATGAAATGAAGAATGTAAGATATAACAAAAGGAATGAGCTAAATTAAGAGTGAACATAAATCTATATTTTAAGAATTTATCATTTCTAACCGTGACTTACACACACACACACACACACACACACACACACATATATATACATAACTAGTTAATACTATTAATCTCCTAGCCTCTAACTTCTGCAGCTGTCACCACAAATTCAGTTATAGTTGCAAAACTCTTAGTATTCCATTGGACAATAACAAATCATGGGCAATGCTTGCTAAACTTTAGAAAGCAGTCTGAGTTTCCATGAGAAAGCTGTTTCAGAAAGAACAGTAGGATAAATTCTGGAGGTCAAAAAAGTTCTCAATCAATTTATATTTGTTATTTTTATGGTTTTGAGAAAATATAACATATAAAATATATGAAATATAGACATATTTCTTTTGTCAAAATACAGTAACTAAATATCTTGCCTACATTATACTTATTAATTTCAGGAAGTCACCTACTAAATGGAAGATACAATATACTTATTACCCAGCTTTTTATCGTCTCTGCTTTATTCAGGGAGACCTACCACATTATCTGAAACAATGGGAAAAGCTGACATCTGGCTCATTCGAACCTATTGGGATATTGAATTCCCTCGTCCACTCTTACCAAACTTTGAATTTGTGGGAGGACTCCACTGCAAACCTGCCAAACCTCTGCCTAAGGTAAATTTACCCTGTTGGCCATATTGCTTTGCTCTGCACATTTGTTGGAACTAATAACAGCCAAGTGTCTATATCACTGAGAAAAATACAAGAAGTGAGACAAAGTATCCTACTGATTATGGATTCATGCATTTCTATACCATCACAACTCTCTGTGTAATGGCAAAAGAGGATGATGTCTGGGATTCTGAGAATATGCTCACTTAAGTTTGAGCCTTCATTATACAATTCATAAGAAAGGATGAATCATTCCTTGAAAGAATATTAAAGGATAATTAAAGAATATTAAAGGATAATAATATATCAGAGGTAAATGTGGGATAGGCTGAGACATAAAGTTTCTGAACAACACAAACATTCCACTTACAGAGACTGTAACAAGTAATAAATATTCTGTGAAAAGTGTTATAGAAAACAATGTTAAGGAAACATCTATCAGAGATCACAGAAAATATCTTAGACTCCTTGATCAATAAGAATAGTACCTGAACAGTATGCCAGATTAGGTGAAGGTAGGAGTGGAGGAAGAAGACACTTAGTAAATAAAGGCAGAAATAGAAGGGTAATTCCAACTCTAAGTTTAGCAGGAAGAAGATGAATAAAGAGGCAGATGGTCCATTGGTCCAAACTCCTAATAATTTTCTGGATTAAACTTACAACTCTAGCATCATATTCTTTGTTGTTGTTGTTGTTGTGGGGCTTGAACTCAGGGCCTGGGTACTGTCCTTGAGCTCTTTTGCTCAAGGCTAATGCTTTGCCACTTTGAACCACAGCACTACTTCTGGTTTTCTGGTGGTTCATTGGAGATCAGGGCCTCGTGTACTTTCCTGTCTGTCTGGCTTCTGCCACATCTCAGCCTCCTGCGTAGTTAGGATAACCAGCAAGAGCCATCAGGGCCCAGCAATAGTCACTTTTTAAATAAAACATTTGATCATATGCTTCACATTACTATACCATAGAAATGTGGATCATATGATAAAGGACTTTGTCAGAAGTATTAGCTGATCTTCCATAGTCATGTGCAGCATGATAAAGAAAAACCCTATAAAAGTGATGTATGTAATTTTCAATATGCATCTTCTAGCAAGATGGAGATTCATGCAAGAAAATATAGAGAGAGAAGCCATATGTTTGTGATAGACATAGAGAGATTTCTTCAAGCTAACACACTGACCTAGCATGTAACCTAACATATGTAACACCTGTGGGGGGAAAAAACATGTGACTTTAGTTCTGATTCCACTTTTTCACAAAAACATACAGGTGAAAAACCATGCATTTATGATATTTGTAGGCAAAACATTATTTCCTAAGGAAACATTTTCAAACACTTTCAGGAGAAACCATTTTCAGCAAATTGTGTGACTGTGTGGAAATTCTTACACAGCGATATTAAAATTTTAAACAAGTACAAAAACAAAGGTCCATGCTGGTGTAGATAAAAGTCCATGGATCCCAGTGTGGAGGATCATTCTTGTAATGAACAAGTTTCCTTTGTTAGAAACTGTACATGTGAAACTTTTGAGAGGCCTCTTCCACTAGCTCTTCCACTTAGAACTGAGGGCAGCTCCATCCTTCTCCCCATCACAGATGGTTGACATGATGTCAACTATGAAGGAGTATTTAAAACCTCAGTTGATTCTTTACAATTACACTGTCTTTGTAAAGAATGGAGCATTACCAAGATATCTTTGGTAATGTGCATATATTTGCATTCACTTGAAAAAAAAAAGAAATGAATAAAACCTTATCATTATCCATAGACTACCTCAATTAACAGGATTTTACTAAGTACATGTAATAAAAAATCACCTTGTTAAATTATTTTATTAAACATCTTAAACCATATAGCCTTAGTTTATATTCATTATGAGGTGTCAAATAATAAAAAATAGTTTCAGTACATTTGTAGGAAGAATATACAAATATTGAAAATCACTATATGGTTCATATGTATACTTGGTTAAATAAAGACCAGGATGGATGCCTACACTTGTGAGCCAGAGAACCCCTACATGAATTATGAGTAAAAATAAGACAAAATTTTATATAATTTTCACTCATAATATTTGTTAATACTTTTCGGAGTTTTCTTATACTGAGTTTTTTTTAATATTCTTACTAAAGAATATTACAGTTAAGAAATGATTAGTCCATGACACCAATTGGCAAAAAGAGATTTTCTTACAAATTGGAGTATAGGGAAGATTTTCAAAGAGACAAAAAATATGCTAAGCAGGAAGACAATGTACAGAATGCAACTGGTAATCAGAATCACACAGTATTTGAATGTATCAAAATTCTAGGAATAGTGCAGTGGTTTTAATCAAGACCTATTTCCATCCATTTAAGTTTATCCTTTTAAGTTTTTTATTTTTATTTTTCTGTACATTTGTTTTATACTAAAAGATAATATTAAATAGACCATCTTAAGATGGTCTTTTTTTACACATAGGGAAAGAAAATGATAAAATGGAACGGGAGAAAAGATGAGTTTACCAATTTTGCAAAATATGTAGAAACTTTTGCCTCTTCTGTCATTCTTTTGTGGGTGGCTGAATTTACTAATATGTGACAGAATTTGAGATATGTAAAATTATTCTTATTTATGAAGACATAACTTTTTTTTTCAGGTAAGGGATAGGTTTATTCAGTAGACCTGCTGGGACCAGGCAAGGTTGGCACTCCACGTGGCTGGGAAAGAGAGAGAGCAAGAAAAGAACAAAGAGCTAGAATAGAACAGAGAGAGCAAGAAAAGAGCAGCAAGAGCAAGAGCACAAGAGCAAGAGCAAGAGAGTGAGTGAGTGAGAGCAGAAAAGAAGAGCAAGAGCAAGAGAGCATCTGGGCCTGGGCTAGGCCTTCTGTAGGGTATGGGCTGGGAAAGGTGTGGCCACATCAAATTCAGATGTGACCTCAGCGGATGCAGATGTGACCTCTTCCAGGTGTCCCAGTTGCCTAGGTAACACAGATACTGGGTGGAGACTTTGCTGCGAGGAGGGTGGAGTCTGCTTGCCATCCAGGGGCAGACCTTACATTCCAGCCTTTTAATAATCATGAAATAGGGCGAGGATTCTCTCTGGCTACTTCCTGCTGACAAGGGGCATTGACAATAGGGGTAAGAGGCTGGAATTTGGTCTCCTCCCAGAGAAGGCAGTAAGCAGCAGCTGTCCCTTGGTGGATTGAGTCCTCAGGTGAAGTCTGGAGAAGTCTCATGAGCATTGAGAGGCTGGAAAAAAAATACTAAACAGCAAATAAATGGCAAGAGGAAGGACTTGGGGCTGTTGGTAGAAATGTCCCTAGCTGCTTCTGACATCTGGCGACTAGGTAGAGAAGTCAGGTGACAAAGGCAAGAATATAAATTCCTGTTCCATTAATAGGTAGACAGGTATAGACATTGGCTGGGTAGGCTTCTTACTTCTACTGACCTCCCGGCTCAGGTTAATTTTGAAAGGGCAGGCACAAAGTAGCTGATGTGACATCACCTCTTACTCCTCTCCATGTTCCCTTGTTCCCCAGACTGGCTGAGTCTAGGTGCTTCGTTGGCTGGGATGGCTTGTCCCAGTTGGTATTCAAGATTTGAACTCAAGGCCTGGGCACTGTCCCTGAGCACTTCTGCTCAAGGCTAGCACTGAACCACTTTGAGTTATAGTACCACTTGCAGAGTTTAGCTGGGAGATGGAGTCTTAGGGATTTTTCAGCCCGGTCTGGCTTTGAACTGAAGTCTTTGCTACAAAAGCCCTTTATTATTTCCAATTAAACAACAAGGAGATCAAGTAGAATAAGTAGAGCTTACCTGGTTCTTATCAAGAATTGCCAACAAATATTCTGAAATGACAAAACTCATTAGATGTGATGAGAATTTTAGCACAGATATGCCCAGTATTTTAGAACCACGTAGTCAGTAGTAGAATACACAACACAAAACACAAAAGGCAAAACTCAAAAC
>NW_012267224.1:36355147-36375284 GCF_000151885.1 Dipodomys ordii | reverse complement strand
AGAGAGCCTGAAATTAAACAAACTTCTGATCATTTACCATTGCAGTAGCAAAAACTGTGTACTTCTGAGAATGGCATAAAATTAGGCTGTCTGGCTTTCCAGGGAGCGCAGGAGGCATTTCAAAGGGGTTTCATCACTCAGGCGTGATTCGTAGCACCCCATTAAATGAGTAGAGTCAGTCTGGTGAGTGAAGGAGAGCTGACCAGGCAGAAGCGGCATCCCGACTTCCCCCAGAGCCCTCTAGAGAGAAATGGCCAAGCCTCCAAAGCCAAGCGTCCTCGGCTTCAGAGGTGACCGGCCTTTCAGCTAAAGGCCGTAGGAGCTCTCTGGCGTGGCGCCACGTCTGGACAGAGACTGAGTAACAGAGAGCCGTAGAGTAGTTTCACTCACCAGAGTAGAGAAGTGGTGTGGACGTGGATGTGAAGTCAGCAATGGTATCGATGCGCTGATTCCGCCGCAGACAGACTGGTTCGCAAAAGGCCGTCAGAACTGTGGGTATTCCTCAGAGCAAAAAGGGAAGAACAAAAAAAGAAAAAAGAGGGAAAAAAAGCAGAGAAATCCCAGCTATCCTGACTTTAAGCCTTTGTCCGAGTCACGGCACCATTTATGTTAGGTTTTTAAAAAGAGGTACCATTTATGTTAGGTTTTTAAAAAGAGGTAGCCGAGTAAGAACTGCACCAGCACGCACGTGGTATTCAGGTAAGGGGTAGGTTTATTCAGTAAACCTGCTGGGACCAGGCAAGGTTGGCACTCCACATGGCTGGGAAAGAGAGAGAGCAAGAAAAGAACAGACAGAGAGCTAGAATAGAACAGAGAGAGCAAGAAAAGAGCAGCAAGAGCAAGAGCAAGAGCGCAAGAGCAAGAGCACAAGAGCAAGAGAGTGAGTGAGAGCAGAAAAGAAGAGCAAGAGCAAGAGCTGAAGACATAACTTTTTAAATTGGCATTGAGTGAAAATTACAAATCAGATATTTCTCAAACATTTCAAGTCTTCTCAGGAGCTTCTAACATGGGTGTGAGTAACTCAGTAAGTGGACCAGTTCTCCACTGGAAACATATAGTGGACCAGTCCCACTAGTGAGAAAGAGATCCCCATGGAACACAGGGAGGAAGTGGCTGAGAGTTCTTCAAACTCATTGGATTTGAAAATTAATTTTATAACATGGTTTAGAGACAAAACACAACACATGTAAATAATCCAAGAAATGCCTTTACACAAATCTGTATCCTTCTAGGGGGCTGGGAAGGTGGCTCAGTGGTAGAGCGCATGCCTTGCATGCCGGAGGCCCTGGGTTTGATTCCTCAGCACTACATAAGCAAAAAGAAAAAAGCCGAAGTGGTGCTGTAGCTCAAGTGGTAGAGTGCTAGCCTTGAGCTGAAGAGCTGAGGGACAGCACCCAGGCACAGAGTTCAGGTCCCATGACCGGACCCAAAAAAAACAAAAACAACAACAACAAAAAAAAACAAATCTGTATCATTCTAATATAATGAAAAGGTGACTGCATAGCTCTTATGGCAAATGGCAGTATTATTAGGAATAGTGCATATAAAATCCAAGTTCCATTTTCCATCTTCTAAATGTCATTGATTGTGTGTGTGTGTGTGTGTGTGTGTGTGTGCACATTTGCCAGTACTGGAGCTTGAACTCTGGGCCTTGTGATCTTGCTTCACTTTTTTGCTCAAAGCTGGTGCTCTACCATTTGAGCCATACTTCCACTTTGAGCTTTTTATCTAGAATTCAGAGTCTCAAAGACTTTTCTGCTCACCCTGACTTTGAACCAGGATTTTGGCTTTGAACCAGACATAAAGACATGAAAACATCCATACATATTTACACAAACATGCATAAGAGAATCCATTTATGTCATGCTACATGACATCTTCCTAATAAAATGGACAATAAAGTCAATTAAAAATTACTCTAATTATGCTTGGTAATGCTTGATTTTTATACTTTACTGCTGTTTTTTTTTTCATCTTGTTTTTCTGTGTCTATTGCAGGGTTTGAACTCAGGGCTCATATGCTGTTCCTAAGCTTTTGGGTTCAAGGCTAGCACTCTACTACTTTGTGCCACAGCTCCACTTCCAGTTTGGGGAGGGGTAGTTAATTGGAGATAAAAGTCTTATGGACCTTCTTGTCCAGTCTTGCATGGAACCATTATCCTCAGATCTCAACCTCCAAAGTAGCTAGGATTATAGGCATGAGACACAGGTGCCTGATTGCCTTTAGAGTTTTGACAGTCTTTTAAAGTGTGTTTTCTGTGTTGTTGCTCTTTTGTAACCAAACAAGTACTTTCTTCACAGGAAATGGAAGACTTTGTCCAGAGCTCTGGAGAGGATGGTGTTGTAGTGTTTTCTCTGGGGTCAATGGTCAGTAACATGACAGAAGAGAGGGCCAATGTGATTGCATCAGCACTAGCACAGATTCCACAAAAGGTGAGAGCTTAGTGCCCTATTCTAAACACTAAAAGATTTGAGTACAGAAGTAGATTGTTGGATTGACTCTGGTGGTGTAGCGCCTAACTAGCAAGCACAAGACCCTAAATTCAAAGCTAGTTTTGCCAAAAAATAGTAAAAACGAAAATTGTTACAATGGTTCCAGTGTTCTCTACTGCTGAATCACACCTTCCATCTTTTTTCCCACTATTGTTTTCTAAATATAATTTTATTGTTATTTTAAGGCAATATACAGAGGGGTTACCACTACATAAGTCAGAAAATGACTAGAATTCTTTTTGGATAATGTCACCCCTTCCTTCACTTTTCACTAGTTATTTTGACATAGACTAGCGTCTTGTCCTGGCCTTTTTCTAGATTATGATCCACATAGTTTATGCTTTCCATGTTATCTGTCATATAGAATGTGAATTTCTGTTTAATTGGAAGTTTCATCAATTATGTAGGAACTTTGACTTTTCAGTCAAAAAAAAAAGATATTTTCTGTAACAACAGGTTGTATGGAAATTTCATGGCAAGAAACCAGATACCTTAGGATCCAACACTGTCTTGTACAAATGGATTCCCCAGAATGACCTTCTTGGTAAGAGTCTAGAAAGTAAACAGTGAAATGCATGACAAACATCTCACAATCATGTAATAAATTGTTCAACAGGAAACAAGTTCACCGAATATTTATTATGTCAAAATTGTAAAGTAAAAGAATAAACTTAACATTCCCATGTTAGTGTGTATAATTATACTCTCTATAGGAAGAACACAAAGGTCTTTAAGGTGTAATTGCCTCTCCCAGCATTTTTGAAGCAGTTTTTTGATTGTCTCTTTGTCTCATTTTCCTAAAGCTTTCCTTATTATTCCCCTGTTGCATCTCAGCCACTATTGAAAAAATAATATCTTCTTTTATATTACCAGAGACTTTCCTTTCTGTTGAAACTAATCCATAAACATTGTCATGCAGTGTTAACATCATCCCTGATGACAAGTAGTCTGTGTTTTCTGATACTTCAGCTCCATCACCACTCTGCTTCCTGCTGCCTGGAACACCTTTTGTATCAGAATTAATGATGTCATTATGTATGCAGGGAAAATGCCCTGCGATGACCCCCAAATCTGTTTTTATGAATGGGCACAAGCTGCCTCGTCCTGCTCTTGCCAATCTTCTTTTTCATTATTCAACTCTCAAGTCACACAATATTTCTACCATGAAGGCTGTTCATGATCCTCTAAGGGATTTAAGTGCTTCTTGTAAGATTCAAAGCAATTTCAATGTAATTTCATGGCCATAATAATTTACAAATTACTGGCCCCTTTAAGGCCTCATAACACTCATTTCTCACTGAGTTCATAAGATTTTATAATAAATACTTTTGATGAAATTTACCCGATTGTAGGTCATCCAAAAACGAAGGCTTTCATAACCCATGGTGGAACCAATGGCGTCTATGAGGCAATATATCACGGGATTCCCATGGTGGGCATGCCTCTGTTTGGGGATCAACCTGATAACATTGTTCACATGGTGGCCAAAGGAGCAGCTGTTAGAGTGAACTTCAACACAATGACAAAGTCAGACCTTCTCAATGCCTTGGATGCAGTTATTTACGACCCTTTGTAAGTATAACTATATTCACTATAAGGGAGTGTTTATAAAGGAATTCTTGTTATTCATATGTACGAATTTCAAACTTTTTGGAAGGCAAAATCTGCTTTTATTTTCAACAAGAAAGTCATTGGTAATAGCCTTTGATACCATAAATTAATTGGAGAATCAGTGCAATAATATCTAAGTATACTAAAAAAGTTAGAGGTGGGGCTGGGAAGGTGGCTCAGTGGTAGAGTGCTTGCCTTGCATGCATGAGGCCCGGGGTTCCATTCCTCAGTACCACATAAGCAGAAAAAGCCAGGAGTGGCACTGTGGCTCAAGTAGTAGAGCTCTAGCCTTGAGTGAAGGGTTCAGGGACAGTGCTCAGGCCCAGAGTTCTGGCCCCAATCGACCAAAAAAAAAAGAAAAAAGAAAAGTTAGAGGCATATATCTACTGTAATAAGAACATTACTTTTTAAATATAAATTTTAACTTATACAAAAATTATGAGTGACTTGAACACAAATAAAAATATTTTAATTTTATACTTCTGAAACTACAAATAACCTTTTGCTTAAAAATTCACTTATTAATAATATTCATAGATTTGAATAATGATTCATACACACTATGAAATTTATCCGAAACTTTCTGGGCACTGGTCACTCATGCCTGTAATCCTAGCAACATGAGGATTTTGATTCAAACACAGACTCATCTGTAACTAACCACAAGAAAACTAGAAGTGGCACTGTGGTTCAAAGTAGTAGAGCCTTGAGTACAAAAGCTCAGAGACAGTGCCCACGCCCTAAGTTCAAGCCCTGCAGCTGACCAAAAAACAAACAAGTGTGTGTGTGTGTACGTGTAAACATACATATATAATAAACTTATTTACTTCAGAAAACATAAAAATATATTATAAACTCAGTATAATAAAATAAATAATATACTTCAATGGTGTTTTATCACATAATAAAGGTAACATGGCTTTACAACAATTTCTCATGTTTAGGTTGCTATGCTGAAATGAGCAAGAAAAATACCCTGACCATTGACATTTATGTGACATACTCTGTAATGAGATGAAAGAAAGCCTTACGATATTGGAGGGAAGAATAAGAAAAGGAAGACAGTAACTTATACCCCCAAAAAAGAAGTTAAGTGGTGGTTCGACGTACAGCAGGAAGTCAGGCACTGGTGACTCCTGCCTGTAATCCTAGTCACTCAGGCAGCTGAGATTCTGAGGATCTCAGTTCAAAGCCAGCCTGGGCAGTAAAGTCCTCAAGACTTTCCAATTAACCACCAAAAATCCATAAGTGGAGCTGTGGCTCAAGTGGTATAGAACTAATGTTGGTTTAAAGAGCTCAGAAATGCCAGGCACTGGTGGATCATGCCTGTAATCACGCCTGTAGCTATGCAGGAGGCTGAGCTCTGAGGATCACAGTTCAAAGCCAGCCAGTTCAGGAAAATAGGTGAGACTCTTATCTCCAATTAACCACCAGAAAACCAGAAGTGGCACTGTGGCTCAAGAGGTAGAGCACTCGTCTTTGAGCTGAAGAGCTGAGGGACAGTGCCCAGGCCCAGAGTTGAAGCCCCACAACTGACAAAAAAAAAGAAAGAAAGAAAGAAAAAAGCTCAGAGATAGTGCCTAGACCCTGAGTTCAAGCCCCAGGATCAGAAGAAGAAAAAAGCACCGCAGAAAGACAAACATCATGTCAGGAAATAAGCATAGAGTGCAGTTACAGTTGAAAATAATGCCAGCTGTGATCATTTAAAATTATTGTATTTGAGCTGGGTGTCAATGGCTCATGCCTGTAATCCTAGCTGCTCAGGAAGTTCAGATCTGAGGATCATGGTTCAAAGCCAGCCAGGGCAGGAAAGTCCATGAGTCTATTATCTCCAATAAACCACCAGATAAACTGAAGTGGTACTGTGGCTCAAGTGGTAGAGTGCTAGCCTTGAGTTGAACTGCTCAGGGACAGCACCCAGGCCCAGAGTTCAAGCCCCATGACTGACATACACACACACACACACACACACACACACACACACACACGCACATGCACATGCACACACACACACACTCTCTCTCTCTCCAGGGAAACAATTGACTTTTTCTGATGAGAAATTTATGGATATTTTGAGCAAGGAAACCTAGTTTAAACACTGCCATTAAAAAATATCATCCTGGAAATTAGGTAGAAAATAAAAATAGAGGACAGGAAAGAAGAGTAGAAACTATGAGATTGTTAAGAGGAATTTTATTCATCATGACATAGTTGTTTAAATGCTTCAAGACAGTTGTCCTCAACTTGTAATTTTACTGTTTCCTTAAACTTCGAATCTGTCATTACCATTCCCTCTGATGGAAAATTTTACCTTTCTCTTCTGACATTCCTCATACAAATTCAAAATTTGATCAATCAAATTTTCAAATAAAAAACAGAACACTGTATGTGAACAAAAGCAGTATCTGTGTGTGGGAATGTGGGTGTGGAGAGGTCGGGGTGGGGTGTGCATATGTGCATGCACCAATACTGGAGCTTGAACTCAGGATCTTGCCCTCCCTCTCACTTAGTTTTTTTTTTTTTTTTTTTAACTAAAGGCTTATGCTGTTGAATCTGAGATACAACTCATTTCCAGCTTTTTTTCTCGTTATTTGGAGATATATCACACGAACTTTTCTGCCTGGGCTAGTATCAAACTGTGATCATCAGCTGTCAGCCTTTTAAGTAGTTAAGATTACAAATCTGAGTTACCAGCACCCAGCACATGATATTCATTTTATAATAATGCTAATGTTGAATCAATCATTTCTAGGCTACTTCTGAACAATTTTCATTGAGTATATATGCTTAGGCAAATTGTCCTCCTTTTCATGCTGGTGTTTATGCTTCTTTAGCTATAAAGAGAATGCAATGAGGTTATCAAGAATTCACCATGATCAGCCAGTGAAGCCTCTGGATCGAGCTGTCTTCTGGGTGGAGTTTGTCATGCGCCACAAAGGAGCCAAACACCTTCGCCCAGCTGTCCATGACCTCAACTGGTTCCAGTACCACTCTCTGGATGTGATTGGCTTCCTGCTGGCCTGTGTGGCAACTGTCATCTTCATCTTCATGAGGTGCTGCCTTTTTTGTTGCCAGAAGTTTCCTAAAAGTGGAAGAAAGAAGAAAAGGGAGTGATTTGAGCATGGAATTGAAATTTCCTAAACTTATTTTGTCAAACCAAATTTTGTTCTCAGGAATTTTACTGCTTATTTAAACATGCAATGTTTTCAGTCCAAAGGCAAACAATGTTGGCAAAAATAAAAATATACCCACGTGCATTTATGTTGAACGTTGTTAAAAGTCATGTTTTACACAAAATTTACTCAACTTACTGCTAAAAAAAAACTCAGAGATTATGACAAGAAACTCATTTTTGTACAAGAGTTACAATCCATGTGATTCTGAGATAACTTTTGAGCAATATAATGTAGAATAAACATTTCAAATAAAATGGAGTCAGAGTGTTTTGCCTGGCCATTCTACATTTAGGAATCATTCAGGCAGGAATAGTGTTATAGGAGTCTATTCATGCAGAAGATAGTCTCTCTAGAATTTAAATGGCTGCCATTCAATAAACACTTAAAAGTTATAGGCTATCATTGTAACAAGTTGAATATTTATTCATGTGTCTATTGGCTGTTCTTACTTCCTCTTCACAGAAGTCTCTCTTGTTAATAGGGTGATTGTTTCTTTGAGGATTTGTTTTTAGGGGATTTAATTTTTTTGACCTCTAAGTATATTTTAGATATGAAGCACTTGTCTGTTTTATGGCTAGTGAAGATCTTCTCCTGATCTGTGAGCTTTCTATTAAACTTGTTAGCTATGTCCTTTAACATGAAGAAGCTCTGCAGTTTAATGAAATCCTATTTAATATCCTTTTATTAACCTTTCTTTGATTTGCTCTGTTGTTGGTCTTGATTATAAAAGTTTTGACCTGTGCCAAGGAGCCCTGGTGGTTCCCCAGTTTCTTTGGTAATATTTTCAGATATCTGCTTTTACCTTGAAGTCTTTGATCCATTGGTTCTGGTGCAGGGTGATATATAAGGATCTAACTTCAGTTTTCTACATATATATATAGCCAATTCTGCACCATTTGTTGAAGAGGCTGTCTTCCTTCCATCCTGTTTTTTTTTTGGGCTCCCTTATCAAAGATTAGGTGGCCATAAATCTGTGGGTTCATTTCTGGGTCTTTAGTTCTATTGCAGTGGTCCTCTGGCCTATTCTTGTGTCATCTGTTTTTATTTCTATGGCTTTTTAGAAGAGTTTGAAGTTTGATATTCCTCCAGCACTGCTCTTCCTACTAAAGATTCTTTTTGCTATTCAGGGTCTTTTATTATTCCATATGAATTTTTGGATTGCTTCTTCTATCTCATTAAAGAATGATGCTGGGATATTAATGGGTATTGCACTGGATTTGTAGATAGCCTTTGACTGAATTCCATTTTCACAATGTTAATCCTCCCAATCCAGGAGTATGGAGGGTTTTGAGAAACAGTTTTTAAATTGAAGCTTTCATTTTAAGTACTTACATTAAAAAGGAGCAAAGGTTGCTTCACTATAGAGTGAAATTTATACCTTTAAATAACCATATTTAAAAAGACAAATGGTGTATCTTTCATATATAATCAGTATAGTAAACCACATAAGTATAATCAAGAATAAGAATCATATGATTATTGCAATCAATAAAGAATGGGGCTTTGACAAAATACAACATTTTAATATTAAAAAAAAACTTTCCAGAAATTAGGACTAGAAGGAATGAAACTTAACATAATAAGGGACACATGAAAAAATGATAGCTAGCATCATACTAAAGAGGAAATATTGGAACAAGGGTATACACTCTCCTACTCTTGTTCATCAGACTATTTGAATTTCTAGTCTGGACAATAAGACAAAAGAAGGAAAAGAAGGAGTCCAAATAGGGAAGGATGTAGTCAAACTAACCCTATTTGCAAATGATATTATCATATACTTTAAGGACCCTAAATACTACATCCAAACTCTTAGAGCTCACATTTTTTTAAAAAACAAAGACCTTTAGAAACATAGGAGGATACAAAATCAATATATAAAAATAAATAGTTTCTTTGTAGAACAGTGAACACAACAAAAAGAAAATTAGGAAAACAACTCCATCCACAATACTGTATATATCTGTGTGAATATACATATATATATATATATAATAGTAGTAAACTTAACCTGCAAGATGAAGGACCTCTATAGTGAAAACTATAAATCACTGAAGAAATTGAAGAAGATGAGAAGTTGGAAAGGCCTCCAATGTTGGTGCTGTTGTAGGACTAAAATTGTGCAAATGTTGATACTGCCAAAGCAGTCTACAGATTTACTGAAACATACATCAAAAGAGGATATTAGACACAATACCAAACTTGAAATTTTAGTGCAAAGCAATACTAACAAAAACAACAACTTGGAACTGACACAAAAACAAACATAAAGAGCAATGGAACAGATTAGAAGACCCAGAAATGGACCCACATACCTAAAGCCAACTGAATTTTTTTTTTTTACAAAGGAGACAAAATTGCATGATGGAAAAATAAGATAACTTCTTCAACAAATTGTGCTGGGGAAAATACATATTCATATACAGAAGGCTAAAACTAGATCTCTTTCTCTTACCTTTTACAGAGACCAGTTCAAACTATATCATAGACCTTAATGTAAGATTAAACCTTGAAAGAACTACAAAAAGAGTAGACAGAACACTAGAATGTGCTTGCATAAATGAAAATCCCTGAATATAACTTTAGGGTCTCCACAAATAAGAAAATTGACAGATGGTTTGCATCAGGCTGAAAATCTTCTGCACTCTGAGGGCCAGTCATTAAGCTAAAGAAAGCCTACAAAACTAGAGATCTATGCTAAGCTTACAATCAACAAAGAACTAATAACCAGAACCTACAAGGAGCTTAAAATATGATACCCTCAAAAAGAGTAATAATCCAGTTAATAGATGGGCAAAAGAGATAGACATGCCTGTGAGGAACAAATACAAATGGTCAGTGAATAGATGAAAAAATGCCTACCAGCCTTGGTCACATTGGAAATGCACAACAAGATAACATGGAGAATCCATCAACACTTTAATCAAAATGGCCACCATCACAAGTAAACACACCCACACATACACTAACTCAGAATCCAACAAAATAAACACCAGAAAAGTAGTACTTGATAGGTGGGCTTGAGAAGTAAAGAAGAGGGTAGACAAATGCAAAGAGAAAGAGGGCAGAGAATGCAATCACAATATTCAATGCATGTCTTACAAAAGTAAAAAAATTGGAGAGGCATTGGGTTGGGATGGATGAGGAAGAATGATGAAGGGGGTGACCTTCACCAAAATGCATTGTATTCATAGACTGAAACAGATTTCATCAATGGTGACTCCTCTATACAACTATGAAATGATGATAAAAATCTAACTAAAAACAATTCATCCAATGGTAATAAAAATACAAAAAAATTCAATGACACCAAGTGCTTGTGAGGATGCGGAAGAATGGAACTTTAGTACAGCATTGGTGAGAATGTAAGGTAGTGCGACCACTATGAAGATTTCCCAAAGAACTAAAAATAGAATGCTATTCTATTCCTCTTGAGCATTTGTCTGATAGATTGCAAGACAGAATACAATAAAGGCAATTACACACACCCATATTCATTGTAGCTCCATTCATAATACAGTGATGGAAAAGTGATTTGTATATATGAATGTGTGTATTGTATACATGTATACACAAGTGTGTGCATATGCACATATGCTTATATGTGTATATGTGTATATATTGTATATATATATATATATATACACATACACGTATATGTATACACACACAAAGTAAGAAATGAGGATGACAGTGGAGGAAACTAGTACAACTGAAAAACAGACTACTCAAAGATTAAAAATAGTTGTACTGCCAGGCGACTTGACTCATGGTTATATTCCTTGCTACTCAGAGACTGAGATATGAGGACAGAGATTTGAAGCCATCCCAGGGAGAAAAAAATTCATGACTCTTGAAATAGGAATCTTAACATCAAAAGAGTCTCAATTAAACACCAAAAAGATAAGAGTCTAAATTAAACACCAAAAAGCTGGAAGTATAGTTTGTGGCTCAAGAGATAGCCTTGAGCAAGAAATCTCAGGGACAGTGCCCAGGACCTGCCTTCAAGCACTAGCACAAGCACAAGTACACACACACACACACACACACACACACACACAGTGATTTTGTAATGCCACAATTATATACTGAAGACAAAAATTTTAAATATCTATGTAAAACTGGTATATGAATGTTATTAAGTAGCCTCATTAAATAGTGGTCAAAAGTTGAGAACAAAACAAATAGCAATTTTCTTAAGAATAAATAAATGTAGCCTATCTGTGCTATAAAATATAATTTGAAAATTATAAGGAACAAACTTACAATACCTACTATAAGGGAGAAAAACATTTTTTATGGTTATGGGGCCTGAACTCTGGGCCTGGGCACTGTCCCTCAGCTCTTCAGCTCAAGGTTAGCATTCTACCACTTGAGCCACAACTCTACTTTCAGTATTTGGATGGTTAATTGGAGATAAGAGTGCAAAGGAGGAGCATACAAAGCAACAAAGAAGTAATCTTATAAATGTGTTAGAAACAATTGCATGAAAGAAAAAAAACATTTGAATACGTATCTTAGGGTTCATTTCTCTAACATCAATTTATCTGACTTTTTCTATAAACCCCTGCTTTCACTGTATTTGATGTTGATATAATTTGTGGAGGGGAAGGGAAAAAACAAATCGTTTAAATAGGGATACAGGTGGACCCATTGCAACAATGAGATGTACAAGTCGTTATGTAGAAAACAAACTTTACAACTTTGGTGGGTGAGGGGGAGGATTGGGATGGGAAGGGAAAACAAAGGAGGAGGCTACAATGTTTGATAAGAAATATACTCATTATCTTGCCCATGTAATTGTAACCCCTCTGTACAGTATTTTCACAATAAAAAAAAATGCAAAGGACTTCCTTCCCCGGGCTGGCTTTGGACCACAACTCTCAGATCTCAGTCTCTTGAATAACCAGGCTTACAAGAATGAGCCACTGGCACCCTGCAACCTATGGCATTAATGTTAAAAAATAATTATAGGGGAAAACCTATTGAATAATGAATGCATAGCAAAAATTCTGATTTAAGAGTTTTGTGATTGTATTTCTAGCTTTATATCTAGAATAGTACATTACAAAGGAATGACTCTTTTACTACCATTTTCAAAACTGTTGTAAAATCATTAACATATCATAGCTGCATTGTTCATGTTATATCATCAATCTTAACTGCAGAAAAGCACCTGCAATCAAGAGCAACATTACACACATTCTCATAAACAGGAGGTTTTCTATTTCCTGACCTTTTCACTTTGCCTCCAGATATGAGTACTGGTATAAGTATTTACTTTGGTGGGTACAAGTTATATTTTAACTAGTTGATGATTTCTCCTTGAATAGGAGCAAGAGCCTGAAAACACACTCTGAAAGGAAACATTGTATTATTACAGAATGGCTTCCAAAGTGACTACAGTTCTGCTCTTGCTACAGCTGAGTGGTTTCTTTGTTTCTGGGAAATGTGGGAAAGTGTTGGTGTGGCCAATGGAATTCAGCCATTGGATCAATTTGAAGATAATATTGGATGAGCTTGTGGTAAGGGGTCATGAGGTGACTGTTCTGGTATCTTCAACTTCTATTTTCTTTGAGGTCAACAAACCATCTCATATTAAATTTGAGATCTATCCTTCATCAATAAGCACTGAGGAGGTGGAAAAGGTATTCCTGGAATCACTCAGAAAATGGATTTATGAGCTGCCAAAGCTGTCATTTTGGACATATTTTTCCACGTTGCAAGAACTTATATGGGAAGATTCTGCTTATTTTGAGATTCTCTGCAAAGATGTAGCTTTGAACAAGAAACTTATGACAAAACTACAAGAATCCAGGTTTGATGTCGTTCTCGCAGATGCCTTCATTCCCTGTGGTGACCTGCTGGCTGAACTACTAAACCTTCCCTTGGTGTACACTCACCGCTTCTTTCCTGGATACACATATGAAAAATACATGGGAGGACTTCCAGTCCCTCCTTCTTATGTGCCTATCATTGAGACAGAACTCAGTGATCGAATGACATTCATGGAGAGGGTGAAAAACATGCTATATGTGATTTATTTTGACTTTTGGTTCCAAGCATTTAATGAGAAAAAGTGGAATCAGCTTTATAGTGAAGTTCTAGGTGAGTCCTATTCTCAGCTGTTCCGGTAAGGTTCTAATTTTTCTTGGTCTTTGAAGAAAGAATGTCAGATCAGATGAATTTCTCTTTGATGAAGGAATTTATCTTTACTGATGATAGAAATACACAAAAGCTTTTCTATCCTATGCAAAACATGTATAGAAAAGTGTCAGAAAGCTCTGGTAACATTTGAACAGGATACTTCAGGAAGCATAATATGCCCCCAAAAGTAAATTGCTGAGGGTTTCTCTACACAATCTTGTATCTGCCTTACTATTTTTACTGGTCTTTAAAATCAGTAATTTCTAATTTCATTAAACCTCTTGATGAAGGTATACATGTACAGGTTAAAGACAATACATACTTGCAACAAGATTATCTACATACCATTGAAGGCTTTTTTTTTTCCTTGTGTAGATCAGTTTTCTCACTTAGAAATTAATTTTTTCACTTTATCTAAATAATTCCTTCACAAGAAAGAGATAGTATCGTTATATTAGATAAACTTATAATTTTGGATTTTTAGTGATTTTTTCTGCCTTCACTCAGAGTTTAAATTATTAACTTATTCATATTGAAATAGCCATAATGTAGACAGCACTGGTGACTCACACCTGAAAATCCACTCACAAGGCTGAGAACTGAAAATCATGGTTCAGCCAGCCAAGACAGCAAAGAGTATAAGCCTCTTATTTCCAAATGATTACTAAAAAGCCAGCAGTAGAACTGTGGGTCCACGATAGAGTACTAGGCTGAGCACAAAAGCTCCGGGATCATGCTAGTCCCTGAGTTCTAGACCCAAGACCAAGGCGTGTGTGTGTGTGTGTGTGTGTGTGTGTGTGTGTGTGCGTGCACACGCACACGCCCCCCCCATAATAATATTGAAGTATAGGCATACATAGAGGCTATTTTAAACTATGAATCTCTACTAAAAATAAAGAGTAAATGTAAGTCTTCCCATATTCTAAAACTTTCCTATCCCTTACTCATAAATATAGTTATAAATTACTAGATGCTGTAAATTATTTATGTGAAATAAATGTAGTAGAAATCCAAATAAAAGGAATAGAAATGTAGCCATACTCAAAACCTCTCAGTTTAAGCCTAGGAATGTGGCTTAATGGTAGATTGCTTGCCTAGCATGCCTGAAGTCCTGGGTTCAATTCTTCAGTACCACATAAACAGAAAAAGCTGAAAGTGGCACTGTGGCTTAAGTGGTAGACTGCTGTCCTTGAGCAAAAGATGCTCAGAAGCGGTGCCCAGGCCCTGAGTTCAAGCCCCAGCATTGGAAGAAAAAGGACAAAAATAATAATAATAAAAACCCTCTGGGTTCACTAGAAAACCAAAAGACAAAGTTCCAGATTCTTATAGAGCAAAGTATATGAAGATTTACTAGCAAAGGTGTTCCCATAAGCATTATGGTCAACAGGTAATGTCATGCAAATCTATGTTAAGATTTGTGCACTACTATCTAGGCTGGCTTATTGTGACAGCTATTTACAGTTGTGAAATACTAGGTGAGTTACAGATGTAGTGCAGACAACATCTACAATCTGCAGTCTTTTAGTCTGAAAGTCTTTTCTGACTTTCCTGCATCTGCACATATATATATATATAAGCCACACATTAAAAGTACATGTGTATAGATAATACATACACCTATCCATATACACACATTTGTATTATGAAAAGACTCTTGAACACATTTCAGAATATTATTGAAGGTCCTTTGAAAAGAGTATTTAACATTCATATCCACCTGAGACTTTTCTCATACTCTATTCTTTTGGTCTTCTGTTACCCTTTCAGGTAGACCTACAACATTATTTGAGACAATGGGGAAAGCTGATATATGGCTCATTAGGACCTACTGGGATATTGAATTCCCTCGCCCACTGTTACCAAATTTTGAATTTGTGGGAGGACTCCACTGCAAACCTGCCAGACCTCTGCCTAAGGTAAATATCTTCCTGTTAATTTACCTGTGTTTTTATTCAATTTCAACAGGATAATTCTATTTTATTCATTTACATTGTTTGTCTCAAAGACAGAGTCATAGGAAGTAATAAATAGAAATTCTTACAAACATCGTTGTGATGGTATAGACATTTTCCTTACAGAATTAAGGAGAAAACTGTTGAGCTTTGGAAGTAAGATCAAGGTATTCATCATTCAATATATAAGAAAACAACATTACATTGAAATGTGGTAAGAATCTATAGAGACACAAAGTAGGTAGTGACTCTGCCCCAAATACCATAAATTCTATTTCAAAAGATAGACTGTTAAAATGTTCTATCAAGAAAAGACCACAAGTGTTTCTTATCTACCTTAAGACTATGTGGGACCCTAGAAAATTTCCAAAGGGAATATAGTTTCCCTCACCATAGTACAGAGGAAATGTGTGCTATGCATGTAATAAATAGCACAATTATTCATATTTATTGAACACCTGATAACTTATCCTACTTACCCGCCCTTAGGTTGAGATATTTTCAAGTTTTCCATAAGCATGTAGAATGATATTCTTAATAAACAAGAGAATCTAACACAATTTATCTAACATCATAATTTTATGTTACAAAGAAAAAGCAAAAAGTGTATGACACCATGAAATGCTCTCATGAGACCTGTTCTATTTTCCAATTTATAGTAACATAAATGTGACCTTGTTCAGAGTTACAATCATTTATGAAAGAATATTTGACTATTTGGGCATCGTTGGCTCACGCCTGTAATCCAACCTGCTCAGGAGACTGAGATCTGAGGATCATGGTTCAAAACCAGCCAGGGCAGGAAAGTCCATGAGACTCTTATCTCTAATTAATCACCAGAAAACCGCAAGTGGTGCTGCACTCAAAGTAGTAGAGCATGAGCCTAAAGCAAGAGAACTCAGGAACAGTGCCTAGGCCCAAAATTCAAGATCTATGACAGAAAAAAAGTACTGAAAACAGTATAGATTACTCACAAAATTAAAAAATAGATTCATGATTTATCAACAGGTAAGCTGAATTGATTGAAGGATCTCCATGAAGTGCTCATCCTTAAAGCAAAGAAATGGAAGCAAAACTTTGGCATCTATGAATGGATTTATAAATAATGAATACATAGTATACACATACAAATAAGAGGATAAGCCTTTAAAACAGGAATTGGGACACATGAACAGACTTCCAGAACTTTGATAACCCACTAACTAAAACTAGCCAGTCAAAAAATACAAATGTTTTATTCATCCACTGAGGGGCATCTGGGTTGGTTCCATATCTTAGCTATGGTAAATAATGCTCTGATAAACATGGTTGTGCTGGTAGCTTTAGTATAGCCTTGTTTGTCATCATTTGGATATGGATCAAGAAAATGTGTTATATTTATACAATGCAATTCTGTGCCTCCATCAGAAAGAATGACATTATCTCATTTGTTAGGAAATAGAAAAACTTGGAAAAAAATTATATTAAGTGAAGTAAGCCAGGCCCAAAGAAACATAGGTCCCATGGTTTACCTTATTTGCAATAACTAGTGTAAGTCTAGGACAAGCAGAAAAGGTCAAAAACTATATGACCATATCAGATGATGTTAAGTGAAATAAATCCCAAGATAGAGACACAACTGTTTTTTCTTGCTTGCTATTGTTTTTTAACATATTTAAAATGTACTATGGTTTTTTTTTGTTTTCCTTGTATGTTCTTCCCCCATGGTATAACCCCTGTTGTCACTGTATTTGATTCTGCATCTTGTATATACATTCTTCTAATTTGGGGAGGGGAAGCGAAATAACAAAATGTTGAAATAAGGATACAGGTTGACCCATTGTAACAATGAAATGTACACGATACTATGTTTCAAATGAACTTTACAACTTGGGGTAGGGAGAGGAGTTGGGGCTGTGGGGAAGGAAGGGGAAAAAGGAAGGAGGAGGTAACAATGCTCCATAGGAAATGTACTTACTCATGTAACTATAAACCCTCTGTACAGTGTTTTTACAATAAAAAAATTAAAAAAGATAAATGTTACATGAACCTACCCAGTCTTCAAAATTATAAAAGCAGAAAGAAGTATAGTGGCCAAGGGACCAAAGGAAGGTAAAAATCATTTTTTGCTTAGTTTCTACAGATTTTCAATTCAGCAATATTTTGGAGCTGGTTTGCATAATAATATGGGTAAATATGGGTAAAACTGGTGAACTATACACCCTAGAAATAGGAATGATTATAAATTTGTATTGTGTACTTCACATAAAGAGCTTTACTCTAATAATTCCTGCTAATATTGATTGGTTCTCCTTAAATTTAGTGCCAATATTAACAATATTTTTACATTACTGCCTCTCTTTTATGATGGATCCATTTTTCTTCACAGGAAATGGAAGACTTTGTCCAGAGCTCTGGCGACAATGGTATTGTAGTGTTTTCTCTGGGGTCAATGGTAGGTAATATGACAGAAGAGAAGGCCAATGTGATTGCATCAGCACTAGCACAGATACCACAAAAGGTGAGAGAAAGAGTTTCAGTGAACATCTGCTTAAGGATTCTGTCACACTGTGAAGGGTCTAATTACAAATATATCCTATGTGAAAAGAGAGCTCTCTACTACATCAATCACTGAAATCATGTTTAATACAGAAATACAAGTGGCAGGTGCTTTAGCATAACAGAATACTTTTGTGTACACATAGCGTACCCAAAAAAATGCATTTAACAGGTTTAGTAAGAACCTGAACTTCTAGTTTTATTATAAGTAGATAACCCTCCCCCCCCCAAAAAAAATCCTCAAGATCTTCCTTGTCATTTCTTTCTTTTTCTCCCAGGAGAACTAAGGACTCTGTACACAGTGAAGCTATAATCAGAATGAAGTTACATTTTAATCAGTAACTATACCAGCCCAATAAAGATAAGCAGGCACTCAAAACTGGAGATTGCATTATCCAACATCATATTCATATGTAATCTCAGCCTCATTTCTTCCCTGAATTTTGAAATAGGCTTATCCATATTGCTGGTGCTACTCTTAATAAAGAAGATCAGGACTCACCAACCCCAAGTCCACGCACTCAGCAAACCAACATGATGGAGAGAAAGAAATGCTGGCCTGCCCTGCTGGACTAGTCCTTGTTAATGTCTGAAAAAAAGAAGATATAAGATAAAGGGTGGAGAAGGAATCTTACCCTTATTGTGATCCTTGAAAAAGTGGCCTCACAAGGGTTTAAGAAGTGAAATAATTTATGATGAAAGTAGTTATTCCGAGTCAGAGGCTAGGGGCTCACACCTGTGATACTAGCTACTCAGGAGGTTGAGATCTGAGGATCGCCAGCCTAGGCAGGAAAGTCAGTGAGGTTCTTATCTCCAGTTAACCATCAGGAAACTGGAAGTGGTACTATGACTTGAAGTTGTAGAGCACTAGCCTAAAGCAAAAGAGCTCAGAAACAGTGCCCAGGAAGTGTGTTCAAGTCCCAAAACTGACCACACACACACACACACACACACACACACACACACCACACAAAGTAGCTATTGTCTGTGTAGTGGGATACATCTATAATCCTGGCATTTGGACCCTACCAAATAAGCCAGCTTGGGCTACATGGTGAGATCGTCTCTCAAAACAAAATTAAAAGTGATTATAAGAAAACACTAATAAATATCACTCTAATAAAAGGTTGATGTTACATTTAGTAGATGACAATTATTATATATATATTTATTTGTGAAACAAAATGAATGTGTAGCTCATAAGCACAATTTATCAATTAGAACTCTAATAACACATGTTTTGCATGCTCTACTTGATATTTAAAACCTCATTTTGCCTAAGCGACTTAGGAAATATCAAGAAAGTATGCTATATCATGATAAAATAGAAAAATAAGCCCAGTAAGAAATGTATTTCTAGCACTAATTTAGTAGTTCTCATTGTTTATCATGCCTTTTCCTCATGTCCTTAGCTATCATGTAATAGGTACTATAGAGATTATTTATTAGTCTCTTCTTAATTCCAATGTGAAGGACCTGAGATCTGACTCAAGTAGTAAGAGGGTTCTTTGCCAGAACAGGTTGTATGGAGATTTGATGGCAAGAAACCAGATGTCTTGGGATCCAACACTCAGCTCTACAAGTGGATCCCCCAGAATGACCTTCTTGGTAAGACCCTGGAGAATATTGAAAACACAACTTCAGCAAATGAGGAGGACAAACATTTAATAAGAAATATTTTTACAAATGGAAAACTAAAAAGAAAAAACCCTGCCTTCCTATTTACACCAGTATAGTACTTTACCATTTGAGTCATGCCTCCGTCCTACCTTTTTGCTGGTTATATTAAAGATGGAGTCTCATGATCTCTTCTTTCCAGACTGGACTTAAACCTTGACCACTGGATCTCAGCCTCCTGAATAACTAATATTACAGGCCAGAGTTACCAGTGATGGCTGTACTTACTCTGTATAGTGGGCTGTATTTTTCACAGGCACATTAAGAACAAGAATTGCCATTTCAACGCTGCACTTGTGGCTCATGCTTGCAATCCTAGCTACTCAAGAGACTGAGATCTGAGTACTGGGTTCTAAGCCAGATCAAGCAGAAAAGCCTTGTGAGACTCATCACCAATTAACAACAACAACCACAAAGCCAGAAATGAAGTGTGGCTCAAGTGGTAGAACACTAGCCTTGGCAAGGAAGCTTACAGATAGCATCCAAGGTCTGAGTTCAAACAACAGGGAGGAGGAGGAGGGGGAGGGGGTGGAGGGGGAGGAG
>NW_012267224.1:36306091-36353046 GCF_000151885.1 Dipodomys ordii | reverse complement strand
AAAGGAAGGAAGGAAGGAAGGAAGGAAGGAAGGAAGGAAGGAAGGAAGGAAAGAGAGACAGAGACAGAGAGAGAGAGAGAAAGGAAGGAAGAAAGACAGACATGTGATATGGACAATGAAATTCTACTCACCCATTAGAAATAATAATATTATATTATTTGTAGGAAAAAGGATGGACCCAGAACTCTGAGACACAAATGGTCCATGTTTTCTCTCACATGAGGAAACTAGATCTAAACCACAACTGGATATGGTAACTTATACAGGGCTGCATGCATTTATACACAAACAGACTAAAGGAGGATACACTTAGGGGAGGGATACAAAGATGTAACTCCTCTGGACATCTAAAATACTACTTATCAAAATGAATTCCAGGAAACCAAACATGTCTTTTTGTTCTTGTTGTTGTTTTTGTTTGTTGTTGTTGTCTTCTTATGGGAGGCAAAGAGGTGTCACAGGATTGGAGGAAGGGTAAACAAATGCAGTCATTGTATTCAATATACATCATGTAAAAAGTAAACTATGCAACTTATGGGCAGGGATGGGAGAAGGAAAATGGAGGAAAGTGAAAAAAAGAGGTGACATTGTCCAAGAAGCATTATACTCATTACCTGACTTATGGAATTACAACCCCTTTATACAACTCCCTAATAATAACAACAATTTAAAGACAGAAAAAAAGAGAGGAAGGGGGAGAGAATTCAGTCATAATAGTTGAAGCATATCCTTGGAAACTAGGAAAACTGAGGAAGTGGATGTGGTGGGAGGGATGAGAAAGGTGTCATTGATCAAGATGCACTATAAATAAACTCATCTGTTGAATGGAAACCCTTGTGTACAACTATTAAAAATACGAATAGTTTTATTAAAAAAGAATTTTTCAGGTTAAGTAGAAATTAGACAGTAGAGGGTAGAAGAATGGAAGGTTGTACTATAATACAATTCCTCTTCAAATACTGCGTTTAGTTGTCTCAATTAAATCACTTTAAATGACTTATTAACATTTGCTTGGTTGGGAGAAAAAAATCCAAGAACATATTTCTCCATAGGACTTCCATTTTGACTTTGGAAATATTTCTCCATCTGAAAATACCACCCAACATTCACATTCTCCATGACCTAACAAAATCATGTTATTTCTATTGTTCTTCTGTATCAGTAATGTCTCTGTGGGAAATGTACATGGATCCATTTTATGACACTCTCCAAAACCTTTCATTGACTTCCTATGTTTAAGCTAGTGTTGGTATCTCTATGTTTCTCTTTTAGCTATAAAGAGAATGCAATGAGGTTATCAAGAATTCACCATGATCAGCCAGTGAAGCCTCTGGATCGAGCTGTCTTCTGGATTGAGTTTGTCATGCGCCACAAAGGAGCCAAACACCTTCGCCCAGCTGTCCATGAGCTCAACTGGTTCCAGTACCACGCTCTGGATGTGATTGGCTTCCTGCTGGCCTGTGTGGCAGCTCTCATCTTCATCTTCATAAAGTGTTGCATGTTTTGTTGCCAGAAGTTAGGTAAAACTGGAAAGAAGAATAAAAGAGAGTAATTGTAGGTAGGTGTGAATTTGAGAGGTCTGATTATAAGATCGCCCAGTTTACTCCAGCAAGAGGAGGTTGAGAGGTCAGATTATTTCTTCCAGGAGCAAAACAGTTTATTACTAGTAAATTATTCCTTATTTAGGAGTTAGAATCATTTCTAGACAGTGGGGAGATACTGAGAAAAACAAATATATAACTATATATGTTATCCTGTTGAAACTCTGCTGTCGTTTGATAACTATTCTAAAATTGATAATTTTAGTTGCAGCTTGCTTGCAAGTTAATTCGTGGACACAAGGTCAAATTCCACCCCCACTTCTAACATCAATATTCTCTGACTACTCAGCTTTCTTTAGCTTCATTTTAGAAATTTGTAGTTGCAATTTTTTGAAGAATATATTCCCTAATTAAAATTGGGTAAAGAGTCACCACTCCATTTAGTTTTGGGAAAACAGTAGTGTCATATGGATTTTACTATATATCTAGTCTCAAAATCATAGGTTGGGAATGTGGCTTAGTGGTAGAGTGCTTGCCTAGCATGCATGAAGTCCTGGGTTCAATTCCTCAGTACCTCATAAACAGAAAAGGCCAGAAGTGATGCTGTGGCTCAAGTGGTAGAGTACTAGCCTTAAGCAAAATAAGCTCAGGAATAGCACCCAGGCCTTGAGTTCACAAGCCCCAACACTAGCCAAAACAAAACAAAACAAAACTGAGGGACAGCATTCAGGACCTGAGTTCAAGGTGCAGGATTGGCACACATAGAAATATAATTTCATTTAGAACTTTATTTAGGTAAACATAGCAAATGGTCAAAACAATGTAAAAGTCTTGATCAAACTAGGATTACACACTCTTGTGAAAATAGTAGCTATTGATTTAGCCAATGGCATAAGTGGTAAATGGTTAGAGTGCTTACTTAGCAAACATGAAGTCTGAGTTCAAGCCCCAGTACTATGAAAACCAAAATATGCTATTGGATTTAACTGGAATAATTTAACTAGTTACAAATCGTATTTGGCTAGAGTTGTAAATTGCCTACTTTATAGTACATACAGTGAAAATGATTCAAAAAGTTTAAGCAAAAACTTTTTTTTAGAAAACTCTGTTAATACTGTTTTCAAAAAGTAATGAAAAAATAAAGGCTACACAAAGCACAATGGAAGGTGTCTCCATCATTTGGCCTGTGAGTAGGTTATCTTCACAGACTTTAATCTTTGTAAAGATTTGCTTCAGGTTCTTCTGCTGTACACCAGACATATCAACATAAATAACCATCTGAGATATTCTCTGAAGAATACTTGAGAAAAAAGTGTTGCAACACATAGTATTGTCATGTGTAGGAAAACAGCATATTCAAAGTGGTTGAAGGAAGTTTATAAAACCAAAAATGATGATTAAGGGGTCAAAATGTGGTGTCCCATGCCTGTAATCTCAGCTACTTAGGAAGCTCATGGTGAAGACTGAAAGTGTGAGACCCAATCTGGAAAAATATAACAAAAAAAGGACTTAAAAATTTTTTTTATCTTATATATATTTATTGTAAAAAAGTTGTATAGAGGAGTTGCAGTTACACAAGTAGGGTAATGAGTACATTTCATGCGAGTATTGTTACCTCCTCCTGTTTTCCCCCTACCATCCCTTCCCCTCCCATATTGTAAAGCTTGTTTTCAACATAGTATCCTGTACATCTCCTTGTCACAATGGTTCGGCCTGCATGCCCATTTAAGTGTTCCCCAATATCCCTTCCCCGCCCCAAATTACAAAAATGTATATACAAGGTGCAGAACACCGGCATCAAATCCAGTGAGAACAGGGGTTATGCTGTGGGGGAAGAATATACGAAAGGAATAAAAGAATCACATAGTGCATTGTAAGTACATTAAAAACACTAGCAAGAAAGAAAAAAATCACTTGTATCCCTGTCTTGGGATACATTTTGCTTAACATCATCTCATGTGGTCATATGTACATAGCCTTTGACCTTCTCTGCTTGTCCTAGACATGTACTAGTCATTGCAAACAAGGGAAACCATAGGACCTATGTTTCTCTGGGCCTGGCTTACTTCATTTAATATAATTTTTTCCAAGGCTTTCCATTTCCTAACAAATGGGGCAATGTCATTCTTTCTGATGGAGGCATAGAATTCCTGTATGTGTGTGTGTATGTATGTATGTATGTATATATATATATATATATATCACATTTTCTTGATCCATTCATCTACTGAGGGGCATCTGGATTGGTTCCATATCTTAGCTATGGTAAATGATGCTGCGATGAACATGGTTGTGATGGTAGCTTTGATATGACCTTGTTTGTGATCATTTGGCAAAAAATGACTTAAGTATGGCTCAAGTAATAGAGCATCTGCCTAACAAGCATAGGACCTTGAGATCAAATTTCATTGCAATAAACTGTTATATATTTATATTTTGGGTTTTTTTGGTTTGGTTTGGTTTTTGGTGCCAGTCCTGGGGCTTGAACTCAGGACCTGGGCACTGTCCCTGATTTTTTTTTTTTTCCTCAGAGTTAGCACTCTACTACTTGAGCCACAGCGCCACTTCTGGGTTTTTCTGCTTATCTGGTACTGAGGAATCAAACCCAGGTCTTAATGCATGCTAGGCAAGCACTCTACCACGAAGCCACATTCCCAGCCCTATATATTTATATACTGTACATGGGTGTACTACATAATATACAAAACAATTCTTGGCAACAAGAAGCATTACTACTAACAAGAATGACAATAGTCATATGACAATAGTTGAACAAAGTTAATGAAGACATCCAGTTACACTAGACTATATGTACCACAATACGGTCTACCTTCTAGTATTATGATCGTTACCATGACATAGTCATAGATGAGAACTCTTCCTGTGTAACCTCATGGCTTTACCATTTTGTTTTGTTTCGTAGGTATTAGGGCTTGAACTTGCCTGGCTTGTTTGCTTGCCCTTGCTGGTTATTTTGGAGACAGAATCTCAAGGACTGATGTGCTTAGACTAGCACTGATGTGGGATCCACCAGATCACAAGCTCCTAATTAGCTAGGATTACAGGAATAAGCCTCAAGCAACCCCATTTTGATATTTTCACAGTGAAATCAAAATTGAAACAAACAATAGTCATGCATTATTTAATAAGGATATTGTCTTGTTAGACCATGTTTTGAAAGCAAAGTGTTCTTCATAAGCCTGGATGTTACCAGTTAGTTACTTAAAATAACATCTTGAACTCTAGATGCACCAGAGGTGTATTACATGGCATACTCATTTGCTTTAAACTTTCAAAATATAACCACAAAAATATACTATTTACATATATATATAGTAAATGCATAATCTAGCAATGAGCTAACCAAAGAGTAGTAAACTTATGTTCTGTATATGTGCTGATTTAATAGACTCGTATTACCACCACCATAAATATATCACAGCATGCAGAAATGGTCAGATAAGTTGATGTTAGGGAAATGAACCCTAAGATATGTTTTCAAATTTTTTTTTTCCTTTCATGCGATTGTTCTAACACATTTATAAGATGATTTCTTTGTTGCTTTGTATGTCCCTCCCCCACAGTATAACCCCTGCTTTCACTGTATTTGATGTTGGTATAATTTGTGGAGAAGGGGAAAAACAAATCGTTTAAATAGGGATAGAGGTGGACCCATTGCAACAATGAGATGTACAAGTCGTTATGTCAAAAACGAACTTTACAACTTTGGTGAGGGGGTCGGGGGGTGAGGGGGTGGGGGAGTGGGGAGGATTGGGTGGGGGGGGCGGGGGGAGGATGGGAAGGGCAAACAAAGGAGGAGGCTACAATGCTTGATAAGAAATGTACTCATTATCTTGCCCCTGTAATTGTAACCCCTCTGTACAGTATTTTCACAATAAAAAAAATAAAAATTAAAAAAAAATTAAAAAAATAAATACTAAAACATTTTGAAATGTCCAAAAAAATTACAGCATTATGCCATGGTAATCTTTAGGTGCTCAGATTTTTCAGCTGTAATGAAATCTTTTGGGATGTTCATTCTCTTATATAGGACATTACAATTTTATAAAGTGATGATGTGATTAAGATCAGTAACACTATCTGAAACAAGCAAGCTTTATATATGTAGCTACAGTAGGACTGCTCAAAGGAAGAAGCTGGTGTGATGGGCTGTCACCCTCGGTGCACATCTGGGCAGGAAGCTAGACCCTATCTAGAAAATAAACCAGAGCAAAAAAAGAAGAGAGAGGTGGTAGAGTACCTGCCTGGGAAGCTCAAGAAATGGCATTCAAATTCCAGTACTCACATAAAAAGTAAGGTGTTTTCTTTAGACTCACCAAATTGGCTATGATTAGGGGTTGAAGCTTGGTTCTACTAAATATTTGTTGAATTGTATATACTAGCCTCTCAGAACTTGTTTCTCAATTTTAGCATATACCGGGATGAGGATAGGTCAGTACATAATAGTACAATAGCATGAGGTACTTATTTCAGAAATGTCCTATCACTTACCAACTTCTCCTTAAAATAGCATTTCTAGTAATTCCTTCAGATCTCAGAAATTCACCATTTAAGACCTTGAAAAAATAGCAGATGTAGTACTAGGTGTGTAGCTTAAATGGCACAATGCTTACCAGACGAGCACCAGGCTCTTAATTCAAACTTCAGTATCACAAACAAAATGGCAGTGACATGACTTGACTTACCATCAGATTAATAGAACCATAGTTTCCTAAAAAGGAGTTAAAAAGGTTTCCTTTATCACACTGCAGATCTGACATGAACCCACTCATTTTTGAAATAAATATTTTGAATACCTTTTTTTTTTTTTGGTCAGTCCTGGGGCTTGAACTCAGGGCCTAGGCCCAGTCCCTGAGCTCTATAGCTCAAGGTTAGTGCTCCTATCACTTGGAGCCACACCACCACTTCTGGTTTTCTGATGCTCTGAATAACAATCTTCAAATCTCAGCCTTCTGAGTAGCTAAGATTACAGATGTGAGCCACCAGTGCTTGGCTTGAACATTGTATATGCTTTAATTATGGCAGTGAAATCTTAGTTTAAAATGTTCTTCAAGGACCTGGCTCAAGTGACTCATACCTGTAATCCTTGCTGAGTTCTGAGTATCAGTTTGCAGCCAGCCTAGGCAGGAAAGTTTTAATTTTTATCTTCAATTAACCACCTACCTCCTCCCCCACTTCCCCCCAAAAAAAAATTTAAGTGAAGCTGAGCTCAACTGATAGAACACTAGCTTAAGTAGGGGTGAAGGGGGAAGCTCAGGTGAGCTGGGAAAGTAATTTAGTGGTAGAGTACTTGCCTAGCATGCATGATACTCTGGGTTCAATTTCTCAGAAAAGGCCAGAAGTAGCATTGTGGCTCAAGTGCTAGCCTTGAGCAGTGCCCAGGCCCTGAGTTCAAGCCCCAGGACTGGCCGAAATAAAAGCTGAGACTGTGCTAATGCCCAGAGTTCAAGCTCTAGAAATGGCACCAAAATGAAATAAAATCCTCCAAAAATCAGGGTCCTATGTTTAAATTACTTTTAAAAATGTATTTTTGTGATTTGATGAAGACTCAACTGTTAACTACTACACTGTTAAAAGAAAAACAGAACATATAAAATAAATGCTTTAGATATGCAACTTTATGAAGGAAATTGACACAAGAAATTCTTCCAGTTTTTTTTGGTTCTAAGGTTCTAGTAGAAGAGATGATAATGTAACCCTGTAAGTCTATGTAATAAGTAAAAGGATCAATATCCAAAATAAATTATAGATGAAAAAATCTGTGTGATCACCTTAGAACCAAACACCGATATATAAATTTTACCACAGAGCCTATGAATACATTTTTTTCTTTCTAGTCCTGGGGGCTTGAACTCAGGAACTGGACCCTGGCTTTGAGCTTTTATGCTCAGGGCTAGCATTCTATCACTTGAGCTACAGCTCTACTACTAGTTTTTTTTGGACATTGAGGATGAGTCTTACAAACTTTCCTGCAGGGGTTGGCTTCAAACTGGGACCCAGATCTCAGCCTTTGAGAAACTAGATTACAGGCATGAGCCACCAAAATGGCTAGTATAATCTCTATTTTTAATCCCCCTCTGTGTTTTGAAAACAATGAATACAAATCTAATTTGTAATCCAAACCCATTTAAATTCAACAAGGCGAGCAACTTTAGGAAAACAAAACAAAAAAAAACCAGCAGTTCCATTTTCTTTCCGATCCAGACCCCTCCAGTTATTTGGTCACTTTGAGAACACCTTGAGTACATGCCCATTTAAGGAAAGAATCATGGGAAGGGCTTGCCAGGTGCACAGAGCCCAGCCCCCAACAGTCAACTCCCACACCTCTTACCCAGCTAACAAATTAGCCCACGGATTAGGGTTGCAGAGGGCCCCAACCTCTCAAGTAACCTGCCCTGTCATTCTTGCAAGCCTGCCTGAAGTAAGAAGTACTGACTCCCCATTTGCTCTAATTTGCTGCTAAGTGGGACCAATCCGTAAGTGTTTAAATTCCATTCTCCCTTAAAAAAAAAGATGGTGGAAAAGGGATCAAAAAGACAAAAACGAATTGAATTGGTAAGATATTTTCCTGGTAAAAATCTTCAGCTTTGTATGCTTTCCAGTGAAAGAATACTTTCCCTGTAAGTTTAGGAGCAAGACAAGGTCTTGGCACACTAAACCAACCAAAATAGTAATAATAATTTTAAAAATAAGGATAGTCTGTTTCACTCACCTATTTCAAACCATAAGACATAGGTAATTTCCGCACCACGTATCAGGCAGGGTCTGCCTTGTAGTTTTAAAAAAACTATTCACCCCAACTCCACTAGAGGGCACTCTTACACAAAATATTCTATGTCCACAGATGTACAATAAATTAGAAATCAGACAAGGAAATACAGCAGTGTCAATCTTTACCAATTTATTTTATACAAAACAGTAGCAATGTGGAATATGGGAATCATCTTCTGCTGCCACACGCAAGTTGTGAACATTCCAAGCCAATGTATACAGTTTACAGGGGAAGGCTAAACAGCATCAACCATGCTACTGAACTTAGGGATTTATTTAAAAAGATTAAAAATTAGATAGCAATGTCTTCTTAATATTGCTCTCATCATTGAAGACTAAAAAATAAAAAAGTGACTTTGTAAGTTTAAAAAAAAAAAGGGGGGGGAGAAACCAAAAGGCTGCTACAACACTGCCATACAGTCAAACCATCATACTTCAGTATTTCCATACTTGATAGCAGCATTATTTTACTGAACTGTGTGCAACTACATGTAGAAACACATCAAAGCAAAATACTATGGCAGTTACTGATCCAGACCCAAAAGAAAGAAAACAAATAACAACAAAATAACTCTAGGATGAACATACTGTAAGATGAACATTTATGGAGAATGTAATATCTACATTCTTGGACTGTTCCATTTTGTCCCAGTAAGTGTCAACTGTCAACTGTGTATTTTTGGTGGATTTGAGTTTTCCAGTTCTTAAACTGCATGCTTGGAACAAAGAGGGTGATAATAAATTCTTCTACACAAAGAACTTTAAGTAGACAGCTGAAAATAAATTTACTACTTGTAAACACACACAAAAAATAATACAAGATTTTTTTTATCTTCAATCAGTGCTCCCCAAAGCACATTATCTTCGATATCGACCTCTCTCCCCTCGGTCTCTGTCCCGATCACATAATCGCTCTCTCTCTCTTTCTCGATCACGACCTCTATCTCGCTCTCTGTCTCTTCTGTTATCTCTGGGGCGGTCTCGCTCTCGCTCACGATCTCGTTCACGAGGTCTACTTCTACGACCACTAACAACAGCTTGAGTGCGGCGAAGGAAATCATCCACCCTCATATCATAATCATGCTAGAAAAGTGAAAGAAATAGGTTAGACATGGCAAAAATTTGAATAGAATTTGTGTCCTTGTAATTGTCTCATTGAAAGAAAATAGAAAAATTGATTGTGATATCTAATTAAGATAAGTACTCTTCCTGTTCAATTTACTAAGATTAAGGTCAAAATAATCACCTGCTTATTACTACTAACCAAACACCATGTCTATAGCCTACATGTAAAGTATCATGATTGGTTATTTTATGCACTTATACATTCAATTGTACAATAACAACCTATGCTCTTTATAAAGTGAAATGATAGTCTGATGCTCCAGATTTCTTCCTAGTATTTTATGAATTGGGGAACCACTTGTGGTCAGGTGCAAGTGGCTCATTCTTGTAATCTTATCCACTCAGAAGACTGAGATCCAGAGTAGATTATCACAGTTCAAAGCTAGCCTGCTCAGAAAAGTCTGAGACCCCATTAGCAAAACAATCAGCAAAATGCTAGGCTATGGCCCAAGTGGTAGATATCAGCAGAGCTTGAGGTCCATAGTTCAAACATCCATACTGGCAAAGTAATGGTAATATTTATTTGTGAAATATGATAAACTGTAAGAAAAAAAAGTGTGCTAAGAAAGATATTAAGTCTGCCCCACACAAAGTTAACAAGGTAAAAGAGGAAAATAATGAGTAAGATGAGCAATAGAGATAGGGTAAAACTGCAGTTACTTCTAACCTCTGACCCTGCTCCAGTTTTAAGTTTTCTACTTTTAGGTTTTAAATTGTCTTATTAATTGAATTTGGTCTGTTTTTCAAAATGTAGAATATAAGACTCAAAACTACACACTTTCATGCAGAAAAATGGGAGCAAACATACACATACCTACAGACACACACACAGACACACACACTCATGTGCACGCCAAAAAGCAGGGTGGGTGTTGGTGGCTCACACCTCTAATCCTAGCTACTCAGGATGCTGAGGATCAGGGTCTGAAGCCAGTCTGGGAAGGCAAGTCAGGAGCCAGTGGCTCATGTCTGTAATCCTAGCCACTCAGGAGGCTAAAAGCTGAGGATCACAATCAAAGCCAGCCCAGGCAGGTAAGTCCATAAGACTCATATCTCCAATTAACCACCAAAAAGCCAGAAGTGGACCTTTGACTCAAGTGGGAAGAGTGTTAGCCTTGAGCCAAAATAGCTCAGGGAAAGCACCAGGCTCTGAATTTAAGTCCAAGGAAAAGAGTGTGCGCTTGCACACCCTCTCCTCTCCTCTCTCTCTCTATATGTCAGGTTTCATATTTGAGACACACAATATATCTGAACAAATGCTTATCATATATAAGCTGTGTATTTCCTGGGTGAAAGAAAAAAAAATCATTACTCAAGTCTATTTATTACAATTGGCTTATAGAACACTAAAGGTTCTAGTATGACTTTTTTGAAGGATTACTATATCCAAAGAAATGGTAATAAAACTATCTCAAAAATTGAATGCTGTTCTGATCATCTCTATCGTATGAATATTTTTTACCTGAATAAAAAGCCAAAAATGTTTATATGGCTCTGCATTCATCATCCTTAAGACAGGAGAAGTAAACAAAATCCCAACTTATAGAGACATCACTTTAAGGATTGTTTGGGACATGTCTTGCCTAAGTTGGCTTCAAACTGGCAATTCTACCTCAGCCTCCTGAGTACTGGGACTACAGGTGTTCTTCTCAATAGAAAAACTATAGTTCTAAGCTTCAAATATACACAAGTACAGATTATGCTTCAAACATACCTAAGTACAGATTATGCTGGAAACAAATACCAGTGGAGTTTCAACTATGAATTCATCCTCCCTAGTATAATGAAATCCCAGAAACCACAAAACAGTAAAACTGCCTTTCATTCTGTTTTCTGAAGTTATCAAAGGTTTCATAGCTCTCATATCAAATAATCACTAAACTGAAAAGAATTGTTTTTCTGCATTTCTTAACATCTAGGTGTCAGTTTGCTAAGAACCTGAGAATCAAATCAGGTTGAATCAAACACATAACACATATTTTAGTAAATTTGATAGAAATTAATCATATTTGAGACTGTTTAAGATACACTACCTATCCTATGAAAAGTCAGAACTTAATAACTACCTTAATGCATATACCCACAAACATACCGTCTCATACTCTCTAAAAATTATGTGCATCAGAATATACAAAAAGTGGCTGGGTGCACTGATTCACACATGTAATCCCAGCTACTCAAGAGGCATAGAGCAGAAAGATCATGGTCTCTGAGCAAAAATTAAGACTGTTTGAAAAATAAAAAAGCTGAGGGCATGACTCAAGCAGTAAGTCATTTACCTATACATAATGTTTATTGGTGTATGTATACATGTACATGTGTATATTTTATATATATATATATATATATTAGCAATTACAAGCAGTAGATTTATTTCTACCTAATTAATCTATAAGGGCATTATCAGCCATTTTTAATAAAAACAAGTTGGCAATTGGGTGAATTCAAGAGCCTGTAATAATACAAAATAGCTCATCGTTCAAAATAACCTGGTGACCTCACATTTCTAAGTAGCTAGCCCCTCACATTGTTGCCTCCTGATACACTTACTACTCGTTTATCTCTGTATCTTGCTTCGTGTGGTACTGGATGATGTCCTGAGTAAGGAGGATGAGCTTGCGGAGGAGGAGCATGGTGCTGATAGTAGGGATGGTGTGGAGGCTGTTCCATCCCTGGATACGGAGGCTAAAAAAGGAAAATCACTTCCATAAGAACAGGCCAAAGCTATTCTTACACTTATATACCCAAACCACCAATCCCAAATCAATAATCTTTATCAGATGAATGAAGATTCTTCAAAATACACCTTTTTAAAAAAATCAAATGTATAATAAACTATTTATAAACCATCTTTTTGCCAGTCATGGGGCTTTAACTCTGGGCCCAGGTGCTGTCCCTGAGCTCTTCAGCTCTACCACTTGAGCCACGGCACCACTTCCAGTTTTCTGGTGGTTTATTGGAGATAAAAGAGTCTCAAGAACTTTCCTGCCCTGGCTAGAGCCTTTGAACCGTAATCCTCAGACCTCAGCCTCCAGAGTAGTTAGGATTACAAGCTATAGCAGTGCCCAGCAAGCCTTCAAAGATTTAATGTTTATATTTATATTTAATGTTTATGTTTATACTTCCCCATACATACATTTAAATTAGACTAGTAAGAGGGAAGCTCTGTCCTAAAGACTTTCCTCTTATTTCTCATTAAAAACAAGATAGCAAACCTGAGGCTGATACTATGAATTCCTGTTTCACAAATGGGAAAACTAATACAAAAAAGCTAAGTAACACCTGCCTAAGACCCACACCCCAGCAGTAAAGAGGTATGTTACAATTTGGCTATCAAGCATTCTGGTTCTAGTATTGGTTCCTCTAGCTAACCACTATTCACAAATATTTAAAAAACAAAACATAAAAACAAAAAAAGAGGTACCAATGGCTCATTCTAGTTATCTTAGCTACTCAGGAGGCTGAGATCTAAGAACTGAGGCTTCAAAGGCCAGCCAAGGCAGGTAACCCCATGGAACTCATCTCCAATTAACCAGCAAAAAACCAGAAGTGGGGATGTGGCTCAAAAATCTAATGGACAGAGGCTGGGAGGTGGCTCAGTGGAAGAGTGCTTGCCTTGCATGCATGAGGTCCTGGGTTTGATTCCTCAGCACCACATAAACAGAAAAAGCCGGAAGTGGCGCTTTAGCTCAAGCGGTAGAGCACTAGCCTTGAGCTAAAGAGCTGAGGGACAGTGCCCAGGTCCAGAGTTCAGGTCCACGACCAGCAAAAAAAAAGAAAACTAATGGACATTGCTCAGGCAATCCCCAAGACCAGCCAGAAAAAAAGAAAACAAGAAAAAGTACACAAAGATTACTTTTACATATAAAAATTTCAGCTGAGTACTGGTGGTTCACATCTATAATCTTATTCAGGAGGCTGAGATCTGAGTATCAAGGTTGGAAGGCAGCCTAGGCAGGAAAATCCATAAGACTCTTACCTCCACTCACCAAAAAGCCAGAAGTAGAGCCATGACTCAAGTGGCAGAGCACTATTCGTTGTGCTCAAGACAATGCCCAGGCCCTGAGTTCAAGCCCCAAGGACCAAATACACATGTTTCAGTGTTCTCGGCTGGGAAAATGGCTCAGTGGTAGAGCGTTTGCCTTGCATGCCTGAGGCCCTGGGTTCGATTCCTCAGCACCATGTAAGCAAAAAGAAAAAAGCCGGAAGTGGCACTGTGGCTCAAGTGGTAAAGCGCTATAGCCTTGAGCTGAAGAGCTGAGGGACAGCGCCCAGGCTCAGAGTTCAGGCCCCACAACCGGACCCCCCCCAAAAAAAAAGAAAAAAAAAGTTGGGCTGGGAAGTTGGCTCAGTGATAGAGCGCTTGCCTTGCATGCCTGAGGCCCTGGGTTTGATTTCTCAGCACCATATAAGCAAAAAAGAAAAAACCTGGAAGTGGCGCTGTGACTCAAGTGGTAGAGTGCTAGCCTTGAGCTGAAGAGCTGAGGGACAGCGCCCAGGCCCAGAGTTCAGGCCCCACGACCAGACCCCCACCCAGAAAAAAAAGAAAAGTTTCAGTGTTCTTTATAAGCTCAAAAGAAAGAGTTCTCATAATTCACCTATTCATATGCAGTAGCATAAAACTACAAGTGAAACAAAAAGTACAATGAAGAGGTAATGAACATAAAAAAATGATACACAGAAATCTAAGTGAGACACATAAAGAGTTAAATTACTAAGTTTCTAATTTTCCTAAAAATGCTTCAGCAATCTTTAGTATCTCAAAATACACTTAAACGTTGTAATCATAACCTAATTTATGGAATGGTAAACCCCTTTGTACAATTAAATATAAATATCCATGTTCTTAAAGAATACTAAAAATCAAATAACCAGGATTCAATTATAAGGAAAGAACTGGATTTCAATTATAAGGAAAGAACTGGATTTAATGAGTATTAGATCTGTCGCTCACTATGCTAAACTTAAAACTGTGTTTTGTCAATGTTATCTTCTCCACAATCCTAAAACTTAACACAACTCTACATTAAATTATCAACTATATGAAGTAATTTATTTTTTATTTATTTTTGGGGGTCCGGTCGTGGGGCCTGTACTCTGGGCCTGGGCACTGTCCCTCTTCAGCTCTTCAGCTCAAGGTGAGTGCTCTACCACTTGAGCCACAGCGCCACTTCCAGCCTTTTTTTTTTCTGCTTATGTGGTGCTGAGGAATCAAACCCAGGGCCTCATGTATGCAAAGCAAGCGCTCTACCACTGAGCCACCTTCTCAGCCCTATATGAGGTAATTTAATTCACTTCATTGCCAACATATATTTCAAAGCAAGTAATCTTACGCAAAGGACTAAATACTCAACTGATGAGCCAAAGAATAAAGCAATGATCACTGAACTTTATACAGATGAGGAAAAATAAACTTTACTCAAGATCATAGTCTTGGAAAAAGAAGGCAATACTTCTGAACCCAGATATAAAGTATACTACCACTCTACTATGCTATTACTCATCAATTAACCTTCAGCTACCAAAACAAATCAACTTACTTGTCTTTAATTTTAAAATATCACATAATTATATGTCACCAACAATTTATATTTTTAACATCTTCAATGATAACCATAACTGCCATGTTCCAAAAAGTACTCCAACTATTAGGAACTCAAAATGAAGTTAATTATAAAAGCAAAGTAATACAAACCATTCCTTGCCAAGGTGGTGGTGGTCCCATGTTATGAAATTCCCTCACATAATCATTGTAGGACTAAAATGAAAGATGATAATGACAGTAAGTAAAGACTACAAAACAAAATCAGACCCAGCATTTAATCTATATACTAAGTATGTAAAATTTAATGCTTACCCCATTTAAAAAAACATCTCGGCGAACTCCTGAAAATCGTCTGTTGGGAATAAGATTTGTGAAACTAAATTCAGGTAATTCATAAACTAGTTCCAAGAATGTAATTCAAAACTAAACAAGAGTGAGCCCAACTTACCTATCTACTTCCTGGTACCGTGGATCCTTTAAATACCCTGTTCAAACATCAAGTATTTTGGTAAATCGAATTTATATTTTTTATTGTGGCATTATAATTAAATCTTCTTTATTACTCCGTTCAACTCTTCCCATAAAATATGTACTTTAAGTGATGTTATTAATCCACTTTCAATTTTTCTTCTCAGATAACATAATATAGAAAGTAACTATGTAACTTAATGGTATCACAGATTGTAAAATACAAGTTTTCAAATGTATCACCTAAGTGAATGGCCTAAATCATGCTACATATAACACTTAATTTTGTACCACAGAGAAGAGCAGAGGAATTATCCTGAGGAAAGTGTAACAGGACCTCCTTAAGACAGATGTTTACCTGCAGTATACACAGGACTTGCTAAGTAAACCATAGGTTAAGTTTTTAAAATGAAAAATTCAAAGAGCAAAACAAAATTGCAAAAGTTGCAAAAATGAAATGTTTGTATTTTAAATGAAAGAGCCATGGTAACAAATGAAAAAGGTCTTATTCGTTTCTTTTAGTAAAGATTCAAAAAACTAAAATGTAAAACAATCTGAACGGCCATGTTACTGGGGGGGAAAAAACTATCTGTGCTAGCTAGCATAACTTTTTATTTTAGAAAAGAACCAATTTACATCAAGAATCAGATACATAAGAAGTTCATAATGCTAACACCAAGTTCCAAGTGGACAATTTAATAACTACCACTGCGTTATCAATATAAAATCCCTTCTGAATAGTTTAATATTCCAGTGAAGTATAAACTAATTGAAAAGGTGATTTTAAATCACCAACCAATTATTTTCCAGGTCTCTCCAAAATAGTCAAGTGCTTAAAAAGGAAAAAAAAAAAAAAAGCTAATTTCAGTTTGCAATTAATGCTACATACCACATGAAACACCAAGTACTAAATGGAACAAAAGGCATAATAAAATTATAAGATTATTATGTTCCCTAACTACATTTCATCTTAAATGACATGTATAGACAAATTTCCATTTTTGCAAAATTAGCAATTTTATGTGTTAATAGATTATGATTACCCATACTGGAATAAACAATCTTAACAAAGTAGAACCACAAATAAGAATTATTAATGATTTCCTAAAAGTAGTCATGTCATAAATTTTCTTCATTTTTAGAAGTACAGGGTTATAATGTAAGTTTTTGTTTTATTTTAATAATTTAAAGTCAAATATCTGCAGGATTATAAAATATTAACCTGGTCTCTGGTGAAACTCAGGGGGATAGTCAATCCTTGGTTTCTTTCTGCTGTTATGAATATCATAATCTTCTGGTCGACGCCTACACAAATTAGACACATTAGAAATTAAACCAAAAACACCTGGGAGAACAAACATTAAAACAAGAGATTCTGACAGAGAAAAGTCCAAAGAATAGCCCATTGCTCCCTTCAAATTAACAATTTTTGGTGACCAACTTATCTTACAAGTTTTAAATTTTAATTCTTTAAATTAATCCTTATAAGCCAAAACTTAAATGCAAATTGCTGGAAATTGAGTATTCCCTGCAATCTCATGCCATCAGACAACCTCAAAGAATAATCTAACTGAAACACATAAATCCTGTTTGTGTAAAACACAAATCGTATTTTAGTAGTCTAAACAAAAGTAAATTATCTATCCTCAGACAAATGTTAGTATCAAGTTTGACAAAACATTAAAAAAATGAAACTAAATGAAATTGCCATTCAGGTGAAAAAGGTGTTGGAGAGGGAACAACCCATACCATCACTATACAATAGGTGACTAAAATCTATGTGTTCTGTCATTTTAAATTTAAGTCTAAACAAAATTTAAAATAAGTATTTTCCTCTAACTTGCACAAAGCTATACTTTTCATGAGCATAAAAGTTATAACCAGTTAAAATATCTTAATATTCTAAGAATTAATTTCTTACTATTTCTTAATTACAGTTATTTTTTCTATATTAACATTAAGGAATTATGGGAAATTTTTACAGAGACAGTGCCTTATAAAATGGCTTTTATAACTTGGCAAGTAGTGAATGGGACATAGTTTTAACAGAATTCATAAAACTAGTTCCAAGTATATTCTTTAGAAGCTGGTATTTTACTATTTGCGAGGGCTGCTCTTTAATATCTTCCATAAATCTTAATGGTTAATTTCAGACATCATGAAATACACTTCAACTTAGCATTTAATAAAAAGCTAAATAAAAACATATTCAAAATATTTAAGAAATAAACAGCTTTTTATCTTTAATATCAATAAAACTTCTAAAATAACCTGGCATCACTATTTTCCAGCTATTTTTTAATATTAACTGCTTTCATTAATTTTTTAACACAAGTTTACTCAAACTGCAAAGTTAAATCCAACAGTCCCAAGCCCCCCAACAGAATAACAGTTGCATCTACAATCAATACTAAGATTAATAGCTGGTTTAAAAAACAAACATACCGCTTTCTTGTAGTTTGGGAGGCATTTACGACCGGTCTAAAACATGATAGTAACAGTTCATATAGTAGTCCAACTACTGACTTTAAGCTGTATGCCACATACATAAATGGAGGCCCTGGCAGGCTTGAGGAGGAGGAGTGGTGTAATAAGTATAGTTTGCAGTCCATTGCAAAACTGAGGAAAAACTTCACGTGTATATATTGAATTGCACTGGAAACCTCTTAGCTTAAAACTTCAAAAGACATCTTGGTGCTCAGTCCTTTTAGGCAAAAAGTAAGGGGCTCTGCCAGGTTTCCTCCTACCTATTTGACAATGTCCTTTTTAGGCTCAAAGAAATGGGACTCTTGTTGGGTTATCTGTACCTACCACAGGATGTTTCCACCAAAAGGAAACTTAACCAAAGGTTTCATCCCATCAACCACATATCCAACAGTCTTTAGTAGAATATTTTAGGTTTAGCTGTATGCAAATCTATACAAGGGAAGGTGTTGGGTAGAAGGGATTAAATCAGTCCTTTGCAAAGACTTCTCTCCAATTCTGTAACAAGTTAAACCCCCTTTTCCTGGAAAATGCTGTTTAGTTCATAAGTAGTGATCAATAACCATGGCGATCCTCTAAAAAACACTTTTAAGTCCACAGGTACTGCCAGCATCTGGAAATGTTGTAAACAGACACAGCAACAGCCCTTCCTTTTGGTTTGTTGCCGGGTCTCCCAGGGCCACTTGATCCCCTTTGGAAAGAACCTATTGTTTTCAGAAGCTCAGCAAGATGTATGAATTCACTGGGCACATGTTAGAGAATATCTGGCAATGGGGTTAACACATCACGGTGACAAAATTTGAAAGTCCCAAATAATGCTCCTCTTGAATATCAAAATAACTTAAAACATTTTATCCTCTAAATGAGGCGTCATCTTCTGAAAAAATATTAGTGATCCTTTATAAAAGTCCCATATCTGATAAGGCTTATCCAGAGACACACCTGAAAGAAAAGGCTTTTTACAAAGTATTAACATTTTTTGCAAATAAAGACTTCCTCCTCTTCCTCTTTTCTAGCCTGTTCATAGCAACAAATGCCTACCTCGTTTCACTTGTGCTGTGTATTATCAGAGTACTAGCTAATCTAAACTCGTATCACTCTTTAGGAAAATTTTTTTTTGCATAAGGAAAGATCCCCATTTTCCTCTTGAAAAATGACTGAGACCAAGGTGACCATGTGAAATCCTCAATGAAGCCACAAACTAGTCCATGCAGCTTGATTTGAGGATTTTCTCTTTCTTCTTTACCGCAGGACAAACTTTTGACGAATCATATTCCTCCATCATGTTATCCTGATACATGTGCCTATTACCAGTCCAAAGAACGTTTCTAACCTTCCCACATCCCGGACTGGTTCTCGACGGGATGGACGTCCTCTTGATCTGGGCTGAGAATGCATTCTTCGCTTGTGGCGCATTTTATGAATGACCTGATACAAGTCAATACTTTCATCGGGGGGAAATAGAAGACAGAGCTGAGTTCCACATTCGAGTTCAATTTCCTAGAATAGGAGAGTAGCAGCAATTTATAAGACAAAAGCAGCAGAACACAAAATTTCTCATTCCCCTAATTCAAAAACAAAAGGCATAATAGAAGATTCTTTCTTCTCAAGGGTAATGATCAGGAGGTTCCAATAAGGTCTTGTTTTTTTCTTGCTCTGGTATATGGGTGTGCTTATGCATACGCACACATGTGCGTGTGCGTGTGTGTAGTGTATGTGGCATGTGCCAGTCCTGGAGCTTAAAACTCGGGGCCTTGATGCTGTCTCTGAGCTTTTTTGCTCAAGGCTAGCATGCTACCAACTTGAGCCACAACTCCACTCTGGTGTGAAGTCTCCCATGGACTTTCCTGTTTGGGCTCCTGTTTGGGCCATCTCCAAACTGAGATCCTAGCCTTCTGTGAATACCTAGGATTACAGGCATGTACAGTTGCACAGCTCTCATATGCAATTAAGGTTCACAAGATCTTTTGAAAGTATTTTCATGAGACAAGTACAGTGGCACAAATGTACCATCTCAGAGGCTGAGGGGGCTAGGGCAAAAGATACCAAATTTTAGGCCGCCTGAGCTACACAGGAAATTTTGAGACCCTATCTTAAAATATAAAAAGATTTTGTATATTATCAAACACATGACCTTCCATTCTATTCTACTGTATTCTAATCAAAGGAGTATTTCTCTGTACAAATACAAACACCCATGGACAAAGTCTTCATTTCATCTCAATAACCATCTAAGTGTGTTTGTCAACTACACTGACAAACTGAAATACACTAGATTAACGTAAGCTTCTAAAATCAAACCACTTTATAATTTCCCCTTTACTAATTAACATACCATATAAAAAGTGACCTGTATTTCAACATTAATAGATGACTCACTCATTGATCATGATACAATGATGAAGAATTTCAAATAATAATGTTTCACTTTTTCACATCTCTTTCAGAAATGATTTTAGAAATGTTTTTTAGTATATGCTTTTAACAGTTAACTAAATGTATGGATTTTTTGGGGGGGAAAAATCAAAACAAACCTGTCCATCACGTCCAATCTTTACTGGCTTGTGTTCATTCCAAGGATTGGTGAGATGAGCTGACTTAGTGAACGGTAATTCACGCCTAAATACAAAGTAGTATCAATTAAATCCTTTGGCAAATTCCTTTAAAATATCAAATTCAAAATTGAGGGTATAGTTACTAATTGCCTATGCCGTAACTATAAATTTTTACAAGTTGACCATTAAGCCAGATGAGTACTATATACAGTGCTCAAAAGCATATGCTTTGTTTCAACCCAAGCTCCCTTCTTTTGAAAGGCTATGATAACTTATTTTACTTTTACTACTATTTATAGAGTTTGTAAATAATGACATATATTTAATATAGCAGGGCGCCAGTGGCTCACACCTGTAATCAGTACTAGCTACGCAGGAGACTGAGGCCTGAGAATCACGGTTCAAAGCCAGCCCAGGCAGAAATGTCTGTGAGATTCTTATCTCCAATTAACTACCAGAAAACTGGAAGTGGCTTTGTGGCTCAAGTGTTAGAGCACTCGCGTTGATCTGAAGAGCTTAGGCATAGCACCTAGGGCCAGAGTTCAAGCCCCACAACTGACCCCCCCAAAAAAGATATTTAATATATTCCTTGTTCCCACATACTCGAAGAAAATTTTACCTATTAAAACTGACCAATTAAGTAGCTACTTGAACCTAGCTGCTAACACCAAATGAAAACAGAAATGCTCCCCAATCTTAAATTTAGAGCTGTTTTTCTAATTCCAATTTTATTAGTAAGAAAATATTCAATATTCAGTAAGACCCAAAGAAATGAGTTAAAAATTGAAGTTCATGTCTATAATAACTATTCAGCTATTACCTATTTAATATAAATACTAAATACTGAGCTGTGTGAGGCAAAATGGTCTCATAAAGGTAAAGAATATCCTATATTTTCTACTTAACCTATAGCACAATGCCAAACACAAAATGACACAATATGAGCAACTATTACCAAAAGTGAGTATGACTGACTAGATCATATTTATTATGAATAAATAAACGTCAAGTTATATAAATATTTTAGTGAAAGAATTCTCCATTACAATACAAATTAAACTCACCAAAGGACATGAACAGATGGGAAAGTTAAATTCACTGCAACTACGAACTTTTTTCCGTAAGTAAAAAGACTAATATAGCTACACCAAAAGAATAGAAATATCCAGAGGAAGAGCTCACTTTATTTTATTCATTGCTTTAGATTTTTCTTCTCCTTTTTTGGGGGGTCCGGTCATGGGTCTGAACTCTGGGTCTGGGCGCTGTCCCTCAGCTCTTCACCTCAAGGCTAGCGCTCTACCACTTAAGCCACAGCACCACTTCCGGCTTTTTTTTTCTGCTTATGTGGTGCTGAGGAATCGAACCCAGGGCCTCTTGCATGCAAGGCAAGCGCTCTACCACTGAGCCACTTTCCTAGACCCTAGGATTTTTCTTCTCAATTACCAATCTACAACAGTCATAGCAAAGTAAAAACATACTACAGCCAACAAAATATAGGAAGATCACAAATTACTAGAATTGTCACTACAAATATTAAATATCCAAAGTAAAGGCACAAGCAAAGCCAGATAGATCCATCATTTCAGGTTATATTGTGTCTAACTACATTCAAGACTACTTCCTGTTTGAACAAACTACTTATCTCAGATAGTATGTCAAAAGTGTGAAGTTATAGAAAATAATGATCAAATTAATTTAGAATTATTAGTCTATAGTCCGCACATTGTGTTTTTCTTTTCCTCTCAGAATCATACTTATAGAACAGGCATCCAGTTACATTTTAAACAGACATTACAGACTGATACAACTTATCTTTACTGTGCTCTATAAAACATGGAAAGAACTCTTTCTCTTTGCAAATGGAAAAAATCCAATGAAATGACAGAAGCAGTGATATAGAGTATTTTGGCTGTAATAAGGCAGTGAAAGAAAAAGGAGACAGGTCTTTTGAAATGAACCAGAAAGAAATGAGGGTAAAATATATCAATAAATGTAATTCTGGATGAATGAATGACACTATGCATGGTAGCTTTTCTCTGATCTAATTCCAGGTAATTCTAAGTCTTAATGCTTTCCTTTCTATCAGATAACATGCATTTTATCTTGTCGCAAACTTCCATGTGCCTACACAGGGTCATCCAGGTTTCAACAAGGTTGGGTTTCCAAGAATGTATTTTCACAATGATATACTACTAATATAGTAGCAAAATTTGGTCAACTGATCACTTACTACTTTTAACTTATTAAGTCTAGTTATTATTAAATCTGAAAGGTGTTTAGGTACATAGTGATTGTTATAGTTGAAAAGGAAAAATATTAGTAATTATTATCAAGAGTACTGAAAGTCAAATGAATTAACGTTTTATAAGAAAACTCAAACACAGAACATTCAAAGTAACTTTTATACTAAGGAATGTGAACCATTAACTATTATGAAATTACAACTGAACAGAACTTACGTTGTCAAAAATGCAGTTTTACTTTATACATTCGTAATATAGTAAACCAAGGGCATTAAGAGTATAATGAAGATTAAATAATCTATTAATAAAACTCATCTAAAACTAAAAAATTTATCCCTATAAAAAAAGTTAACAAGCCGGGCGCTGGTGGCTCACGCCTGTAATCCTAGCTACTCAGGAGGCTGAGATCTGAGGATCGCGGTTCAAAGCCAGACCAGACAGGAGAAACCGTAAGACTCTATCTCCAATAAACCACCACAAAACCGGAAGTGGCGCTGTAGCTCAAGTGGTAGAGCGCTCGCCTTGAGCTGAAGAGCTGAGGGACAGCGCCCAGGCCCAGAGTTCAAGTCCCACGACGGACCAAAAAAAAAAAAGTTAACAGAAGTAATATTCAAAACAAAATCTGCTACACCCTACCCAACATGTGTTATTTCTGTCTTCTGTTTACAATGTAGTACCACATCAAAATTAACTTCCAAATTTTGTTTGCTTTGGGCCTTATATTCAGACACAAATTCCAACACAAGTTTTAAGTGCTGCCAGGTGTTGGTGGTTCATGCCTATAATCCTAACTACTTAAAAGGCTGAGCTCTGAGAAATTGCAGGAAAGTCTACTGACTCTTCTATTAATGACCAAAAAAGACAGAAGTAGATCCATGACTCAACTGATAAAGCACTAGCCTTAAGCATAAAAGAGCTCAGAGACAGAGACCAGGCCCTGAGTTCAAACCCTAGGACCAGCATTTTTAAAAAATAAATAAAAGAAAATCATACTGAAAAAATAATTGCTATCAGACTATTTTTAAGTTTAAATACCTTAAGCACGTTTTTTTTTTTTTTGGGGGGGGGGTCAGTCATGGGGCTTGAACTGGTGTGTGGGCACTGTAGCTGAGCTCTTTTGTTCAAGGCCAGTGCTAGTGCTCTACCACTTTGAGCCATATTGCCACTTCTGGTTTTCTAAGAGTTAACTAAAGATAAGTCTCATGGATTTTCCTGCCAAGTGGGCTGGCTTTGGACCACAACCCTCTCACCTCAGCTTACCTCTAGTTATCTTTTCCCCTATGTACTGGAGATGAAAAGTGTGTACCACTTAGCCCTGCAATTTGCCCTGTAACTTTGATTAACAAGGGCCCACTGGAAGAGTCTCAAATTTTCAAACTTTTAATCCCCAGGCTAACATTGAATGGTGATATCGATTTCTGCTTCCCAAGTAGCTAAGATTATAGGTTTGTGCCACCAGATGGTTACTTTCCACTTCATTAAGGGCGGGTGGGGGGGGGTGGACTGGGGAGGTGGGCAAAGGTGGCTCAGGAGGGCTGACATCTGAGGCTAAAGGCTGAAAACTAGCCCAGGCAGGAAAGTCTGTGAGACTCTTATCTCCAATGAACTACCCCCAAAAAGCTACAAGTGGAGCTGTGGCTCAAGTGGTAGAGCTCTAGCCTTAAGCCAAAAAGCTCAGGAACAAAATTCAGAATCAAAGTTCAAGCACCAGGACTGGCATTAAAAAAAAAAAGCCAGGAGAAGCAAACTATAGCTCCTGCCCGTAATCCTATTGAGTAACTCAGGAGTATAAGATCTGAGGAGGAGGATTAGAGTTCGAAGTTAGCCCAAGCAGGAAAAGTCCATGAGACTTGTTTCTAATTAATCATCAAAATACTAGACATGGAGCCGTGGCTCAAAAGTGGTAAAGCTCCAGCCTTGAGCAAAAAAAATATAAAGGACAGCACCCTGACCCTGAGTTAGAGCCTAACTACCAACTCATGCATGCATGTATACACCATACTGCTCTCTGTTCCGGAATAGGAATAGCAATTTCCTTTATTTCTACTAACCAGTACCCTTCAAAATATTCTCTACTCCTGAATAGGAATAGCATTTTTCCTTTATTATTGCTAATCAATTCCCTTCAAAATCTAACATTCTAAGTTTGCTTGTAATTCACAAAAATTCCTTTTCCTTTTCAGATAATGTTGAATAGTTAACTAAGTAGTAGATTTATATATGCCATAAACAGTTGGCATATATAATTAGGTTTGTATGAACAATGATATAAAAGTTCATGTTCAAAATAAATCTGCTCATCTTTTTAACAGCTAAATCTTCATTCTGTTTCAAAAGATCAGAAGGCTAAAACACCATGAATTGCTAAATCCCTAAAAATAGTAATTGTTCACAACTAAATCAGCAGCCTCCAAAATTGTTAGCCAAAACAAGAGTATTTTCCCCACTCCAGAGTAACTAAATGACTGAAAATATGCAGATAGTCCAAGTAACTAATACATCTTTGCACACTGACAACATGAGCTAAAATGTGTTTTTATTGCAATTTAACTTTTTAATGCTGTTAAATCTCATGGCTTAATGTCATTCTAACAATGATACTCCTCCCAAATGGGCAAAAGTGATGGTACACGAGCAAGAGCAATAAACTAAACCTTGGTAGAATTTTATCCTTCCTAACTAGTAACCCATACATAACAAGTGCCATTTCCCTTGGCACTCAAGTGTTTAATTTACCTGCATATCCAGTCAATTTTAAAGACTCCTCCCAGCATTTTAGCACTCATTCCTGCTGGAAGCACCCAGTGTATAGGAGATCCTCCATGGTGCGATTCTGAAGAAAGTCTTGCAAACCCTAAGGGAATCATAAAATATTAAGTAGGTGTTGATGTAGTTAATGCTTTTATATATCCAAATTATTTCTATTCTTACCTTGAAATTTTCCACTTTCTCTGACAGAAAATATTAAGATAACACTCCTTGCAGATCTGAATGCAAGATTTAGTTTTTTCTCATTTACAGGCAGCGTAGACCATACACCCTATCCAAATAAAACAAGGAACATAATTTGAAATTTAACTGCAAATCTTCTCAGTCACATTACATGCTTAATTATTTCTACCTAAACTCGCTTCATGTAGGTTGAATACACAACGGACTGAGTTATGTGGTGTATCATTAACTCAAGATAAAAAGACTAGTAATACTAAGAAAAATAGAAAACTATTTCTTAGCTAAATTTTAACACTGTGATGTCAGTTTAAAAAGCTGTCACTCCATTTAAACTAAAAGCAACATCATAATGTAACAGCAAATATAACACATAAATGTGGTTTTGAATCTAAGAAGAAAATTAAGATCTTGTAGCATTAACAGTGGGCATCTTTTATTGTAAAGTCTGCACTCTGCTTTAAAAGCCAACTCTTTCCTTTTCTTCTAAATCCAAGTATAGTTCTAAAAAACAATTTATCCATAAAAGAATTATCTCTACATAAGCTCAAGACAAGACAAGCATCCACTAATACAAGCAGCAGTTAACTAAAGAAACTAACTATTGAAGTGTTAACACAATATGCAGCAATTGAAAATAAAAATAAAAATAAGCCGGTTGGCCAGGTGCTGGTGGCTCACGCCTGTAATCCTAGCTACTCAGGTGGCTGAGATCTGAGGATCGCAGTTCAAAGGCAGCCTGGGCAGGAAAATCTGTGAAACTCTTATCTCCAACTCCAGAAAACGGAAATGGTGCAGTGGCTCAAGTGGTAGAGCATTATCCTTGAGCTGAAGAGCTCAGGGACAGCACTCAGGTCCAGAATTCAAGCCCCACAGCTGACCAAAAACAAAAACAAAACAGGTACTGGTAGCTTATATATCTACAATTCTAGCTACTCAGAAAGCTGAGATCTGAGGATCATGGTTCAAAAGCCAGCCTTGGGCAACTGTCACACTTAGTTCCAATTAACCATTAAAAAAAAAAAAAATCGAAGTAGGGGCTGAGAAGGTGGCTCAGTGGTAGAGCGCTTGCCTTGCATGCCTGAGGCCCTGGGTTCGAATCTGCAACACCACATAAGCAAAAAGAAAAAATCCAGAAGTGGCGCTGTGGCTCAAGTGGTAGAGCGCTAGCCTTGAGCTGAAGAGCTGAGGGGCAGCGCCCAGGCCCAGAGTTCAGGCCCCACGACTGGACCCAAAAAAAAAAAAAATCGAAGTAGAACTGTGGCTCAAGTGGCAGAGCACTAGCCCCTTAAGCAAAGCAGCTTAGGGACAGAGCTGAAGCCCTGAACTCAAGCTCCAGAAAAAAAAAAAGAGAGAAGGGGACAGAAGAGAAGGGAGGGGAAGAAAGAGGGGAAAGGAGGGGGGGGGAGGGGAGAGGGAGGGAATTGGAGATGGAGAGGAGGGAAAAGAGACAGTAGGAGAGACAGGAGAAAGCTTAGGGACAGTTCCCAGGACCTGAGTTCAAGCCCATGAATGAGACACGGAAGGAAAAGGGGAAGGGGATGGCAGTTTTCTTTTTAAATCATATACACTATATAATCAACACAAAACATTGTGACTCCTAAAATCATGTTTAAAACACTTAAAATTCCTATCAGGTTTCCTAACTAGCCACAAACTAGATCCAAAGTGCAATTGGGCTTCAGAGTACTAATGCTTTTTAATTCAAGTGATATCTTGAGTAGCTGTGAGATTGAGATAACATAGTAACTTTTCTTGAATAAAGCCCATCAAAAGTTTTCAAGACTAGAACAGCTTCAACAGAACTGATGTTAATACCTTAGCTTTGGCAAGAGACACATTCTCATGGTTGTTACTCTTTATGAGGAAAAATCTTGCATCCTGAAGGACATATTTGAGTTTACTGGTTTGATCTGGAAAAAAAAAAAGAAACCAAACTTATTAATCATAAACCATCATCATAGTTATTACTATACTAAAATAAGCCCACCACAACCCAGCTAAATTTTAATACTCAACCTGGATAGCTAAGCCACAACACGTAATAAAACAAAGCTTAAGAGAAAATAACCAGCACTTTGCAAAAAGGTAAAACTAATCTAGTGATATTCCGATATACCAGATCCATACTTAAGTGTGGAAAAAGCTGTAAGGACTTTTCCCTTTTTTCCGTGTAACTTTTTATTTTAACTAAAAGTTTAATTTATTTATTTTTGGGTGTCAGTATCAAAAGGTTGCACTAAGGGCCTTCTGCTCTTCCCTTGGCTTGCTTTCTCACACCTGGTGTTCTACCTCTTGAACCATTCCTCCAGTCCTGCATTTTCCTGGTTAACAGGAGGTGGAATTTCTCTCTGTCTTGGCTGGCTCTGAACCTCTTCCTTTGAGCTCAGTGGCCTGAGGAGCCAGAATTAAAAGTAATCCACCAGCAACCAGCCCAAATTTTATATTTTTATCAGATTCACTTAAAGACTGGTAAAAGATCATTACACCATTTTATTTGTATATAAATACATATGCATTGTGTCCAAAAACTGAAATATTGTGAAATATTTGGTACTTTTCTGAAAGCTATGAAGTAAAAGGTATACATGGAGCATGGAGCTTTCTATATTACATTACTTTTCTTCTTTAAGAATAATATATCGGAACATTACTACATTAAAATCAACTATTAATGCAGAACCAATAGAGCAAAATAATGATTTCATGGAGCATGCAATGAAAACAATTTCAAATTTAAATGATACCTTTTCGGACAGCACGAACGGAAGATGATAATTTCTCATGCTTCTTTTCTGAACCTGTATTTAGCCAAAGTACATTTGTTCAGATTGAGTTTTAATAGAAATAAGACAAAATTTCTACAGTCTTGTCACATAAGATTCTCATTCAAGACAAATTAATCTTCCTGGCGCACCCACACACACAAAAAAGTACTTCTCTATGTGTACGAGTGTTTTGTTTTTTGGGTTTGATTTTTTTTTTAATGAATGTATTTGAACAGATTCCCACTCAGAAAACTAGTCACTGAATCATCATCTTCCACAAAAAGAAAAGTGAAAATTCCACTGAAGCAGTAACAGAACAGGATTAAAATAAGAAAAGTTTCCTCTAGTTATTACAGTTAACATGCCAAAAATTGATACTAATGGACAAGTTCACACTAAACTACAGCCTCCACACTTTCTAAAGCAGATTACATTGGAATCAGTCAGATATGACCAATAAAAGCAAACAGATTACCTGCATATGACTCTGAAGCAGAGCTTCCACTTCTATCAAAAACAATTGGTGATATGCCTCGAGCTCTCTTCCTTTCTTTCTTTTTCTCATCTAAAACAAAGAATTCCAAGAGTTTTAAAAATATAATAGAGTTGGGTCCCAATGGCTCATGATTATAATGCTAACTACTCAAGAGGTTGAGATCTGAAACGAGGTTTGGAGCTAGACTAGGTGACAATTCCCTGATACTCATCTCTAAGTAAACTAGTAAAAAGCAACTATGACATATGTAGGAACAGAAAAGGCTAAGTCCTTGAGTTCGAGCTTTGAACTCATTATTGGCATAATAGTGATAATAACAAAACATAGGTATACAAAGAGCCCATCACCATGTATCTGATTTTATATAGTCACTGCTTTTTTTTTTTTTGGGGGGGGGGTCCGGTGGTGGGGCCTGAACTCTGGGCCTGGGCGCTGCCCCTCAGCTCTTCAGCTCAAGGCTAGCGCTCTATCACTTGAGCCACAGCTCCACTTCCGACTTTTTTTCTTTTTGCTTGTGTGGTGCTAAGTAATCGAACCCAGGGCCTCATGCATGCAAGGCAAGCGCTCTACCACTGAGCCACCTTCCCAGTCCCGTCACTGCTTATTTCTTACCTCTCAGTTTCTTCAGGTGGTACTGCTGAAGGTACTGCCTAAAAACTAAGATGCCTTGGCTGGGCACCAGTGGCTCAGGCCTGTAATCCTCGCTACACTCAGGAGGCTGAGATCTGAGGATCATAGTTCAAAGCCAGCCAGGGAAGAAAAGTCTGTCACTCTTATCTCCAATAAACCACCAGAAAACCAGAAGTAGCGCTGAGGCTCAACTGGTAGAGTGCTCGCCTTCGAGTTGAAAAGCTCAGTGTTTTCACAATAAAAAACTTATTTAAAAAAATACATATGTATAAAATATACCTAAAGCTCAAAAAATTAACTCCCTGCCTCCCAATAACAAATCCTCAAAGAAACAACCACATCATTAATTTAAAAAAAAAAAAAAAGCAAAGCTCAGGACAGCACTCAGGCCCAGAGTTCAAGCCCCATGACTAACAAAAAAGACCATTTTTTCTTACCAATTCCAAGTACTGAGATAATTTGATCTCAGCATCCTGAGTAGCTTATATAGGCTTGATCCACTGGTACCCAGCCTGAGATCTCTATTACTGAGAAGATACTTTATTACTACTCTTGAAAATTAATTCTAGGACTAGCTATTTTTATGCTTTTTAAAAATTCTTTCAAAACATGACAAGTGCATATGTGTGTGTGTGTGTGACTATTTTCCTCTTGGATTATTTCAATGGCACAAATCAAATTAACCTTAAAAAGCAACATATTCACTGTTGTTCAAAGTACTAAAATGATCTGTCACTGGAATAATGCTGGAAAAATAACAGAAGCAGATGATCCTGTTTCCATAGCAGGCTCTGGACTTGGGCTTTTCTGGTTCAAGGCTAGCACTCATTTGAGCACGGCTCCAATTTCAGATTTTTGGTGGTTAACTGGAGATAAGAGTCCAGACTTTACCGCCTGGGCAGACTTCCAACTGGGATCCTCAAATCTCAACCTCCTGAGCTGCTAGCAATACAGGAGTAAGCCACTGATGCCTGGCATGAGAATTGTTTTTGTATGAATTATTTTTTAAATATAATTTTATTGTTACTATTAAGGTATTCTATAGAGGGGTTGCCATTTCCTAAGTCAGATAATGAGTACATGTTTTTGTTTTGGACAATGTCACACTTCCTTTGCTTTCCCATATTTTCCCCTCCCATTCCTACCTACAAGTTACATAGGTCATTTCTACATAGTGTATAAGTACACTAAATAACATGATTACATTTGCCCACCCTTTCTGAAACCCTCCCTTTCTGCTTTTGTTCACCTTCTCAGCACAAAAGAAAACCCAAAGCAAAAAACACTACCACCACCACCAACAAACTCATGTTTCTATTCATTGAAGTTTGTATGAGTTACTTTTAAGATTATGACTTCCTCCTCCATCAGTTTATCTGAGGTCAAAAGAAAGTCATCTGACAAAAAGCCAGTGTGTTGTTTCTTGTAAGTTACTAAAAATTCTGAGGGAAAAAAAATAAACTGGCAAAAAATAATGAAAGTATATTTTATTAAACAGCTCTATAAACTAGTTATTAAAAAGTTTGAGTAACTAGAGGCAAAACATGGGCTGGGAATGTGGCTAATGGTAGAGTGTTTGCTTAGCATGCCTGAAGCCCTGGGTTCAATTTCTCAATACTATACAAACAGAAAAAGCCAGAAGTGGTAGAGTGATAGACTTAAGCAAAAAAAAAAAAATCTCAGGGACAGTGCCCTGAGTTCAAGCCCAGGTCTGGGGGAAAACAAACAAAACCAACAATAACAAAAAAAAGTAAAGTAAATCAAAGTCTAGAAAACCTACGATACTAAAACTAACTATAGTCCCTTATATTCAAGAAGAAACATCTAATCAAGTTTCAAAAAAAAAATCAATCTCATTTTATACATTACAATAAGAAACTACAAGAAAACCTATCCTCTATATATTTAATAGAAGATCTAAAGCTGGTCGTTATACCCAAAGGACTTTCCAAGGAAAGGGAGAATAAGATAATCAGCTTTTAAAACTATAAATGTCTTCTATGAAAAGAATTTTAAGCCCGGTACCTGTGGGCTCATGCCTATAACCCTAGCTACTCAGGAGGCTGAGATCTGAGATCCTGGTTTAAAGCCAGCTCTAAGCAGGAAAGTCCATTATCTCCAATTAATCATTAAAAAACTAGAAGTGGTTGTATGGCTCAAAGTGGTAGAGCACTAGCCTTGAAAAGACCCTGAGTTCAAGCCTCATGACAGGGAAGGGGGGATAAAAAGAGAGAGAATTCTGGACTGGGAATGTGGCTTAGTGGTAAAGTGCTTGCCTAGCATACATGAAACCCTGGGTTCAATTCTTCAGTATCACATAAACAGAAAAAGCCAGAAGTGGTGCTGTGGCTCAAGTGGTAGAGTGCTAGCCTTAAACAAAAAAAACAAAGCTCAGGGACAGTGCCCAAGCACTGAGTCCAAATCCTAGGACTCACCAAAAAAAAAAAAAAGAAAGAAAGAAAAGAAAAAAAAGAAACAGAAGAAAGAAAAGGAAAGGGAAAAGGAAAGAAGAGAAAGGAAAAACAAAGAAAAAAAGAATTTGAATATCCATATTCATTTATTATAAAAGTATAGTCTCCCATTCAGTGTGAATGTCTTCCACATAAAATATTAAGTACCCTGCCGCATTACTGGCATTTCTAAAAATGCTTTTTAAAAATGCAAACCATTGCCAGGTGCAGGTGGCTCAAGCCTGTAATCCTAGCTAGTCAAGAGGTTGAGATCTGAGGATCACAGTCTGAAGCCAGCCTTGGGCAGGAAAGTTAGTAGGAGTTCAGGGACAGCACCCATAACCGGGAGTTCAAGCCTCAGGACTAGCATTAAAAAAAAAAAAAAAGCAGCAGCAAACCATTGCAACTCCACCCATTTAACTAAGTCTCTATTGCTTGACTGAAAATTTTTAAACTGTTCTTAACAGATACCAAAAAAATTAATTGCAAAGTATCTTCCCCAATGGGTAGTTTCACACATTCTTCACAGTAACTGAGCATTCTTTCATAGTGTCAATGTTTACTGGGGGAGGGGAGGATGGTCTTTTTTAAGACAAGATTTCACTAGTCACAATAGCCTTAAAATGGCGATCCTCCTGGATCCCAGGAAATTTACTTCCACACCTTGCTTATCAATGCATTTTTCATTATGAGACAAATCCCATTAGTTTGTAATAAATCTCATTCTCACATCAAACCCAACAACTAATCTCTGCATTTAGAAACTTTTTGGTCTCAAGTGTGTTCAAGAGTCTAGACCCTGAGAGACATTGTGAGAAAAACAGAGACAGAAATCGTTTTAAGACCCTGAAATCTACACTCCATAGAGCATAAGGCTAAAGCACTTCATTTGCTAATCATTAGAGAAGACTTATTTACTCCATCATTCATATCAAGAAATAAATGTTGGGCTGGGAAGGTGGCTCAGTGGTAGAGTGCTTGCCTTGCATGCCTGAGGCCCTGGGTTCGATTCCTCACCACCATATAAGCAAAAAGAAAAAAGCCGGAAGTGGCGCTGTGGCTCAAGTGGTAGAGTGCTAGCCTTGAGCTGAAGAGCGGAGGGACAGCGCCCAGGCCCAGAGTTCAGGCCCCACGACCGGACCCAAAAAAAAAAAAAAAGAAATGTTGTATTAATGATAAAATTCTATAAAGTGAAACTATTCTAAAAATGGAATTTTTCTTCTACCATTGAATAATTTTCTGCATATATAGCAAATCTAATGGCATCTTGACATAAATAGACCATGAGATTCTATTCACCATGCACTCTTAACAGGAGGACCCAAACAAAGTATGCTAACTTATCCTAACTTGCTGTATACTCAACTTATCCCCAACACAAAATTATGTGGTCTTTTCATCAAATATTAACTAGACTCACACTTACACCACATGAATCAAGACAAAGAGGGAAAGTAGTATTAAAAGAGATGACCTAAGACAGTCCTTACCCTTCCATAAAAACTTTTATGTTCTTCTCTACTTTGTAACCTTTACAATTCGGACCTCTGTAGACCTTATCTCAATCAAGTACAGAATGAAAAGATATGTTTGGGCTCCCAAGAACAAAAAGAAATTTTGATTGTTGCCACATGATGGAAATTCAAAGGTGTTCTACCACAGAAATGTCATAATAGTTAGTGGGAAGGCCTTGTGTGGATATACTTCAAGCACATAAGTATTTAGATAGCTAATTTTACTACACAAAAATGTAAGCACCTACAACATTAAAACTTGGTATTTCTATATACACAATTTGGACTTCTGCTAATACGTAGCTGATCAATTTGTAACCTGGAATCATTTTTACAAAAATTTATAAATTTTTTTCAAGGTTACTTTATATAATAGGAACACTATAAAAGATTTTAACTATAAAAGAGCATAGCTAATCCCACCTCAAAAATTATAGACTTTAATTTTAACATACACAAAAAGAAATCAAGTCCTTAAAATTGTAACCACCAAAAAACTCAAATACACATAAAAAGTATTACCTGATCCATCTGTGCCTGAACCAGATCTGACAGATCCATCTGTGAAGGAAACAGATTCAGAACCAGAGTCACTGGCCTCACTTCGAGTGTCATAATCATTTCCTTCCTCCTTCTGGTCTCTCTCATCCTGTTCATACTCTTCTTCCTCTTCCTCTTCATCTTCTTCCTCCTCTTCTTCCTCTTCCTCCTCCTCCTCCTCCTCTCCATCTTCATCAACCTCCTCATCTTCCTCTGCATCTTCTTCTACCTCTTCATCTTCTTCCACATCTTCCTCTACTCCTTCCTCATTCTCAGTGTTATTACCTTGTTCATCTGAAGAACCACTGCTGCCAGTCTCATGGTCAGAGCCATATTCTTCAGAGTTCACTTCTTCCTTTGAAGATTGACTGGATCTGCTTGGACGTCTATCAACTTCAAGCCCAATTCTCTGATGTTTAAAGAAAAAGGGAATCAGCAGTCATGTAACAGACAAGGTCAAGATGAATAAATAGTTCTAAAGCCTCAAAGAAAATTGTTTTCTGTTTTACATCTGCAATAATATTTACTACCTCAGAACCATCTGGTGTAGGAGATTTAGCTCTTCTTTCAGGATCCCTTTTCCGTAGACAAGCTTTTTCAGGTTGACTCTTGTAAGGTTCTCTAGAGGCACTGCTTGATAGACGAATTTTCCGATCAGCATCTAGCCGCTTGTTTCTTTCAGATCTTGGATATTCGTCATTTTTATATTCTGTGACTGACTTTCCTTTTGTACTAACTATTCGTTTGTTATTGCTGACAGATGAACTTAGTGGCTTAGAAATCAATTGTCTTGAATGGACAGAAGGTTTTTGTCGCTTGGTGTCAGTAGATTCCATTCGGTCACTTTTTCTCTTTGATCCTTTAAAATATAATTTAGAAAGACACATAAAAGTATTTTTAACATTCTACTAATTTCACCAAAGATTTACAGATAATGTGAATAAGGGAGGGAAAAAGCTTCATTTCTTTAAAATGTCTTCTGAAATACCTTCACTCCAAAATTAATCTAAATAAAAACTTAGTTGTCAGCCATTGAATTAATCCATATACTTAAAGGTTCAACTACTATTCATACTGACTAGGGTCTATATGTAGAACATGATTTGCTATCAGCTTTTGATATGAACTGCAAGGAAACAAGTACAAAAACACATTTAAAAAAACTGAATCTACAAGTACACTTTGATTTTTAAAGAAAACAGAATTCTTACCCTTTTTTTCACTTTTATCTTGTTCACTCTCTGGATTATACAGTTCATCATCCTGTTCTGGCACTTCAGTCAAGATATCATCTAGAACATTAAGTTCTCCATCTGCAAACAAATTTAAAAATAGGAAAAAAATTAGTATCCATGAAACATTGATTTGTGAGTAGTTAGCAAGTATGGATATAACCCTTTAGGAGATTTTATTTTAGAGTCAAGATATTCATGCTTGTAAAACAATTCTAGTAAAAAGAATGTAGAGTTTGTCTACAAAACTAGGAGTAGGCTGGGAAGGTGGCTCATTGGTAGAGCGCTTGCCTTGCATGCCTGAGGCCTTGGGTTCGATTCTTCAGCACCACATAAGCAACAAGAAAAAAGCCGGAAGTGGCGCTGTGGCTCAAGTGGTAGAGCACTAGCCTTGGGCTGAAGAGTTGAGGGGCAGCACCCAGGCCCAAAGTTCAGGCCCCACCACCGGACCCCCCCCCAAAAATAACTAGGAGTATACACCACATAAGATATAGAAAGATGGCAGATAAGAGCTTAATCAAGTAATCATCAAAGTTATTACCAATAATGGGAAATCAACATCATAAACTGTTTACGTGATAACTAAGAATAAAACATTTCTGTGGCACTCCTATACAAAACGCAAAATCTGAACCTATATAAGAGGAAGAATCAGACAAAACCAAATAAAAGGGCATGTAAATATGTCATGGAAGCATAGCTCATATTACAGGAGACAAAAATACACAAATGAACAAAGTCATATCTGAGACTAACTGGGAAAATTTAGGAAATCTAAATAAAATCTGTATTAAAATAACAATGTTAGTTTTGAAATTTTGATAGCACAATGGATAAGCAAAGAAAAGTCTTATTTTTAGGAAACATGCTTTAGTATTTAGAGACAAAAACTTCTCATACCTGCAAACTGACCAACAGGTTAACTGTGGGCATGCATACAAATGCCCACATATACACAAGGGAGGGTGGGCAGCCAGGGGGAAGTATTAGAGGGGAAGTTGATAGTAGAAATGAGATAAAATGGTAACATTTACAATGGTTGAGGATAATGAAATTCTGTACTATTCCCATAGCTTTTCTATTTATTTGAAATTGTATTTAAAAAGCAAAACACCTGTTGAGGTTGAGGCAGGAGGAATCACCAAAGTAATTCCAGTCTAAGATACAAGGAGCTTGTCTCAAAAAAACAAAATTGAAAAAGGGAAAGAAAAACCTATCAATGTGTCATACAAAATTTAGAGCCCGTTTTAATATAAACCATAAGGTAAAACTTCAGCAAAGTCAAAACTATTTTAACATATTCAATCATCACAAAAACTTATAATTCAGTGCTACTTCCTAAATCTCAAACCCTTCTAAAATTTGTTGACTTTCTTTCCCAAAAAAAGTACAAAATAGTCTTAGAAATACATACATAAAACATTTAAAATCCGGGCACCGGTGGCTCATGCCTGTAATCCTCGCTACTCAGGAGGCTGAGATCTGAGGATTGCAGTTCAAAGCCTCTTATTTCCAATTAACTACCAATTAACTGGAAGTTGTGGGTCAAATGGTAGAATGCTCGCCTTGAGCTGAGGAGCACAAGGACAGCGTTCAGGCCCAGATGTCAAGCCCCACAACCAACCGAAGGGGGCGGAGGAGAAGGAAAGAGAAAGAATATATTACAAGGCAGGCACCGGTAGCTCACGCCTATAATCCTACCTAGTCAGGAGGCTGAGATCTTGAGGATCATGGTTCAAAGTCAGCCCGAACCACCAGAAAACTGGAAGTGATGCTCTGGCTCATGTGAAAGAGCACTTGCATTGCTGAAGAACTCAGGGATAGCACCCAGGCCCAGAGTTCAAGTCCCATGACCGACAAGAATACACTCACACATTCTACATTGCTGGCCGCCAGTGGCTCATGCCTGTAATCCTAACTACTACTGGGCCTCAATTGAAACCAGGCAGGGAAAGCCCATGAGACTTTTATCTCTAGTCAATCAGAAAAAACCAGAAGTAGCACTGTGCCTCAATAGTAGAGTGCTAGCCTTGAGCACAGAGACTCAAGGACAGTGCCCATGACTTGAGTTCAAGCACCAGGACCAGAAAAAAATGTATTTTTTTTATAAAAGTATATATATATTACGGGGCTGGGAAGGTGGCTCAGTGGTAGAGCGCTTGCCTTGCATGCATGAGACTCTGGGTTTGATTCCTCAGCACCACATAAGAAAAAAGAAAAAAACCAGAAGTGGCGCTGTGGCTCAAGTGGTAGAGCGCTAGTCTTGAGCTGAAGAGCTGAGGGACAGCGCCCAGGCCGAGTTCAGGCCCCACAACTGGACCCAAAAATAAATAAATAAAAGTATATATATTTATCCCTCCCCTCCCCACCACACCAACACCAGGCTGAAAAAAGTATTTTTTTTTTAATCTTAAAAAGCCTTAATAAACTCCAGGTGCTGGTGGCTCACACCAGTAATTCTAGCTACTCAGGAGGCTCAGATCTGAAGATCACAGTTCAAAGCCATCTGGACAAGAAAGTCTGTGTGACTTATCTCCACTAAACTACCAAAATAGCTAAAAATGGAGCTGTGGCTCAAGTGGTAGAGCACTAGTCTTGCACAAAAGCTCAGGGACAATGCCTAGGCTCTGAGTTCAACCCCCAGCACTGGCACCAAAAAACAAACAACAAAAAAAATGAACAAAAGAAACCTTAATTCAAAATCAAATAATTAGCTGCAGTTTTAGAAAGCATCTACGAACTTTCAAGGTGAATACTAACCAATGCTTACTTAAACACACTGACAATTATTTTACCACTTTTATATGTATCCTAAGTACATATTGTTTAAAACAAATAATGTATGTCTTATTTTGCAGATATAAACAGAAACTAGCCAGTTTTGTAGGCTAGACTGTAGGCTCAAGAGGCAAATCCAGCCTGGGCAGGAAAGTCCAGGAGACTTACTTCCAATTAAGCACCTAAACACAAGGAGTGGAGGTGTGGCCCATGTGGTAGAGTACTAGCCTTGAGAGGGAGAAAAAAACAAGGCCCTGGTGGTAGCACCCAAAGTAAAAAAGGAAAAGTTTAAGAAACTCAAAAGTTCAAGCTAATCAAATATCCCATATGAGTCTGGAGTTCAGACTGTGAAATCTACAATTAGATGGGGAACATTAAGCACACATTTAAACAAAATTATAGCTGATACAACACAAATGTAACATATTAAGATGAAGTATGCATTAATTTCAAATCCCCAACATTATAAATTTTAAACTGTCTTATACTGAAGTCTAAAAGCATAACATCTTCACATTAGTAAAAACTATTGTTTCACCAATTATTTCAATCTGTGACATCAGTAAATTATAGTTAATCAAAATGTGAAAAATTAAATCTCCAAGGATATTTGGCCTATGACCTCTTTTTATATATATCCCACTATTACTAATTTTTTAAAAAGAGCTGGAAGCTTTATGGCTCACAAAGCCCATCTAGCATTTTTGAAGTTTTGCTGCCACCCTCAAGATAAATGAACACATTTTATTTTCACATATATTTACTGAAATATATATATATCATATATATATATACTGAAGCATATATATTTACTGAAATAAGTGGTCTAAAAGAATAGGAGGTAAGGAAATCTGGATGATCCCTTAAGAACTGGGTAGTAGGAAGTTTACGGTCTCTCTGAGCTCTAGGTTTCTAAGGTGCTTTAAAAGATCTCTAGGAAAGAGAGGGGATGGCAATTGTTTGAATCTCCTGATGAGTGTTTCAACCTATAAGCATTTCCTTATTGCTATCAGATTCTAATAAGCCCTGCCTACCTTTTTGTTAAGGATGGTATAGGAAGAATATAAAATCGGGCTGGGAATGTGACTTAGTGGTAGAGTGCTTGCCTAGCATGCATGAAGCCCTAGGCTGCTTTCCTCAGTACAATATAAACAGAAAAGCCAGAAGTGGTGCTGAGTTCAAGCCCCAGGACTGGTGGGGGGAAAAAAAAGGAAGAACATAAAATCATTTCTTCAATAAAATACACACATGTCCCAATTATCAACTTCTGCATACCATTTTAAAACTGGTGGTTGCCAGGCGCCGGTGGCTCACACCTGTAATCCTAGCTACTCTGGAGGCTGAGATCTGAGGATTGTAGCTCAAAGCCTGCCCTGAGAGGAAAGTCCATGAGACTCTTATCTCCAATAAACCACTAAAAAACCGGAAGTGGTGCTGTGGCTCAAGTGGTAGAGCGCTCTCCTTGAGCTGAGAGTGCAGGGACAGCGCCCAAGCCCAGAGTTCATGTCCCACAACCAATCAAAACCAAAACAAAAAAATAAAACTGGTGGCTTACCAAAACAATCATTTTTGCTCAAATTCTGGGGATCCATGAGACATGGTGTCTCACATGGTTGTAGTCTGATGATGGCTACAGCTAGAAGCATCTGAAGACTGGAAAAAATAACTTCTGGCTTCCGTTGACTGGGAAGACTAAGCAACTAATAGCAAGCATTTCTCTTCTGTCACTCTCCTTTATAGCCGCTTCAGAATTGGAGAAGGATCTATTATATGGCTTGGTATATAACCCAACGGAGAAAGGATCAAGCAAAACTACCACAATGTTTTATTAGTAGAGACAAAAGTAAAGGCCCACTAGCCTCAAAAAAGGACATAATTCCTTCTTGATGGGTGAAGTAGCAAAACTACTTATCCTTAAATTTCAAGAATTTTAATTGTAACTGTTAAAAGTATATTTTTTAAACTCAAACACTGGTTTTAAAAGGCCAATGAGAATTATACTAGGTATGTCCAACACTTGGCTGCTGATTCTGTCAACTCCCTTCATTGGCTAGAAAAAAAACAGTGTACATGTTAGTTCACTTTTCAACTTGCTGCTAAAGACTATCATCGTTATTAACATATCCTTTTTGGAAACAAGTAATTACCTCCTTAGCAGCAGAGGCTACTATATCTACTAGATCTAGTTCTTAAACTTCTGTGTTTTAAGTCATTTTCTGTGTCCTGAAATTTAATATTATTGTATTCTACGTAAAGAGACAGATACAGTCATACTTCACTGTAGTTTGATAGCAGCACCTCAACAGAAGAGTAACACCAATATAAACAAAAGTTAATGAATGCCAACTTGAAAAAAGTTCCATGAACATATACCATTTAAAGGGGAAAAAAAATTCTATGTGCCTAAAGCACAGCACACTAAAAGTTACTCTTGATGTTCACAAAGAGAACAATAAGGTCTTTAAAAATCATTTTAAAACCTCTAAAATTGTTTCAAAATTAAGATGTTACAAGTTTTATTTTAAATATGTGCCTTACAACAAATTTTTTCAATTAAGTAACAGTTTCATTAACTACTATTTCCATTTAGAACTAAAATTCAATCTATCCAAATACTACATTCTAACAGCCACAAAATGCTACAGATTCAAAATCCTGTGGTGGTGGGGGGGAGGGGTTGGTTTGGGTTTTTTTTCCACTCCTAGGTTTAACACAGGGTGTAGTTGCACTGTCTGTAGTCCCTGAGCATCTTTATTTTTTGCCAGTCCTGGGCTTGAACTCAGGAGTTGAGTGCTGTCCCTGAGCCTCTTTGTGCTCAAGGCTGGCACCCTACCACTTGAGCTACTGTGACACTTCCATTTTTTCTGGGTAGTTTACTGAAGATAAAAGTCTATGTACTTTCCTACCAGGCTGGCTTCCAACTGCAATCCTCAGATCTCAGCCTCCTAACTAATTTAGGATTATAGGCATGCGTCACCAGCGGCTGGCTCCCTGAGCTCCTTTTGCTCAAGGTTAGCATTCTACCACTTGAGCCAGAGCTACACTTCCAGCTTTTCTATTTATGTGATACAGGGGAATCAAACCCAGGGCTTCATGCATGCTAGGCAAGCACTTTACCACTAAGCCACATTCCCAGGCCTACTCAGAGCTTTTTTTTATGTTAATGATAATTTATTTTATTGTAAAAATGCTTTACAGAGGGGTTAAAGTGATGAATAATGAGTATATTTCTTGTCAAACATTGTTATCCACTCCTTTTTCTCCCACTATCCCTTCCTTCCCTGTCTCCTCCCCTCCCCATGTGGTAAAGTTCATTTCCAACAGTGATTGCCAGGGCTAAACAAATGGAAAAAGAAAAATGAAATAAGAAATAAATAAATAGGAAGAAAGAACTAGATACAGTACATTGGTGACAAAAAGGTCAATAACCAAAAAAAAAAAAAGACCAACAGGTTTATGTCTTGGAGTTTATTTCCATTAGCATCATTCTGTAATGGAAAGACTTGAAAAAAATCATATTAAGTGAAGTGAGCCAGACCCAAAGAAACACAGGCTCTATGATTTCCCTTATTTGCAATAATTAGTAAATGACTAGGATGGTCCTGGCAGAGAATGGTAATAGCTCAATAGCTATAACTATACTTACAGCTTTTTAGTGGTTAATTTCTCATGGGCTTTCCTGCCCAGGCTGGCTTCGAACTGCATTCCTCAGATCTTAGCATCCTAAGTAGCTAGGATTGGAGGTGTGAATCACTGGCACCTAGTTGGCCACTTTTAACTTTGTATATGTTATCTACTGTGTTAAACAATAAATTTACCTGCTTAACCCTAGTATGCCTTAACCTCTGAATAACACTGGTGGAGGAGAGAAAAAAAACTCAAACTGGAGATTTGGTTCAAAGGACATTGAGCTACATCAGCCCTAATTCCAGTTTTAGTAGTATGCAACCCCATGTCAATGAAGAAGATAAATTGAGTACCATTTTCTGTGTGGAAGCAATTAATCATCTTGTAAATGACTTTCATATGTCTTCTTAAACTTAATTGAAATATTATGGAGTAAATAACTGTACTTTCTAAAAGTACCGGAAGGCTCACTGGGACAATCCTACTCAATTCTAGTAGATTAGCTGTACTGACAATGCAAACACATTGTATCTTCCAAAATTTTTAACTATTACCAAATTACTTGGAACTGTCTTTTAAATCTTGCCTCAGTGTTGTTTTGTTTTGTTTTGGGGGGGGGGGGTGAGGAGGCTGGCTTGAGCTCAGGACCTGGGCACTGTCCCTGAGCATTGTGTGCTCAAGGCTAGTCTTTACTTCAGCTTTTTGGTGGCTCATTGGAGTCTCATCCATTTTCCTACCTTGGCTGGCTTTAAAGCTGAACCTCAAATGTCAGCCTCCAGAGTAGCTAGGATTTACAGGTGTGAGCCACCCATGCCTGGCTTTTTCCTCAGTCTTAAACACAAAGCAAAACAAAATGAAATGTAAACTAGCTGGGTACCAGAGGCTCGAGCTTGTAATCCTAGCTACTCAGGAAACTGAGATCTGAGGATTAAGATTAAAGCCAGCTGGGGCAAAAACCCTTGTGAGACTCATCTCCAATAAACCATTCAAATCCCGGAAGTAGTGAGGTAGCTCAAAGTGGTAGAGTGCTAGCCTAGAGCACAAAGAGCTTAAAGACAGCACCTAGGTCCTAAGTTCAAGCCTTACAACCGGGGGAAAAAAGAAAAGAAATGTAGACTGTTAGCCTGATTCCTCTTGTAAACATAAACTCAACTGTGAAATGTTTTGCATTTACATCATCTTATATGGCTAAACTCTGTATCATTACTGATATAGGACTAGCACAATCTTTAATTGAAAAAAAAAACTGTTAGGAAATTATGTGGAGATTCACAGGTATAGGAAAAACAAGGAAATACAAGTATAAGAAAGGACAAGAATCATTCTTACAGCCCACGAAAAACTAGGCACTGTCTGAGCTGCTTTTGCTCAAGGCTCAAGTGATAAAGTGGGAGCCTTGAGCAAAAGCAGCTCAGACAGTGCCTAGGCCCTGAGTTCAAATCCCAGGACTGGCACACACACAAAAAAGTCACAACATGAAAGCTGGGCATTAGTGGCTCATGCCTGTAATCCTAGCTACTCAGGACTCTGAGGTCTGAGGATAGCTGTTTGAAGCCAGAATTTTACCTTAATCTTGTAATGTCTTGTACAAGAAACTCAAAAACCTTAATTTCAGAGATATTAATGTAAGAAACTAACCTTTATCTGTGACACAGTCATTTTACACTTTATTTTCCAACAAAGGCACCAAAGTATATTATACACTTTTAGTTTAATTCACCTAGTATAGTCTCAGTGGAGTTTGGAAATGTAGCAAGATCTTCTGGAGCCTCACTTCCAATTAAAGTACATTTTACATTAAACAAGTCAGCTATTTTTTATTTTTGTCATTCAGAACTATCATTATTTTAGGCAAAACTTAGTTTTCAGATTTTCCTATCCTATCCAATTTCCTTCCTTATAAAAGCATGAAGCTTAGGCAGGTGCTGGTGACTCACACCTGTAATCCTATCCTAGCTACACAGGAGGCTGAGTTCTCAGGATTGCAGTTCAAAGCCAGCCTGGGCAAGAAAGTCCATCAGACACTTACCTCCAATAAACTATTCAGAAAGTGGAAGTGTGGCGGTGTGGCTCAAGTAGTAGAGCACTAGCCTTGAGAAAAAGAAGCTCCAGAGACAGTGCCTAGCCTGTGAGTTCAAGCCCCAGTACAGGCAATAATACACACACACACACACACACACACACACACACACGATATTTTTAATTTTTCCATTTTTTACTACAGGTAAGACAAAACAAAAAATACTGTTTACATACTCCATGTTTTACAGAGCCATAACTGAAGGGAACAGGAAAGCTATTACCACAGGACAACAGTGAGATCCACAGTATGTTAAAGTCTTAGAGCTGTATTTTACATTGCTACCAAAGTCCAACAAGGTAAATATTTAGGGCAAAGACTGAATTACTTTACAAAGGCCAGTACAGACACTCTTTGCCTTCTTGGGAACTTCTAGTCTGGTTATGTGGAAATTGTTACTTATGAAAGTGGAAACTCTTTAGAAACATTTTGGGTTAAACTTTTATAGCTGTGTTTATAGAGGTTTATAAAAGCTGAAGGCACAAAATATATACAAAATGTAACAGAAAAGATGTATAGTTTGCCTACCATGTTGCAGGGGGTTCTTGGGTTTGATCCCCAGCACTGCCAAGGGGGAGGAAAAGGCATTTACCATTAACAGCCTATATTCTAGTATATTTTGGATAAATAAGGATCCTAAGATTATCCTTATTTAACAAAAGAAAATCACAAAAACATTATGGAAATTTTCCTAATGTTTCAAATCAGTAACAACAAAAGTTATAATTCCCATTTACACATGAAGGTGTAACAATGAAATCCACCCCCAACTATACAAGCTAGTAAGAAAACAAAAGCTTTCCATTTTTCCTTGTTTAAATATAGGAGTTAAAAGTCAAGTGCTGATTCTAATTCTAGCTACAATTATGTGACAAAGATCACATAAATGATACCTACAGGAAGTACTACTTCCACAAAGTCCTTTCCTAGCTTGCTTTGTGGTCCAGAAAATTTTATTCTAAACTATAAAAATAAGCCCATGTCAGGTTTTTTGTGCTGGTCCTGGGGTTTGAACTCAGTGCTTGGGCACTCTCAAGTTTTTTTGCTTAAGTCTAGTGGTCAACCACTTGAGCCACAGCTCCACCTCTCTTCAGACCTTGTCTCCGATCTCAGCCTTCTGAGTAGTTAGGATTACAGGCAGTTTGTATTTAAACAAAAGTTCAAAAGTTCTGTATTTATGGAAGTTAAATTAAAAAAGAAAAGAACATTATCCAAAGTAGGAAAGTTCATCCGAAGTATTAGTGATAGGTGAAAACATCTTGATGATTAATATACCTGGACTAACTGCACAATCATTTCTGAAACAAAACTTTTAAATAAGCCAGTGAGTCTGCAATCCTAGCTACTCAGGAGGTTGAGGTCTGAAGACAAAAGTTCAAACCCAACCTGAGAATGAAAGTTCCAATTAACCACCAGAAAACTGGCAAGTGGTGCTGTGGCTCAAAGTGGTAGAGTTCTAGCCTTGAGCAAAAAAGCTTAGGGACAGCACCTAGGCCTTGAGTCAAAAACAAAAAACAACAACAAAAAAAGAACTTTCTATTTTTTGCCAGTCTTGGGGCTTGCCTGGGCACTGTCCTTGAGCTTTTTTTGCTCAAGGCGAGAACTCTACCACTTGAGCCACAGTGCCACTTCTGGCTTTTTTTGTTTATATGGTATTAAAGAATCTAACTCAGGGCTTCATGCAAGCTAGGCAAGCACTTAACCCCTAAGCCACATTCCCAGCCTCAAAACAACTTCTTTAAATAACCACTTTTCCTCTTCAATGTCTACTATTGATTTGTAAGTACAATGATCTTACTGAGTTCTTGTGAGGTACTGACTCTCATTTTTGTGTGTTTCGTCTCTCATCTCTAATCACCACCAGACTCCCATGTTTCATAATTCATAAACTACTGACAATCAAATGTTAAACTGTTAAGATCTAGTTTAATTACTACTAAAAGTGGACTTCTTTCTTCAAAACATGTGTCCCTATTGAGTAACTTTCGGAAATTTAAAGATGGAAGCTAAAGGTATTATAACCCAATCAACAATCTGGTTGACCACAAGGCATCACCTGAAGAATATTCCCAAACTTGTCATTATAGTTGAGAGCAATTAATGGAAACTTTATACTCTCCAGATGTAGAAACCAGTAAAACTGAAGAGGATCACACACTTAACCAACGACTCGAGTCCACTTAAAAATAATTAGCCACACAAATCAGTCACACAGAAACGTGACAGATACCGGGCCAACAACTGTGACTGTTTGAAGATTACTACGGTGATCTTAAGGTGAGAAAAACAAAAATACAAAAAAACAAAAACAAAAACTTGGCATCACTGTACAAACAGGTACTGACACAGAACCCCCTGTAAGAACCACGTCTGGGAACTCGGTATTTTGAATGCAAAGACATTCGACCCCAGAAACACGGGGGTTTCCATGTTCCCCCTCCCAACTCTCCACACTTGCCCCCATCGGGTTGGCTCTGGCGGTGGGGGGGGGGGGGCGCTTCGGGGAGCTTATAGGAGCTGAGTGCGACCTGTTTCTTCCAGAACCGTTGTCAGGACCTTTGTAGGGGGTAAAGGCGGAATTTACAGGCCTTAAGGCACAGCATGTTTTCAAGGATCATGATTTATTTCCCAACCAAGTAATGTGTTCGAGGAACATAAAACACATAGCTCTTGCCTCGGTGCCCGTTTGCCGCACCAAGACTATTTCTCGAGATGAATAAACCGCCGGCGTCCCTGAATACCAACTGACTTTTTTTAACTCCACTACCAGGGCTGAACTGCGGCGGCACGTAGCGTGTTCGAATCCAGCCTAGCCCCCAAAGGGTCTTCCCCGCCCCCTCCCCCCCAAAAATGCGCATTACAGCCGCATAACCGACCCGGAAATCAGCCCGCGAGGCCTGTAACGCGGAACCCAGGCCCCGCTCCCCCGGCCGCTCCCCGGCCGGCTCCCAGCAAAGTCTGGGCTGGAATCCGGATCCAAGAACCACCCGCGGCGACGGGAAACGTTAGGCCCTCCCCGGGAGCCCCGAGGACGAGGGGCCCGGGTCCGGTCTCTCGCTGAGGGGGAGTCCCAGCGTGTGGGGTGGAGCGGGCCGACCGGCTCCGCGCGAGGCCCGCCAACCCCCACCCCGCGCCGGG
>NW_012267224.1:36301881-36305791 GCF_000151885.1 Dipodomys ordii | reverse complement strand
CCGCCGCCGCGGCAGCAGTTGCACGAGCTGGTCCGTCCGTCCGTCCGTCAGTCCGGCCGGCGGGCTGGCGCGCTTCGCCCCGGGCCTCTCTCCCACTCGCCCGCCTCGACGCGCCCCTTCTCGAGACCCTGTCTCCCTGGTTCCCCCTTCCCTCCGTTTACCGCAGCCCAGGCTTCAGCCTTCCCGCTGGGGAATCGATACGGGAGGGGTGAAAGAGGAGGGAACTGAAACAGATGGCGACGGCGGGCGGCGCTAAAATGGAGCCTGCTTCCTGCGTGAAACAATCCCGCTCCCGAAATGCCCTGCGCTGTTTACGCTCCGTTCCTCCTGGGGAACGTCACAGTGCGGAGAGGGGCGGGGACACAGGGCGCCAGCTTGTCGTGACGTCAGCGCGTCTCCGTGAGCCCGCCCCCCTCCCGGCGGCCCGGAAGTCCAGTCATTTGCAATGGAAGATCTCTGTGGCTGCTTGCGAGCTAGTAAGCTGCGTGCACTTAAGTGATTTAAGTTCATCAAAAGGGGCGTTATGTAAACTTTTACTCCTTCACAGGTTCAATCAACTATACTAGGTTTCTAGTTAGTATATATCTATAGAGAGAGAGCCTAAGTTTATGAACAAGTATGTTTTCATAAGTCTGTTAATGTGCATGTATGCATATGTACGTATAGTATGTATATATGTTTAGGATCTAAAGCTCTGCCCCATCTGAGTTATAGTCTAGTTTAGTAGGCAAGGCTTTCAGCTTTAAAATTATGATGAATTGGGCTTGGAAGTTGGCTCGGTAGAGTGCTTGCTTTGCATGCATGAGACCCTGGGTTCGATTCCTCAGCCCCACATAAGCAGAAAAAGCCGGAAGTGGCGCTATGGCTCAAGTGGTAGAGTGCTAGCTTTGAGCTGAAGAGCTGAGGGACAGCACCCAGGCCCGGAGTTCAGGCCCCACGACTGGAAAAAAAAAAAAAAATATATATATATATATATATATATATATATATATATATAATGAATTATATGAAAGATGCAAAAGGTTTATTGATAGGAGAAAGGTTGGTTGGGAAAAATAGTAAAAAGTCTTTATGTTGAGGTGAAGACATACCTAAAAGGTGAACACTAGATAAATATGGGTAGAGCTAAGGTTTTGTTGTTACGCACATACAGAGGTTTTAAGACAGACACCACTCACTCTCTTCAGTCAGAGATCTAAGGAAAAAAAAGAAAACAGAGACTTGGAACCAAGGTCATTTGTGAAAAGACAAGAGGCTGAGATGTTTCAGAAAAAAACACAAATTAGAAATAAGAACTTAATAAACCAAAACAATACGGTACAGAATCTTCAGGGAGTCACCATTTATAGATTGAGCCCACTAGTAGATGGAAGTAGAAAATGTCTTGGATATACACCTGTAAAGTCTAAAAACAAGTCTGCACAAGTTTTAGGTAATTAGCACTCTTCTGAGATAAGAAAATCTGGAGTCTCTGCGACAAACTGTTCAGGTGAGGGCAAATCATTTATCACAAGCTACAAACTAGTACCTGCTAACCTGAGACTTTGCCTAGACTGGCATAGTGCTTATGTGCTTTTACTGAGGCCCTTTAAAAAAGCCTTTAAGGCAGGCTTAGATACCTTACATTTGTAAACCTAGCTCCTCAAGAAGCTGAAATCTGAGGATCTCAGTTTGAAAAGGAAAGTAGGAAAGTCCATTAGACTCATTTCCAATTAACAACAGAAATGCTGGAAGTGGATCTATAACCTTGTAAAGAAAAGCTCAGAAACACTGCCCAGGCCCAGAGTTCAAGCTCCAGGACAGGCACACACGTTCGCATGCACACACAAAGCCTTTAATGGGGACAATCACTTTCCAATGACTGGGCCTCTGTAAGTCACTTCCTTTTGGTTTCCTAAGCCCTGTCCAATGTTACTCATTGAAGTGTACATCCATCAAATGTTTACATTAAGAAGTAAAAAAAAATTAGTTGGATTATGTTGTCCTAGGAAGATGATGTATAATACGGAACAAAGGAGATTCAGTTCAGAGTCTTAAGAGTATATCAATATTTAAAGGGAAGGCAAAAGTACAGTATGATTCTATACTATCTTGTCATACCAGAAAGAAATCCTATCAAAATGCTGTGAGAGAAAAAGTGGCCCTTATTGGCCAAACACCAAATACATTGAGCATCTATAAACTATGTAAGTTTGAAGAATATCAAATATATTTCAAGCCATAAATTCACTGTAGTTCAACAATAGTTTTGTAGAGTGTTAGGAAAATAGTGTAATCTTGATAACTCTTTAATGAAGAAAAATGATCATTCTTCTTATTTCCCTACTTTAGACTATATCTCATGGCTAACAAGTTAGTAGCTAGTAAAGGGAAATGTCTCTTTGTGGAAGTATTACAGCTAATACATGGCAAGAGAAAATCAATATTAGAACTAGACTTCATTTATAACCATTGGTGACATACAAATAAGCAGTGAAAGCCGAGCACGGTGACTTACATCTGTAATCCTATCTACTCAGGAGGTTGAGATCTGAAGATTGCAGTTCAAAGCCAGTCCCAACTTGAAAATCCATGAGACTGAGGGATAGCGTTCAGGCCCAGAGTTCAAGCCCCATGACTTACCAAAAAAAAAAAAAAACAGTGATCTGAGTAATGTATAATGGCTAGTAATTTAGTAGAGAGAAAATCAGATATTATATATCCCAAGTAGGGGAAAAAATTCATCATGAGGCCCTTAGTTCAAACTCCAGCAATACAAAAAGAGAGATCAACATGCTCTTTACCCGATGTTTTATTTTATCTTATGATTTTAAATAATATATATTTACATACATATATATATATATATACAGCTTGCATAAAAATTATTTTCTCAAAATAATTGGTTCAAAGTGATAGAGTGCTAGTCTTGACCAAAAGAGCTAAGGGACAGCACCCTGGTCCTGAGCTAAATATTTTTTTCTCTTTTTGTGGTGTGTGTGTGTGTGTGTGTGTGTGTGTGTGTGTGTGTGTGTCCTCAGGCTTCAGCCCAGGGCCTGGGTGCTGTCCCTGAGTTTCTCAAGGCTCGTGTCCTACCACTTGAGCCCAACGCCATTCTGGCTTTTTTGATTGTTAGTTGGTAATAAGAGTCTCATAGACTTTCCTGCCTGAGCGGGCTTTGAACAGCAACCCTCAGATCTCAGCCTCCTGGGTAGCTAGGATTATAAATGTGAGCCACTGGCGCCTGGCTAAAATTATTTGTTATTATTTTTATAGATAGATAGATAGGCCAGGATCATGGCTGGAAGAACCACTGAAAGAACTCAGTGGCCACTCTATATAATAGTCACATGATATCTGCTATCTGTTCCTCTTCTGTTTTGGTGTATAAATGGTTGCTGAGACTGAAACTGTCTCCTTAAGCTCAAGGTTAACTTCTGATGAATTTTAACTGTGTTGGCTAATCTTGATTATCAACTTGGATTGAAATGAACCCAGCAGATTATTAATGCACGCTTCTGGGTATGTACTGAGGGCAGTGTGGTTTCAATGGCAATTAACTAAAAGCCCACACTGAAAGTGTTTGGCACCATCCCATAAGACTAAAGGCTCACATAGAATTAAAAGAATGAAAAGAAAAATTCCATGCAGCTCAGATATCCCCTGCCCTCTACCCCTCTCTCTCTCCTTCTTGATCTCCCTGATCACTTGATCACTTGATCACTTCTTGACCAGGTCTGCTTAGAAATATTCCTCCCACATCAGGCTGGGAAGGTGGCTCAGTGGTAGAGCACTTGCCTTGCATGCATGAGACCCTGGGTTCAATTCCTCAGTACCACATAAGCAAAAAAAAAAAAAAGCCAGAAGTGGCACTGTGGCTCAAGTGGTAGAGTGCTAGCCTTGAGCTGAAGAGCTGAGGGACAGTGCCCAG
>NW_012267224.1:36270193-36301831 GCF_000151885.1 Dipodomys ordii | reverse complement strand
GCCCAGGCCCAGAGTTCAGGCCCCACGACGGGACCGCCCCCCCAAAAAAAGAAATATACCTCCCACAAAAATGACATCATGAATCAAAATAAATTGTTCCTTCCTTTAATTTGTTTGGGTCAGGTATTTTGTCACATCAATAAAAGTCTAACCAGTGCAGTAACCTTCCCTCAAAATTGCCATTCTAGTCAGACACCAGTACCTCACCACTGTAACACTTATAAACAACACAAATCTATTTCTCACATTTCTTTAGACTAGGGAGTCCATGCCCAAGCTGATTCTGAAATGGACCCTGAGATGGGGCCCAAGCTGGTATTTCATTTTGAGCTTTGCCTTTGTTTTAGGGATTTTAGATTTGATGGGCCTCATTCCTGGAATGAAATAAATGCATCTGGTTCCCCTCCCCTTAACAATCTAACCCACCCTTGATTGTTGAGTTAAAGACTGACCCATAAAACAGATAAGTTGTAATCTGGCTCAAACTGGTGACAACACTTACTTAAGGTAAACCCTGCCTTTTGCACAGGCTTATGGCAAACTCCACCTTTTGCCCACCAAAAGGTAGACCTCACTTTACCCACTAAATTTGCTTGCCATTTTAAACCAAGGTGATAGGCTGATTTAAACAGCCATAGACAAACTGTAACCTCATTGGCCACCTGTGTGTGGTCTGGTATGACTGTACAATCCTTTGTGTGTGTTATGATCTCATTGGTCACCTTATGTGTGACCAGGCTCAACCTCATGGGTTTTGCCTTTAAAAAACAAAGAATGGGGGCCGCTCGGGGTCGCAGTATCAGCTCCCGAGCCTGTACTGCTGCCCTGACTGGTCAGTGTAGGAACGTTCTCAATAAAGTTGCTTCTTTGTTAACAACTTCGTTGCAGTGGGCTCTGTCACTCTGAATGACTAGGTGGGCTTGCCTGCCTGAGTAGGGGTCTTCCTACTACAATTCCAGATCTGTTATTTAATGAAGTCCTACTTTCTTATAGATGGAACCTTGTAGCTTTGGGTTCATGGTGGAAGAGGTCACAAGTTACCAGGAGCCTATAATTACTTGTTTTAGACAAGGTCTTGTTATGTAATGCATACTGCTCTCAAACCCAAGATACTCAATTTCTGGAAGACTGGGATTTCACATATCTGTCCCCACATTGGCTGTGGGGCCTCTAAAAGGACATTAATCCTATTCACAAAGTTTATACTATATGATCTAATCACCTTTCGTAAGGCTACATTCTAATACCATTATCTTGACAACAACCAATAACTATATTGAAGTAACAACTGGCTTATGTAACTCATTATGAGTAGGTTGTAGCATTCTATAACTTTCACTGAAACTCAGGTTTGTATGATCCTCGAGGTTAACCCTAACAGCTACTCAAAAGCTGCTTTTGCTGAAAAGCACTCCCCTACTTAGCTCAAGAAGGGAGTAAGTGCAGGATAAACACTAAGTATCCCTGACATGGCTTTGCCCCTGTTTTCTTTGCCCTAAGCCATTCTCTCAAGCAACCATCCTAGAATTCAGGAAGGAACAGACCAGAGCAAACCACTTACCATGTGTAACTGACCTGCTTATCTTGAATACCTTGATCACCTCCTTAATGAAGTGATAAAAATTTCTTCTGAACCCCTCTCAATACACTACAAGGACTAAGACCAGCAGAACACTCCTGTGACTGAAACTGGTTATGCATACCTTTTGCCTCTAGTTCTTTGTCTATTTCAACCTACTATCATTTGTGATTATTCTGAAGATGGCTGAAAATGGGCTGATGTACCTACTTTCCCTTTTCCTATAACCACTGTAACAAATTTAATGGAATAAATTTCATAAATGCTGCATAATAAATTTCAATTCTCTGCCCTTCTCTGCTGCTGTCTTTTTACTTGAGGGCTAGTGGCCTGACCTTACATAAAATATCTCAGGAGTTTGAACCTTGGGCCTAAAATTCCAGTTTCATTACCTGTCTATAGCTGCTGAAAGTGAATAGAAATAGGAATGGTTCCAAAGTCACTTCTTCTGGAATGTTGAAATGAATAAAAAAAAGAATCATTTTCTGTGTGGCTGAATGTTTGAGTCACTCTTTGACTATAAACAGTGAAGATTGTTCCAAAGAAAATAGCAGAAACAGGAAAGATTATCTTAGTTATCAACCCAGTCTAATTTTCAAAGGTGGTTCTTCCTTTATTCTACCTTAGACTTGGGCAGATACCTCCTCTTGTTACGATCATTTTCCCTTTCATCTCAAATAACATGAATAGTTCCTTGTTTCTGTAAGCAAAAAAAAAAAAAAAAAAAACACGAACCCAGAGGAAATGCATAATAATAGTAAAATAAAATATGCAATGAGAAATGTTCAATTGTTCCACACACAGTCTAAAATAGAGGATTATAATGCATATTTGAACTCTTCTCTGATAAAATGTAATCTAAATAGTTCTGCCTTTTTCCTTATATTCTTTTGGAGTATGATTGGATTGATCTGCCTTTCATTGTTGTAAACAATATTGTTTTTGAGTCAGCTAAAAAGTACCTAGCTCTCCTTTGGCAAGTCCAGTAATTCCTATGATTTAAACATCATGAATAACTTCTCACCTGAGGTTAGTTTCTCCTTTTCATGCCTTTTCTAGGGTGTCTCATTTGTAGCTCAAATTTTTTTGTAGGTCAATTTTTTTTTTTTTTTTTTGTCGGTCATGGGGCTTGAACTCTGGGCCTGGGCGCTGTCCCTCAGCTCTTCAGCTCAAGGCAAGGGCTCTACCACTTGAGCTACAACACCACTTCCGGTTTTCTAGTGGTTTATTGGAGATAGGAGTCTCACGGTCTTTCCTGCCCGGGCTGACTTTGAACCGAGATTCTCAGATCTCAGCCTCCTGAGTGCTAGGATTACAGGCGTGAGCCACCGGCGCCCGGCATGTAGGTCAATTTCTTAACTTACCCTTCCTTCCCTCTCTCTGTCTCTCTCTTTTGCTGGGCAAGTATCAGGCAAACACTGTATTACTGACCTACATCCCTAAGAATAAATCTATCTAAGCTAAATCTACCTATCTGTCTGTCTGTCTATCTATCTACCTACCTACATACCTATCATTTACCTACCTACCTACCTACCTACCTACCTACCTACCTATTTGCAGTACTAGGGTTTGAACTCAGGAACTCTCACTCTCCCAGAGAGTTCTCTACTTGAGCCATATACCCAGCCTTCTGGGAGGTCAATTTAAAAATCTCAACAAAGCCAGCACCAGTGTCTCATGCTTATAATCTTAGCTACTCAGGAAGCTGAGGTCAGAGGATCGTGGTTCAAAGCTAGCCTGGGCAGAAAAGTCCATAAACCACACAGAAAAACCTGGAAGTAGTGCTGGGGCTCAAGTGGTAGAGTGATAGTCTTGAGCACAAAGAAGCTCAGGGATAGCACCCAGGCTCTGAGTTTAAGCCCCAGGACTGACATAAGAAAAAAACAACAAGATGCAGGACACTGGAATCAAATACAGTGACAACAGGGGTGGTACCATGGGGAAGAACATACAAAGAAACAAACAAAAAAAAACACACACACAGTACAATATAAGTACATAAAAAAAACAACCAGCAACAAAGATAAAACCTCTTATGTTCCTATCTTGGGGTTCATTTTGCTTAGCATTAAGTTATATGGTCATATGTACATAGCTTTTGACCTCTCCTGCTTGTCCTAGACATATACTAGTTATTGCAAATAAGGGAAACCATGGAACCTATGTTCCTTTGAGTCTGGCTTACTTAATATAATTTTTTCCAAGTCTTTCAATTTCCTAACAAATGGGGCAATGTCATTCTATGTGATGGAGGCATAGAATTCCTTTGTGCATATATCTACCACATTTCCTTGATCCATTCATCTACTGAGGGGAATCTGGGTTGGTCCCATATATTAGCTATGGTGAATAATGCTGCGATAAACATAGTTGTGCCGGTAGCTTTAGCATGCCTTGTTTGTGATCCTTTGGGTAAATTCCTAAAAGGAGGATTGCTGGGTCTATGTGGAGTGCTTTGAGGAACCTCCAAACTGCTTTGCAAAGTGGTTTCCCAAAGTGGAACAAGTTTACACTACCTCTAACAGTGCAATAGAGTTCCCTTTTGGCCACATCCCCTCCAGCATCTGTTGTTATTAGAGTTCTTGATTATAGCCATTCTAACTGGGGTGAGGTGGAACCTCAATGTTGTTTTTATTTGAATTTCTTTTATGGTTTAAGAAGTTGATCATTTCTTCATGTGTCTGTTGGCCATACATTTTTCTGATGTGGGGAGGGGAAGGGAAATAAAATGCTGAAATAAGGATACAGGCTGACCGATTGTAACAATGAGATGTACAAGACAGTATGTTGAAAATGAACTTTTCAACTTTGCATGGGGGAGGTTGGAAAGGGGAGGAAGGAGTTGAGGAGGGGGGGAGGAAAGGGATGGTAAGGGAAAAATAAAGGAGCATGTAACAGTGCTTGAGAGGAAATGTACTCATAACTTGTTCATGTAACTGTAAACCCTCTGTACAGTATCTTTACAACAAAAAATATATATTAAGAAGAAAAAACAACAACAAAAACTCAACAGTACCTGACCTGGATCCATGATCAACTACCCTCAAGTTACTTCTCCATCAAGTTATTTGTGAAAGATATCTGGGAATGATTTTGGTAACTCAACTCACATACCCAACATTTGCAGTAGAGTAAGGTAGGATAGTGAAAGGGAAATGGAGCACAATGGATGACTAATTCACATTTTTAGGAGCAAGAGTTTTGACAGTACAAACATGCAGCACTATGGAGACATCTAAAAGGGAAATAATTACATGAATTATTCATGTGTTACCTTTGTGAAATGTTCTCTTATTGCACAAGAAGCATGTATAGTTTTCAGGTGATTTATATCTCATCTAGGAATTCTTCTTGGACTAAACCTTCCCTGACAAAATTAGATGACTCTCTTTCATCCCTTCTGTATGTGTACCTATGTCCTTTACAGCACTTGCAATTTTAGATAAACTGTAAGATATTGTATAGAGTGTCCTTGGCATGCAAGGAAACCAAATAAGAATTTAATGAAAAGAAGAAATTATAGAGATAAAAAGAGAGAAAGAAGGTCAAGCATTAGAAAGTCAGTATTCTGCCAGCATTCAATTACCTCTATATATTATTCTCTGTATGCTTTCATTTTCTCACTTGTTCAATAATGTAGTATACTTAAACTCTCCTTGGCTCTAGGCAAGTCCTGCACTTACAATTTCTTCACATATAAAATGAAGATATTACCAAGCACAGAGAATTATGGAGACCAATGAGCATATGTATATGATGGTTCATTCACATGTATAAAATACTATAAAAATTTCAACTATGTCTCAGTAGATTTCAGGTTCTTCAGGTTCTTTCTAGTTCTAATTTTCCATCATTCAAATCCATAGTGTATGGTAAAAGTCATACATCACTGTTTTTTGTTTGCTTGTTTTGTTGGTCATGGGGCTGGAACTCAGGGCTTGGGAGCTGGCTCTGAGCTCTTTTGCTCAAGGCTAATGCTCTACCACTTAGAGCCACAGCACCACTTCCAGTCTTCTGGTAGTTAATTGGAGATAAGAGCCTCATGGACTTTCTTGCCAGGCTGGCTTTGAACCATGATCCTTAGATCTCAGTTTCTTGAGTAACTAGGATTACAGGTGTGAGCCACCAGTGTCCAGCGCATCACTGTTTTATATTTTTCTCTTTTGATCAGTAATCATGTCAAATTAAGCAGCAGTTGAAAGAACCTAGAGGAGACCTCTCACCTGAGTACATTTAGACTTAATTATTCCAGACTTCCTTCAGCTTTCAGAAGAATCTATCCAAAAATATATACAGATCCAAGATACATGAGAAATTTGTTTGGTTGGCTGTATTGCAGACCGGCAGCTGCTACAGTGTATGTGACTGAGCTTTTTCCTAAAGGACTTCAAGGCAAGAATGTTCCTATTTGGCAATGCTTCCATCAAAGCTGACTCATTCAAGACTAGCACAACTGGTTTAGACACCAGCACAGGTTGAGAAAGGTACTAGAAAAAGAGGGAAAAGCTCAGTTTGCACTTAACGATTGCATCTCCTTTTCCAAGGGTTAGCTAATATTTTAGAGAAAGAAAAACAAAGCAAAAAGCCACTGTTGTTTGAAATTGATATGAAAAGACTTTCTGAAGATAATACCTTTCTCCCTTTCCTTCATCTAAAGCTTTTTGTATTTTGTTGTTATTTGTTTCATTTTGATTTTGAGACAGGTTCTCGCTTTACATACTGAAACTTAAAAAAAAATATATCTGTCTCAGACCTCTCTGGTGCTGGACTTGAGCCTTAATTTTATGTCCCAACACTCTATTCTTATTTCCTTCCCTGCCTGTCTCATTATTTTTCCCCTGACAAGTGTTGCTTGAACATTAGACAGCACTACGTGAAGTATTGCTTTCCGATGTAAAAATAAAAGGTTTAAATTTGATTCTTCTTCTTTTTTTCTTTTCACCTTCAAAACAAGGTCAGAATGCTTCATTAATTTATGTCATCATGCACAGGGACCATTCTAATCTCTATTTGTTCCTACCTCAGAGAATATGCTGCCAAAGCAAGCCTGAACTTGATCTTCAGCAGAATTGCCCCAATTATACCACAGATAGATTCACAAGAAGCCAGACGCAGGTGGCTTACACCTGTGATCCTAGCTATTTAGAAGGCTGAGATCTGAGGATTGCACTTTAAAGCTAGCCTGGGCAGGAAAAGCCCAAGAGACCCTCATTTCCAATTAACCACCAAAAAGCTGGAAATGGAGCTGTGGCTCAAATAGTAGAGTGCTAGCCGTGAGCAAAAGAAAATGCTAAGATAGCCAATTCTGAGGGTCCCTGAGTTCAAATCTTAGGACTAGCAAAAAATAAACAAGCAAAAAAAAAGGGGAGGTGGAATTTTGGAATCACTTTCCCTATAAATCTACTTAGAAACTATTCAGTTTGTTCAATAGGTCACATTATTCTTTGTATATTTGTTCTCATCTGTAAGCATTTTTTTTTTCTTGTCGTGGGGCCTGAACTCTGGACCTGGGCGCTGTCCCTCAGCTCTTCAGCTCAAGGCTAGCACTCTACCACTTGAGCCTCAGTCCCACTTCCAGCTTTTTCTGCTTATGTGGTGCTGAGGAATCGAACTCAGAGCCCCAGGCATGCAAGGCAAGCACTCTTCCACTGAGCCACCTTCTCAGACCCTGTAAGCATATTTTGATAGCTGGGAATTCAAAGTACTTTAGAAAGTTACTATGCAGATTTAGCAAGTACATCATAGGTTTTATTGGGCAAAGGGTAGCAAGTGCTCAAAAATGATAGCTACAATAAAAATAACTTATTGTTATCATTGCTATTATATGTTCCCAATTCCTGGATTTAAGAGAAAAAAAAGACAAAACAATTTGCCTATAATAAGTGGTGAGGCTATTGGAACAGGGCAATTGCTTCAGAAGGAGTGTTGTAACTCTTGTCTCCTTTGAGAAAGAAATTGCTGTTAGTAATGATCATCTAATTTTTCATTTTCCATGTATCTATGAATTAGTCCCCTGAGTAGTACTGACTACTGTCATTGCTGTTCTGAAATTTTCTTCTCATTGAATTTTTGAGCTGGGACTGGTGACGCGCAGCTGTAGCTCTAGTACTCTGGAGACTGAGGAAGGAGAATGTTGAATTTGAGACCAGGCTTTATAGCTAGAACTTGTGTCAAAAATATAAATGTACCTAGTCCACAGAGTAAAAGTAACAGCTGCTCATGACAAATCATCTAAAAAAGGTCATTAACAGAAATAAAGAATATATAAAAAAAATCGGGATTAGAGGAAAGTTTAGTTTGGGTAAATTTCTTTACCATATATGGCATATTTTTACTCCTAAGTTCCAGAATTTAAACGCATGCATTATCTCACTAAAGTTTCATAACTCTTTCAGGTAGGTATCTGTTTTTGCAATACTGAGGAATTGAGCCCAGAGCTTCATGCATGCTAGGCAAGCACTCTACCACTAAGCCACATTCCCAGCTACTGAATTATTTGAGAAAAATATGTAAAAGGACATTACCCTTGATCCACATTGAATAATTTTTATCCCAAAGGGATCCAAAAATATATGCAGGACTTGCTGGTATATTCTCAAATGAAAACGTGATAGCTACATATCTATGTGGAACATAAGTAGAAAACAAGTATCATTTAAATTACAATTAATTATATTGCTTATTATTTGGAAGGCAAGTGGTACCAGAAACTTCTGTACTATGTCTATCCTTTTTTTCTTTTCTTTTTTTTTTTTTTGGGTCCGGTCATGGGGCCTGAACTCTGGGCCTGGGCGCTGTCCCTCAGCTCTTCAGCTCAAGGATAGTGCTCTACCACTTGAGCCACAACGCCACTTGCAGCTTTCTTCTTCTTGCTTATGTGGTGCTGAGGAAGCGAACCTAGGGCCTCATGCATGCAAGGCAAGTGCTCTACCACTGAGCCACCTTCCCAGCCCTTCCATCCTTTTTTGTAAAAGAATAAAGATAGTAAGATAACTCAATTGCTTACGAAAAATATTTTAGCTAGTCTTCCATTTCCCTTCTCTTTCCCAAGAAGAGGCTGAGCAGTTAAAGAGCGAAAGAATGTACAGCTTCCACAATTTATGTAAAGGACATATGTGTCCCAGTCATTTGAATCTTATTTGATAAAACATCTCAAGTCAAATGCTTTAGAGGAAAGCTTGGTAGAATGACCACAGAATCATAGAGCTGAGGCAAGGAGGAAATATATATATATATATATATATATATATATATATAATATATATATTATATATATACACATATATTTATATGTATAAATATATATATATATATAATTTGCCTTAAAATGATGATGAACTATCTACATTTTTCCCCCTTGTCTCCCCATTCACAATACAGACTAGGTACAGGCCTGGGCTGAGGTGTATATGGGGTAGGTTTACTCTGCCTCCTCTTTCTATACAGTCAGTGTAAGAACACAGCCTGTGGTAAGCACCCGGAGGCCTTCTACATTTTTTTAATGCCAAAAGATAGGGGCTTTTAGCCAGGTGCTGGTAGTTCATGCCTATAATCCTAGCTACACAAGAGGCTGAGATCTGAGGATCATAGTTCAAAGTAAACCTGAGCAGGAAAGTCTGGGTTAGACTCTCATAGCCTTAGGAAAACTTGCATAGAGAATGCTTTGATTCTGTGTTGGTTACCTCCCTAAATGGCTTGAACCACCTACCTCTGAGTAGCCTCTAAGTATAAAGTTGAGGTATATCTTCCCTAGATAGAAAGGTTCTGCTGGTATCTGAGCTTGTACCTGAGTATGTCCATATAAAGTCTGCTTTTGTTAAGCCTTGATCTCCACCTCAAGCATGTGATTGTTGTCTTTAAAAGCTTGGTGCTTGGCTGGGAATATGGATTAGTGGTAGAGTGCTTGCCTAGCAAGCCTGAAACCCTGGGTTTGATTCCTCAGTACTACTTAAACAGAAAAAGCTAGAAGCAGCACTGTGGTTCACACAGTAGAGTGCTAGTCTTGAACAAAAGAAGCTCAGGAACAGTGCCCAAGCCCTGAGTTCAAGCCCCAGGACTGGCAATCAATCCATCAATCCATCCATCCATCCCTCCATCCATCCATCCATACATACATAAAAGCTTGGTGTAAGCTCTGTTCAGGACTGCTAGTCTTTGAAACAGAAGTCCACCATATAGTCACCAGCCTTTTAATAAAGATTCCTGATTCCAACTCTCAAAATGTGGCTTCTCCATTTTCTTGCCATACAGCATAACCACCAGAAAACCAGGAGTGGTGCTGTGGCTCAAAGTGGTAGAGTGCTATAAAAAGAGCTCAGGAACAGTGCCCAGCTCCTGAGTTCAAGCCCTAGGACTGACAAATGAAAAGAAAAGAAAAATAGAGGCTTTTGTGAGGTGCAGATGGCTTATGCCTGTAATCCTAGTTTCTTAGGAGACTGAAACCTAAGGATCACAGTTCAAAGTCAGCCCAGGCAGAAAAATCTGCAGATTCTAGCTCCAATCAATTAATCAATTAGCCATTTTTGCTTAACTGGAAGATTGGTTCAAGTGGCAGAGTACCAGCTATAAGCGAGGGGGTGGGGATGGGGTGGGGGGGGGGAGCACAAGGCCTTTAGTTCAAGTTATGATACCAGCATGAGAAAAACAAAAGATAGAGGCTCTTCAAAACAACAACAAAAACTCCCTAGATATTGGAACAAACAGTCCTAGATAAATTATAAATAAGTGAACCACATCAACAACAACAACAAAAATTGAGTAAGTAAAAAAAATGCAGAATTTACTCCTATGTGATTACATATTAACCGTTGAAAGCGGCATAGCATCTACTACGTTGTGGATATCTTTAATGGATATGAGTCAGCTGCAGACTGCTCCTAACACAGTATTAACCAGTATTAGATGGCTGACAAATTATTTGTAACAGTAGAACAGCTCCAAGCGAACCTCTGAAAAGAACTCACACTTACCAAAATTACACTAAGAGTTCAGAGACCCTGAACCAAACTCAGGAAACTGTCAAACCAGAGTTCTAATTTACAAACAGAGCAAAGCAGTCAGGCCACGTGGGTTTTCTGAATCAAAAAGTCTGGCAGCGAGGAGTAAAGCCTTGAGCAGTAAAGCCTGAGCAACTGATTGAGGAAACCCAAACCTGTCTGCAACTTTGGGAGCATCTGGAATCATAGTTTGCCATCTCCAGGGCACAAAACCAGGTTAAAATTAACTTGTGAACAAAACAGACCAATGTGTTACCATTTATTTCACCACTGTTTGAAGTTTTGATTTTTAGGGTGTCACACTTTTTTTCCCCTCCATTATAAACAAACAGTAACCAGGCACTAGAGGCTGAGCTTTATAATTCCAGCTACTCAGGAGGATGAGATCTGAGAATCACAGTTGTAAGGCTAGTTCAGACAAATTCCCAAGAGACTCATATCTCTAATTAACTAGCAGAATTTCAGAATTGGAGGTGCAGCTCAAATGGTACGATGCTAATAGTAGAGGAGAAGCCAAGCAAGAGCTTGAGGCTCTGAGTTAGCCTCAGTACTGGCATAATAATTAAATAAAGAAGTAGTAATTCCTGAGCTAAGCAGGATCATTTATTTTCACCTTTTGAACTACTATCAGTTCATTTTCTTTCAAGTCACCATTGTTTCATATTGTCAGTTATGATTAATACATTTGTTAGTGCTTTTAGAAAAGAAATGACAAGCCAGGTACCTTTGGCTCACATCTGTAACCATAGCTACTTAGGAGGCTGAGATCTGAGGATTGGGGTTCAAAGCCAGGCAAGGCAGAAAAGTCCATGAGACTTTTTTTTTGTTGTTGTTAGTTATCAGCTTGAACTCAGGGCCTGGGTACTATCCTGAGTTTTTTCACTCAAGGCTAGCACTCTACCACTTTGAGCCACAGCACCACTTCTGATTTTCGGTTGGTTAATTGGAGATAAGAGACTCAAGGACTTTCCTGCCCCGGCTGGCTGCAAGCTGCGATCCTCAGATCTCAGCCTCCTGAGTAGCTAGGATTACAGGCATGAGCCACAGGTGCCTAGCTACCTAGTATTTCTGAGTAACGCAGTTACAGCTTTTTAAACAAATTAACTCATTGAATAGAAATTTTATCATGTTCGTTTTGTTCAGATATGCTTAATTATTGCTAATGAAATAGAAAATTCTCAGATCTAGTAATCCCTTACTGTACCCCTATATTAGAAAATTGAGTAAGTGCAGAGTAAGAAAACATTCTTCCTTTTATTGTCTCCAAAATCAAGCTTAGTTGAAGGCTGTAAGCCTTAATAGCAAGATTATAGTCCTGATGTTTTTCTTTTTCTTTTCTTCTTTTAAGTGGGGAAAGGCTGGTTTTAGGCTTGAACTCAGAGCATGGATGCTGTCCCTGAGTTCTTTTGCTCAAGATTAGCACTTTGCCACTGAGTCACAGCTCCATTTCTGACTTTTTTGGTGATTAATTGGATATAAGAGTCTTACAAAGGGCTGGGAATATGACTTAGTGGTTAAGTACTTGCCTAGCATGCATGAACCCCTGGATTTGATTCCTCATTACCACAAAAAGAGAAAAAGCCAGAAGTGGCACTGTGGCTCAAGTGGTAGAGTGCTAGCCTTAAGCAAAAAGAAACTCAGGAACAGTGCCCAGACCCTGAGTTCAAACCCCAGGACCAAAAAAAAAAAAAAAAGAGTCTCATAGACTTTCCTGTCTGGATTTGCTTTGGTCCATGATCTTTAGATTTCAGCCTCCTGAGTAGTTACAACCAGGCAAGAACCTGGTTTCTATGCAGCCGATTGTATTAAGGTGAGAATGCTAGATTTGAAATATTAGCATTTGCCCCTCTCTTTCTAGCAGGCTAAAATGGTGAGATGATGATGATGATGATGATGATGATGATGATGATGATGGGCACTAAATCATCTCTTTTCTTCTCAAATATGTATAATGTTAGAGGAAACATCTAAGAAGGCTCATTTTACTTATATTTAGTGACATAGAAAAAAAGGAATTGTTCTAAAATTTTTAAATTTATATTTTAAGTTATCGTTAAGTAGTTTTGCAAAGGATTTTCAATTCGATATGTCAGTTTATGAGTCCAGTGCATCTTGATCAATGCCATGCCTTCCATCTTCCTCCCCCATCTAAATTCATTTTTGAGAGTGGAATACTCATTTTTCAACAGATTAAAACATGATCCTACACATATACAGTATACTTTAACATCTCTGTTTAAAAACTACATTGAGTTGGGTGCTGGTGGCTCTTGCCTGTAATCCTAACTACTCAGGCAGTTGAGATTTGAGGATTGTAGTTCTAAGCCAGCCCAAGCAGGAAAGTCTGTGAGACTCTTATCTCCAATTAACCTCTAGAAAACCAGAAGTGGCTCTTTGGCTTCAAGTGATAGAAAGTAACCTTAAACAAAAGAGCTCAGGGATGGCCTTCAGGCCCAGAGTTCAAGCCCCAGGACAAACAAGCAAAAAAAAAAACAAAACAAAAGCAAAAAAACAAGAACAAAAGCAAAACACCTACCTTGACCTCAGCTCATAAACTGTTAACCTTCTCCACCTAGTGGCAAGACAGGCTAATTGACAGCAAGTCCCTGAAAAATTCTTAAGTTTCGGGCTCTGTTAATGAGTTCAATAAGAAGTATAGTATCAGCATTTTCTTCCAATGTTATTATCTTTTAAACCTAAATACCATATCTTCAAATTGCAAGATAATGTTGAATTGAGCATGGTGCAATGGCTCTCACTTGTAATCCTACTCAGGAGGTTGATATCTGAGGATCATAGTTCAAAACCAGAACAAGTAGGAATGTCCCTAAGACTCTTATCCTAATTTTCCACCAAAAACTCTGAAGTGGAGCTGTGGTTCGAGTGGTAGAATGCTAGACTTGAGCAAGAAAGCTCAGGGACAGTGCCCAGGTCTTTGAGTTCAAGCCCCATGTTAGCAAAATGAGTCCCTTCCTATAGCTTAGTCCACTCCTTCCCTTCACAGCTTAGCATGCTCCCTTCCTAGGCCCATGTAGTAAAGGCAGTAAATAATCAACTTCCAACCCCCCTTTTCCTTGGGATGGCACTTCTCTGGGGCAGCTACCACCATAGAAGGCGACAAGAGCCCCTTAGAGTGACCTTCGGGTCTAGGTAGCTGCAGGATCTTTATCTACTACTTGGATGGCAGCCATAAATCCTAGTCCACCATGATGAAGCCCCTGGCCCACACGTCCACACCAGGGTCTCCCCATCCTAGCCCCTTCTAGCCCCTCTTAAACCTCCTAGGTTATATAGGTCACCTCAGACAATAGCCAGTGCTTCTTCTCACTGCTCCGTTGTAAGAAGGAGTCTTGCCGGCCCCCTTTCCAGGCAATAAACCTTTCTTTGTTCTCTGTACCTGGATGTCTGGCAAAATCTACTAATCTTAATTTGCTATCACCCCATGACTGACAAGCCCCTCCCCCCCAAGGGGAAAAAACAGAAATAAAAAAGAAAAAGCTAGCTGGAGACTGCTTGTAATCCTAGCTACTCAAGAGGCTGACACCTGAGAATCATCATTCAAAGCCAGCCCAGGTAGGAATGTCACTGAGCCAGTTTTGGTCGGTCATGGGGTCTTGAACTCTGGGCTTGGGTGCTGTTCCTGAGCTCTATCAGTTCAAGGTGAGCACTCTACTACTTGAGCCACAGCACCACTTTTGATTGTCTAATGGTTAATTGGAAATAAGAGTCTCATGGCTTTGAACCACTATCCTCAGATCTCAGCCTCCTGAGTTAGGATTGCAGATGTGAGCCACCAGCACCCAGCTCACTGAGACTTTTTTAAAAAAAATATTGTGAGAATACCATACAGAGGAGTTACAATTACATGGGCAAGATAACGAGTACATTTCTTTTTTTTTTTTGGCCGGCCGTGGGGCTTGAACTCTGGGCCTGGGCACTGTCCCTCAGCTCTTCAGCTCAAGGTGAGCACTCTACCACTTGAGCTACAGCACCACTTCCGGTTTTCTGGTGGTTTATTGGAGATAGGAGTCTCACGGTCTCTCCTGCCCGGGCTGGCTTTGAACCGCGATTCTCAGATCTCAGCCTCCTGAGTAGCTAGGATTACAGGCCTGAGCAACCGGCGCCTACCTACGAGTACATTTCTTATCAAGCATTGTTGCCTCCTCATTGTTTCCCCTTCCCATCCCTTCCCATATTCCTCCCCTCCCCCCACCCGGTCCTCCCCCCTCCCCCCAACCAAAGTTGTTAAGTTCATTTTTCGACATAAAGACTTGTACGTCTTCACTGAGACTCTTATCTCCAATTTACCACCTAAAATTCAGAAGTGGTACTGTGGCTCCAAGTGGTAGAGCACTAGTGTTGAGCACAAGGAGTCTCACCGACAGCATCTAGGCCCTGAGATCAAGCCCCATAATAATCTAAAAATAAAACAAAAAGTGCTGATTTGCATTTTTATCAGTTATAGAGATGAAAATTTGAAAGTATGTTAACAAATTTAGATGACCTCAATCAATATAGGAACTGGGTCATTAGGCAGGTGGTGTTTGGTATGAGAAGTTGTAACCTGGAAACATTTATTAGTCAGGATTTGGTGGTATACATAAGTACTGGGCCAACACTCAGTCACTGAACCTTATCTGTAGTTCCAGTAACCATTCACCTAGCCTAATGTGTTTAATTATCTGATTGGCTTGTGTCCCGTCTCTGCTAGTTACGAATTATTTCAATAATTGTTCAGATCACAAGGGAGTATATGTTCACAGGAAAAAATACAAAATGTGATGAATATAATTACTCTGAAAAGACAGAAAGCAAATTGAGAAATCTTTAAAAGAGGAGGCCAGATGAATAGACCAGAACAAAAAAGATTGTTTAGTAAGCATAATAATAAAACCACAATAAATATTCTTAGAAACATAAAGGAGGAAATTAGATCTATGAATCAGAAAATCTGTTATGAAAAACTAGAGCTATTAACTATATAAAACCTAGTAACAGAAATAACTCAGTATTATGGTTTGAGTATGAAATTTCCCACTCAGGCGCAGTGTGGAATACTTGGTCACCCATTTGTGGCCTTAAATTAGGAGGTTGTAGGGATTTGAGGAGGCAGGGTCTAGCTGGAGGAAGTAGGTCACTGAAGCTGTCTCCTTGGCAATTGTATCTTATCCTGAGTCCATGTTTCCTCTTTCTACTTTCAGTCCTGTGGGGTTCATAGTATCCTGTACAAAGCCTTCCATTGCTAGGGTGTTCTGCTCAGTAATGAGCAAAAAATTGAGGTCATTAAATGTGTCTTGAACCAGTGTTACTGTCACATGATCATACCAATTGCTGCTATGTGACCATATCAATGGCTAATATATGGAAAGAATCCTGTATCTATGACTCTTTCCTTCTTACCTTTCCAGCACAGCAGCAGCATTTTATTTGATCATAGGTAGGCAAAAGTAACAATTCACTCATTAAGGCTGGTATCATGTGAAACATTGTTACTGTTTAGTGGATTAGTGTGTGTGTGTGTGTGTGTGTGTGTGTGTGTGTGTGTGTGTGCATTGGTCATGGAACTTGAACTGGTTAGTGCTCTGCCACTTTGAACAGCAGCTCCACTTGCATTTTTCTGGAGGTTAATTAGAGGGAGATAGGAGTCGTCTAGAGGGGCAGGGAAGGTGGCTCAGTGGTAGACTGCTTGCCTTGCATGCATGAGGCCCTGGGTTCGATTCCTCAACACCACATAAGAAAAAAGCTGGAAGTGGTGCTGTGGCTCAAGTAGTAGAACACTAGCTTTGCGCTGAAGAGCTGAGGGACAGTGCCCAGGCCCAGGGTTCAGGCCCCATGACTTAAAAAAAAAAAAAAAAAGACTCTTATAGACTTTGTTGCCCCAGATGGCTTTAAATCGTGTTTCTCAGATCTCAGCCTTCTGAGTAGCTAGGGTTACAAGCATGGGCCACCGGTGCCTCATAATGGATAATGTTTTTCAGAATGAATACAAATAAAAAAAATCAGTATGCTGAAAGTCAGGCCAATGAGTTTTTGCAGAAGGAATCAGGAAGTGACACCATTACTAAAAAAAAAAAAAAAGAAAAGAAAGAAAAGTAGGAGAAAGATTAAGATAAAGTGAGAATTTTCTGGGACTGAAGAATAATATATTAGTATCTAGGTAGAAAGAGAAAGTATAGAAATAAGAAAACTGTCAGCAATGCATCGATGGCTCTTACCTGTAATTCTTACCTGTAATTCAGCTGAGATTAGAGACTCTCAGTTTAAAGCCAACCCAGGCAGAAAAGTACAAGAGATTCTGTCCCCAATTAATCAGATTAGAGGAGTGCCAGATTAGAGGAGTGGGTCATGTGATAGAGTGCCCCTCTCCTCCCCTCCTCTCCCCCCCTCCCCCCCAAGAAATATGAGGAAGAGTTCAAGGAGTTCAAGGCCTAAATTCAAGCCCTGATATTAGCACAAAAAAGATAGTAAAAAGGAAAGCAAGAAAGAAAAGGAAGGAAGAAAGAGAAGAGAAGGATGAAAGGAAATTTTCAGTTCAGATCTTTTTCTTTTTTGTTTTTTGCTGGTCCTGGGCTTGAATTTAGAGCTGGGGCAATATCCCTGAGCTTTTCTTTTTTTTGCTCAAGGCTAGCACTTTACCACCTGTGTCACAGCTCTACTTCGGGCATTTTCTTTGATTAATTGGAGATAAGAGTCTCATGGACTTTTTTGACTGGGCTGGCTTTGAACTATGATCCTTAGATTTCAGCCTCCTGAGTAGCTTTGATTATAAGCATGAGCTACTGGTGCCCGGCAATTGTTTTAAGAAAATTACTTTATTCTTAATAAAAAGGTGATGTATAGAGGGATTGCAGTTACAGGAGTCAGGCAGTGAGTACATTTCCTTTTGTATAGTATCTCCTGTTCTCTTGAACTCTCTGCTAGTCCCTCCCTCCCGTCTCAAGCCATAAGTTGTATAGCTCACATTCTTAGTGCCCAGTGAGCTCCACTGATGTGATGCATTTTTCAGCCTTTTCCCCTCCTTCCCCTCCCTCCCAAAGAGATACACCATGTATGAAAAAAAGAAGACAGAATCATCAAAAATAAAAATTAAACAAGAGATCATTTGTTTCCATGTCTTGGAGTTTGTTGCATATATGTGTGTGTGTGTGTGTATACATATATATGTATATATACATATATATGTGTATATATATATGTATATATATATATATATATATATGAGCCACATAGACATTATGCCTTTTTGTTTCTCTCCTAAGAGAATCTTCTTTTGGTTTCATTGTATGTGAGACCTGTATAATTTATTATGTCCCTGTGTCTTTAGATCAGCTTAGAATTTTGCATCCAATAAAGACACAAGTTATCATTAAGATACAGAAAGGCTCCACAATGTTGACACATGTTGAAAATATCTTGGGAGACAGTGTGTGAGCAAGAAAAAGAAATAATTGCCTGGTGCTGGTGTCTCATCCTTGTAATCCTATCTACTGAGGAGGTTGAGATGTGGGGATCACAGTTTGAGGCCAGCCTGGGCCAGAAAGTCTGTGAGACTCTTATCTCTAATTAACCACCTGAAAACCAGAAGTGGAGCTGTGGCTCAAACTGGTAGACTACTAGCCTTGAACAGAAAAGCTCAGAGAGAGTGTCCAAGCTCTGTGTTCAAGCCTCAGGACCAACAAAAATAAAACAAAAAAACAACAACAAAATAGGAAAGAACCCAGGAGGTATCCAGGAGATATAAACAGGGTATGTGTGGTCCTGTCTTGCTGCATATTCAAATGAAAAATTGCCAGAGGTACCTTTAAGACAAATAGCTGCTGGAGGTGTGGTAGAGCACCATTTGAGCTACCTCAAGATCCTCAATTCAAGCCACAGTAATGGCAAAAATAAACATATAAAACAAACAAACAGCATCAGGAAGAGAGACTAGACTGTTTTTATTTTTATTTTTGGAGTTTAATATCAGCTTTATTTGTAACTGTGCAAATCACTTTTCTATAGAATAGCTGCTAACATCTATCTAGTTCATAAATCTATCAGAAAGGGCTGGGAATGTGGCTTAGTGGTATAGTGCTTGTCTAGCATGCATGAAGTCCTGGGTTTGATTCCTCAGTACCACATAAACAGAAAAAGCCAGAAGTGGTACTGTGGTTCAAGTGGTAGAGTGCTAGCCTTGAGCAAAAGAAGCTCAGGGACAGTGCCTGAGCCCTGAGTTCAAGCCCCATGGGTGGCAAAAAAAAATCTGTTACAAACCAAAATCCTTTCCAAGAAAAACTCATTGTAAATCAAGATTTTAGTAATATTTAACAAAAGCTTCAACTCAAAGACTAATGACAAAGTATTTCTCCTTGCTTTTTTTTTTCTGACCATCCTGGGGTTTGAACTCAGGGCCTGGGCACTGTGCCACTTGAACCACAGCCCCACTTCTGTCTTTTTATGCTGGTAAACTGGAGATAAATAGCTCATGGAAGTTTCTGCCAGTTGGTTGCGAAGGGTGATCCTCAGATGTCAGTATCTTGAGTAGCTAGGATTATAGGCATGCACCTACCAGTGCCTGGCTTCACTTAGCTTTTTTGATCAAGGATTGCACTCTACCAGTTGAGCCACATGGAGAGAGTCTAAATACTTTGTACATTCAATAAATATTTGGTAATTTGACTTTAAGTAGACACTTACAGTTGGCAACATGGATAAATTAAAATTTCATCTTGGGCAGCCAACTAATGTGTTTGTCTGTCTGTCTGTCTGTCTGTTTTTTGGTTGTACTAGGGATCAAGCTCAGCACCTCAAGCATTTTATGCTGGTGCTATAGGATTTGAGCTATACCTCCAGTTCCTGTTTGCACTGATTATTTGTCTTCTTGTGACAGAGTTGGAACTCAGGACCTCATGCTTGCTTGACTGGTATTCTACTACTTGAACCAGACTTGTAGCCTGACTTTTTGCTGTTGTTTTACAGATAGACTCTGATGAATTTTCTACCTGGCCTGGGTTTGAACCATGATCTTTCTGGTCTTGGTCTCCTGAGATGCCTTATTTGGATTGGTAATTTCTGAGGCAGAGTCTCACTTTATACCTGGTGAGGCTGGGCTGTGATTTTCCTCTCTGTGCTTCTCCATGTCACTGTGGATGACAGGCATAGATCACTGTACCCAGGCATTCCTTAGATGGAGTCTCACAGCCTCACACGGCTATCCTGTAATCTCTGCCTAACAAGTAGCTAAGATTATAGGTTGGACTCACTGTGCCCAACAGTTTTAACTTTTAAAAACTCATGAGCTGTAAATATATATTTTCTTTTTATTTCTCAGATTCTTTTTAAGATTATAGGGGTTTTCCTCCCTATAGGACTATTTTGGGCTAGGAATGTGGCTTAGTGGCTAAGTGCTTGCCTAGCATTGATGAAGCCCTGGGTTTGATTCCCCAGTGCCGCATAAACAGAAAAAGCCAGAAGTGGGGCTGTGGCTCAAGTTGCAGAGTCCTAGCCTTGAGCATAGAGAGGCTCAGGGACAGTCTCCATGCCCTGAGTTTAAGACCCATGACTGGCAAAAAAAAAAAAAAAAAGAACTACTATTTCAAGGCAGAGACAAGAGACAGTTGGCATCTAATGACTATTGTGTGGGCCTTTAAGTGTGTTATTTGTTTTGAACAATAACCTTGGAGAAAAGTACATCCTTTCTGTTTTTTAAAATAGAAATTAGGGTAGACATGTTCAGTATTACTTGCCCTGGGACAGAGCTAATAAATTGCTGTGCTCAGATTTAAGCCCAAGGCTAGATGACTTTTAGTCCTGCTGAGGTCTTAGAGGCATATTATAGACTTACACTCCAAAAGAACATATAATCTTATGTGCTACAAAACTTTTAGTATGCCCTAAGCAAGGTTTAAGAGGCATTTGAATGAGCCAGAATGGGAGAGGTAATGACTAAAGCTTGGCAGAATTGAGTGTTAGGTTGATAAAAGCAAGGGCGTCTGTGATGGCCGATGGGACATGGGCATAGAGATTCAAGTAAATGTAGAACCTAGAATCTAGCCAGTCATTCTTGGTAGGGTAAAGGAGAGGCATAGGTGAATGGTTAGAAAGTAAACATACTAATCAAAAGAACAAACTGAGTTCAGCTTCTAAAGAATCTCTTCAGTGGCAGAAAAAAAATAATACTATGATGACATGAATTTGTAGTTGCCAATTGGCAAGAGGCCCAGGAATCAAAGCAGCATAAGCTTGGACTCTGTGTTTTTAAGTTAGGTAGCATTTACTAGCTATTTGTGAGGTTTCATGACTTTATGCAACACTGGAAAACTCTAGGCTGTTACCTCCTGGAAATTTTTTATTTTATTTTATTATTTTTGTGATCATGGGTCTTGAACTTGGGGTCTGGGCCTTATTCCTGAGCTTCTTTTGCTCAAGGCTAATGCTACTCCTTGAGCCACTGCACCATTTCTGGTCTTTTCTGAGTAGTTTATTGGAGATAAAAGTCTTCCAGACTTTCCTGCCCTGGCTGGCTTGGAACCACAATCCTCAGCTCTCAGTCTCCTGAGTAGGTAGGATTATAGGTGTGAGACACTGGCACTTGGTTTCCTGGAATATTCTTCTACCAAGTTTTTTCTAAATCTGCTTAAGAATGTTATGTGTGCAACTTTATCACCAATGTGGGTATGTGTTCTCCATTTCTCTTGGTGTTCCCAGCCCTATAGTAAATATACTGCCCTACTCCTCTCCAAGTGCCGTGTTCATCTTTCCTGTTTGATGGTATGCTTCTTGTCTTGCAGGAGGGCAAGAAGAGAGACAGCCAGGGTTTGGACCTACCCAGCTCCCTCTTTGATGCTCTAAGCCAGTGGATTTTGGGTATTCCCTCTTCTTCCTACTACAAACCCTTCAGACATGGAGCATTTGTTTTCCTGATCTTACTTTCCAACTCTGAAATTTCCCAACAGAACCATGGACTCCTGTTTTTATTATCTGCATCTGCTTCTAAAGACACAATTGTTTCTGTAGTTATGTAAGTTGTTGGTGTTTCTTCCTCCGGCTCCTCCTGCTCCTGCTCCTCCATCGTCTCCTTCCCCTCCTCCTTCTTCATTTTCCTTTTTCTTTCTTTCCTCCTCATCCTCCTCTCCTCCCCTTTCTTTCTCTTGTCTCCTCCTCCTCTTGTTCCTTCTTCACCTCCTCTTCTTCCTTCCCTCACCTCCTCCCCCTCTTCCTCCTTCATTTCCTTTTCCTTTGGTTAATGATTTTATTGTGAATATTTTTATTTAAAATATATTTTCATCAGTGTTTACGAATTTAGGAGGGAAGATTACATTAAATGTACACCAGTTTGTAGCTGGAAGACTTCCTTCCACCCCCTTTTCCACTAATTATCTAAAGCAAATAAACAATTAACTAGACATTTGCTATTCACATGTATTGTTTACAAACCTATCAGTCTTTACTACCCCTGCTGTGTTTATTATCCTCTGAAATACATATGAACACATCATATACTCAGGCTAATGATATACCTATATTATAGGTAGATTTAACCACAGTGTGAAAATCTAAGTGTTCATTAAATGATGATGGAGAGCAATAAGGCAAATTAGGAGTTCAAAGTTATGAAGTAGTATTAAATCAATTAAATTCTAGCCTTACAAATTAAAATGAGTGAAACATTCATTTGGTCTTTGTTGCTCACATGTAACTTGATAATATTCTTTTACTTTTTACCCAGGGTCTTAATATTTAGGTTTTCTAAAAGGCAAAGCTTTTTTTCTTCCTTCTCCTCTTCCCTCTCCTCTTCCTCTTTCTTCTCCTCCTCCTCTTCTTTCTCCTCCTCCTCTTCCTCTTCCTCTTTCTCTTGTTCCTCCTTGTCCTACTTCTTTTGCCAGTCCTGGAGCTCGAACTCAGGGCCTGGGCACTGTCCCTGAGCTTCTTTTGTTCAAGGCTAGCACTCTGTCATTTGAGCCACAGCACCACTTCTGGCTTTTTCTGTTTATGTGGTCCTGAGGAATCAAACCAAGGGCTTCATGCATGCTAGGCAAGCACTCTACCACTAAGCCACATTCTCGGCCTCTTTTCTTCTTTTCAAAAATATATTTATGGGAGAGAGTGAGGGAAGGGGTAACATTGTCCAAAAAGAAATGTACTCTTTACCTGACATATGTAACAGTAACCCTTCTGTACATTGCTTTTATAATAACAATACATTTTAAATATTATTTTTAAAATTATTAATAGAATTAACCTATCATTGAAACATATTTTAAACCCTTGTCAATTTGTCTGTCTGTGTTCAACTCTATTGGCTTGCTCTTTTATTCTCATAATCATGGTTTTAAATCATTTCTTCATATTGGTAGCAAATCAGAATTAGACTGTGTGAAAGATAAATATGATTGAAATAATTTTTCAGCACATATGAGACTAGAACAATTGAACCCACTGAAAATGTATTAGGAAGGAGGAGAAAAGGGTAAGGGAGAGTGCTGGGAAGAAATTGTTTGAACTCATATACATGGATGGAAATGTGACAATGGATAGTTGTATAGTTAATGCATGCTAATAACATAAATAAATGCTAATAAAATAAATACTTTTATTAACTAAGCTTAAATGGAATAGGTTTTTAAAAATACATTTTTTTTTGGTCCTGGCCTTGGGGTTTGTACTCAGGGCCCAGGCACTGTCCCTGAGTTTTGTGCTCAAGGCTAGTACTCTATCGGAGGCACAGCTCCTAAAAAACTCTTTTAATATTGCTGTACCTACACGTATAGTTATTATTCAACATTTCAGTGGGTGCCTGTTTATAGTTCCCTTTCTCTAATATTTCAAACTAATGAATAGAGGAAACTTACATCATTCAATTTATAGTATATTTTACCTCAACAAAATGCCTAGTAGTGAGTAGTTTATTGGAGCTAAAGACAAAAATGTTGAGCCTAGTGCAAGTGGCTCACACTTGTAATACTAGCTACTCAGGTGGCTGAGATCTGGGAATCACAGTTCAAATCCAGCCAGGGTAGGAAAGTCTGTGTCTTAATCTCCAATAAACTACTCAAAAAAAAAACAAACAAACCTGGAAGTGGTGCTCAGGCTCAAGTGATAGAGTGCTTTCCTTGAGCAAAAGAAGCTCAGGGAGAGTGTCCACACCGACTGCTTAAAAAAAAAAAGAGAACAATGTTTTCATAGATATAGTAAAACTGACAGACAATGGAATAATGGAGAAGATATAAAATGAATTTTTCTTATAGTGGACAAATCATGGTATGTGTAGACATGAGAACTCCAGCAAAACAGGAAGAGAGTGGCACAGATCTTGCTTGGATACATAGGTTATTTTAAAGATACAATTTTTTTCCCTCTAAGATGATAGATCATTGAGACAGTGTTGAGTGCAGAGTAGTAAACAAGATAGAGGGCCATTGCTATCTTTTCAAAGTTTAAAACCTTGTACACTGATGAAATAATCCTGGGTACTACAGAATTTTACCACTTTCTCCCTTTCAAAATTACATTCACAGAACATCATGGCAGAACTTCCTCCTCCAGTGTAACTACATTAAGGAACCACTAATGATCTTTCCTTCCCTCCTTTCCTGCCTAGTCTCCTCATCCTCTGATCTCCATCCTTCAATCCTAAACTCCTATGAGATAAACTTTGGATTCCATATATAACTGAAAAATATGTGGTCCTTGTGTGCCTGGTTTATTTCATGTAATGGAAGGATCTTCATACAGTTCTATCTGTGTCATCACAAAGGACACAAGTGCTTATTTTCTATGACTTAATAGTACTTCTCCATGTTAAATATAGATAATAGTCATTGTTGTAATTATGTAAAAGCTAGAAGAAAGGATTTGGATTTTTTTTTACTATAAAGGAATGAAAATTGGTTGAGAGAGATATGTTGAATCTGATTTACATTGCACAGTATATACAAGCATTGAATCATCACATGATACACTATGAGTATGTGTAGTATGTGTATCTTTTTTATTTATTTTTGTTGGTCATAGGGCTTGAACTCTGGGCCTGGGCACTGTCTTTGAGCTCTTCAGCTTAAGGCTAGTGCTCTACCACTTGAGCTACAGTGCCACTTCTGGTTTTCTGGTGGTTAATTGGAGATAAGTCTCACAGTTTCCTGCCTGGGCTGGCTTTGAACCATGATCCTCAGATCTCAGCCTCCTGAGTAGTTAGGATTACAGGCATGAGTCACCGGCATCCAGCTAGTGTATCATTTTAAAACACAAGGATTAAAAATACACATAATAAGAAAGTTATGTTACTTCATTAGAACTAGAAAATCAAAGTGAATATTGAGTGAAGTTACTGTTATTTCAGCCTCGACAGCATGTTAATATTTTGCTATATGTATATACTTCTAGATTTTGTTCATAATCATGTAAATATATTACATATGCATACATTTATACAACTATACCATAGTCAATTAATTTAGAATCTGCTTTCTGCTTAACAAAGCATGGTGATCTTTTCAAGTTTGTAAATCACTTTGTCAATATTCGACTGTATTTGAGGTTTGGGGAAAGATGATTGAAAAGAATGTCAGCATTCATGTCCTTATAAGAAAAATTTTGAAAACTTCATTTAGATTGAATTCTTTGAAGTGTAATTAAACAAAATGTATCTTTTTGGCTTTGGATATCTAGTTATTTCTACACCTTTCTGTATACTCTTTTCCTCTGGCATGTATAACATCCTTTTTCAGTTTTTTTTTGTTGCTGTTGGTCATGGGGCTTGAACTCTGGGCCTGGGTGCTGTCCTTGAGCTCTTTAGCTCAAAATGAGCACTATACCACGTAAGCCACAGCACCACTTCTGGTTTTCTGGTGGTTAATCAGAAATAAGAGTTTCATGGACTTTCCTGCCAGGGCTGACTTTGAACTGCGATCCTCATATCTCAGCTTCCTGAGCAGCTAGATTACAGGCGTGAGCCACTGACACCTGGCTTTGTAAATTCTTATACTCTAGAAACTTATACATTATCTTCATTGATTCAGTGGTGTACATTGGAGCTCACTTGCAGTTTTTTTTTTTCTGAGTTGATTCTGAGGTTTATGCTCAGGGCCTTTGTCTGCATTATTTGAGCCCTGCCCCCACCCATTTTACTGTAGTTTGATTTTTTGATAGAAGCTTGTGCATTTTCCCTTGGCTCTAACCACAGTCCCCCTGCTAATGCTCCCCACATAACTAAAATCACTGTTATGAGTTACTGAGCTCTTGACACTGACACACAGGTCAAGCATCATAGACATGATTCTGTATAATTTCCATTGAAGAAAAAGTAGATTTTTTTTTGTCAGTTGTGGGGCTTGAACTCTGGGCTTGGGCGCTGTCCCTCAGTTCTTCAGCTCAAGGCTAGCGCTCTACCACTTGAGCCACAGTGCCACTTCTGTTTTTTTTTTTTTTTTTTTGCTTATGTGGTGCTGAGGAATCGAACCCAGGGTCTCATGCATGCAAGGCAAGTACTCTACCACTGAGCCACCTTCCCAGCCCCCCCTTTTTTTAAAGTATTTGGTATTGACACTGACTCTCCCTAAAGAGAGTCTACAGCTTTTCAGACATTGGAGCTCATGCTGGCACTGGACAAACCCCAGAGCAGAGCCAAAGCCAAACCTTGCCACTATTACATGCCCAGAGCTGCCCTGCACAAACCACTATGGCTTGCAGGAGGAAACTCACTTCAGGAGACACTGTATAGTTTCAAAAGACATTCATTTATATAAAGTAACATGCTCTGCTGAAAACCACAGTGTTTTGGTTTGGTACTTAAATGATAATTTTGGAGTGAAAATTAGCACTAAAGTAATATGGCACTAGCAAAAGTTTTGTAACTTAGTAAAGGCAGTGCCTTCTTTGGCAAAAATGTCCCAATTAGAACCCTCACCAACTCACCAACATTATTTCATCATGACAAAGGAGTATAATAGGATATAAGTTAGTTTTTCTTTTCAAGAAATGTAAGCTGAAATATATATATATATATGATTGCAAGAAAACATTCACCTTAAGAAGGAAATCACTAGGGAAGTAATTCAGTCAAACTCAGAATATCCATATTTGCAATATTCATGCCATATCATAATCTTTTCATTATAATATAGTATTTTATATAGTGTTTACTGAAATGATTTAACATATATGAACTGTTGATATTTTGCATTTTTCTCTACCCCTGTTTTCCCCTCAATAACAGATAGCCATGTTCTATAAAAAAGAGACATTTCTGGGGCTGGGAAGGTAGCTCAGTGGTAGAGCGCTTGCCTTCCATGCTCCAGGCCCTGGGTTCGATTCCTCAGCACCACATAAGCAAAAAGAAAAACGCCGGAAGTGGCACTGTGGCTCAAGTGGTAGAGCGCTAACCTTGAGCTGACAGCGCCCAGGCCCAGAGTTCAGGCCCCACGACTGGACCCCTTCCCCCCCCCAAAAAAGAGAGAGACATTTCTGTTTATTTTCCTTAGATAACTCAAATACCAATGCAGTAAAATAATACTCATTTTGACAAGAAGCAGTCAGCCAAAACATAATTGGTTAAGATGACAAATAAAGCTTAAAAATTTCTAAAGAGATTTTTCTCAAAACCTGCTTTTTTCTATAGAGCTCAAGTTTCTTTAGATATCATTACTTTCTGACCCTTCTGAATGATTCATAAGGATGCTGGGGAAGCAATCATGAAAAATTTCTTACTATTTAGCGCTACCTTTGACTGGAGCTTTGTGAGGAAGAACACATACTATATCGCATCTTATATGAGGTGACAAAATTGTTCTGCTATTAGGTTATGGGAACTTTCTCCTTAATTAGAGATTGGAAAGCCAACGATACCATGTAAGGGTTTCCACAAACTCATAAGAATGAAATGCTATCTAATGTTCCAAACTTTATTTAAATAGTTTTTTAACATGTCGTTACTATCTCATCTAGAATGAGGATTCAAAGATGGAGAGTTTTGGTTTCAGAAGGTGTATCTATGTGTCAATGTAATATTTTAGTCCAAAAAATGTTGGATATGTGACACTGGTCCCATGAGACCATAATGGAGCTGAAAAGTCTCCCATGATACCCTAGCTAGCGCAACATTGTAGGGCAATGCATTACTCATTGTTCGTGCTGATGCAGATGGCAGCAAATCCACTCCCCTTCCAGTTAAGTAACTATTATCAATAGTATGCATCTTGATAGTGATTACCAATGATTATATTGTTGGTTTATGTATTGACTATGCTAGATTTCCTGTCATTTTAGAGAGTATGCCTACTAAGTTAAAAAATGTTTACTACAAAACAAACTTTCTTTCTGTTTTTGTTGTTATTGGTGGTGTTGGTGGTTGTGGGGCTTGAACTTAGGACCTGGGAGCTGTCCCTAAGGTCTTTTTGCTCAAGGCTAGAAATCTACCACTTTGAGCCAGAGCTCTACTTTTGGTTTTTGAGTAATTAATTGGAGATAAGAGTCTTGCATTCTGGCCCAGGCTTGCTTTGAACCCTGATCCTCAGATCTCAACCTCTTGAGTAGTTAGGATTACAGGTGTGAGCTCCTGGTGCCTGGCCAGGCCAACATAAACTTTTTTAAAATGCTGGCAGCAGTCTCATACATTTTGTGTTTGTAGTGTCTCTTGATTATATCAAGAGGTCATATTGAGTGAATGACCTACACCTTCATTATTATATAAGTACAAAATCACTTAATGATGCATTTCTTAGGACATATTGCTGTTGTTAAGCAACATATGTCTGTGCCTACATTGAGACTGTGTTCTTAATGGATTCACTGTGAAAATTGTTCTTTTTTTTCTTTTGGTCATCCTGGGGTTTGAAATCAAGGCCTTACTCTTGCTAGGCTGTGCACTACTATAGCCATGTTCCTGCTCCTGCTTTTTTGGAGATAGACACAGAGATGGATCTAGAGAATGTTCCTGCAGAAGTTGGCCTCAAGCTGTGATTCTCCAGATGTGAGCCACTGTAGTAGCTAAGTTTACAGGTGTGAGCCACTGCACCCAGCAAACATTTTTTATTTTTATTGCACATTTCCAACATTGGAGATGTTGGAAAAGTATCAATACATACATGAGTGCTGCACAGGAATTTACAAGGCTATGGGAACCAAATTTATTGACCTGGAAAGGTGTTTGTGATACATTAAGTGGGCAAAAGGAGTGGTGTCAGAATACTTTGGGTAGCAAGCAAGAGAGCGACCAATTTAAAATGAATTAAGTAAAGGTATTTTCATATTGAATAATGATCAAATTTACTAATCTAATTAATCTGATGAAGAAGTTGAGCAGGATTTGGATTGGATCCATTTGGTGAGGTGACCCACAATATTATTAAGAAACCAGGCTGGAGTTGGGAATGTGGCTCAATGGTAGAGTGCTTACCTAGCATGCATGAAGACCTGGGTTCATACTATATCTGGGATCTTTTTTTCTTTTGTCAGTTATGGGGCTTGAACTCAGGGCCTGGGCGCAGACCGTGAGCTTTTTCACTCAAGGCTAGTGCTCTACCATTTTGATCCACAGCTTTACTTCTGGTTGTCTGGTGGTTAACTGGAGTTAAGAGTTTCACAGACTTTCCTGCCCAGCTAGCTTAAAACCATTATCCTCAGATCTCAGCCTCCTGAGCAGCTAGGATTACAGGCATGAGCCACCTGCACCTGGCTTAATAGGTGGGCTCGTAAATTACTTTTTGTAGCTATCCATTTTTGTCTCTGAGTAACTTAGAAAATTAAAGCACTCTGATAGACTTAGCAGGTTCTGTGTTTTCCAAACAGAAATCAAGTATCTGTACAGTAAGTGATGCTTCATGTGTGTGTGTGTGTATGTGTGTGTGTGTGTGTGTGTGTTTGGTCAGTTGTGGGGTTTGAGCTCAGGGTCAGTTGTGGGGCTTGAGCTCAGGGCTTGGGTACTGTACTGTCCTTGAGCCTCTTTGTATTCAAGTCTAGCTCTCTACCACTTGAGCCACAGCACCACTTCCGGATTTTGAGAAGTGGGGACTTTTCTGCCCAGGCTGGCTTTGGACCATAATCCTCAATTCTTAGCCTTCTTAGATGCTTATAGGATTATAAGTGTAAGCCACCAGCATCCAGCAAATGATGTTTCTTTTAAATATTCTTCTTTTTGCTCTCCAGTACATAAAATCTTTCTGTATAAAAGCATGCATTATTTTTGTTTCTTTAATCTTTTACTATGAAGAATTTCAAAATTAACGGGAATAATACAATGAACCCCATGATACATAACACCTAGTTTTAACAGGGATCAACTTCTGACAAATGTTGTTTCATGCATTGTTTTGAAATGCAGAAACATATTGACTTTTGTTAAAAAGGAGTTAAGATATAGTTATTTGTTCAGGCTTTGCTCCTATCCATAGAACATACTCAAAGCAATTAGTAAAATTTAGCTAAGCATAACCAATAATATTCCTCTCAGATAAACAAGAGCTCTCTCAAATTATACTCAATGTATTTCTTCAAGGTTAGGTTTTTCTGTTTCTTTACCTCCACATCTCAAAAACTTGTATTTTAGTACATCCTACATCTGCAGCAAAAATCACTTGGCTCTGAGAGTTTGTGAGTACGAAATGAAGTACTTCACTGGAAACGCTTCTTAGTTCTAAAATCTCCAAAAATTTCAGTGGAATTCATCTAGCTACATTTAGTAGAAATAAAATGTTTGTCATTACTTACTGTGGAATAAATCTGATACTGTAGGAGTATGGTCCATGTTGGTGTTATGGCTTTCTATTCTCTGAGGCAACCGGAAAAGCACTCCTGTGAACACAAGGTAAGGGCCTCAGTGTAAGTAGCACAGCTTAGGTTTGTCTCCCCATTTACCAACCTGCTTATGACCTATGATGTTCTTTCCCGGACTGTAACCTTCTATTCTCAATGAGAGGGCTTTGCCTTGAATTCAGTGCTCTTGATTTTTCCACTGTAGAACTCCTGAGGAAGCATGCTGACTTTAGAGCTGAACTATTTCCAGCTCTATAGACATATCCTGGTCAGACTGGGCCTGTTGCCCAGTCGTGGATGGTAAAAAAAAAAGGTGATAACTATGTTTTGGCTTTTAGCTAGTTAGGAAGGACACAATTTCTGTCTCTAAGAAGATATATGGTGTCACAAGAGACATAAATAAAATGTAAAGGCCATATCAAATGAGCTAATAATTGTATATTGGATCAAATATTATTGTCTATGAAGCACAAAGAAGAGTTCTATATGTGTATTAGGGAAGTATTTCAGGACTATTATACAACATAATGTATATATTATATAATATATTATATACAGTATAATAAATACAATATAATTCAGCTATGAAATATAATTTCTAGACCACATGAGGAAAGTCCCCATTTGTTTCTTCCTATGTCTTCTTGCTGGCAATAAAGTCAATCATTTCACCTCTGAACCAAAGAGCTCTATTTAAACATAGATGATATTTAAAAAATAATCTATGTGGTAAGTTCATTTAACTTATTTTCAATTTCCTTTGCCTGTTTTTATTATTACTAAAAGGGCTACTACTTCAATATTCCTAAAGTTCAGATTTATCTTGTCTTCTTTATTTCTCAATAAAACAATGGAATAGTGGTGATGTCATTTGCTCTGAAAGGAGAGATGAAATGTGGGATTCATTTCCTGTTGAGTAACTCAGAAACAGACACACCCAACCATCAGTGAACTTGTCAAGGTGGAGATAGAGTATACATGGTTAATCAGAGCTGAGTAATGGAGAGAATAAGATGACACTGATGAAGAAAGGCAATGACTCCTGTTTACCATGCTGACCTATGAATGTGTAATCAGCCACTTGAAGTTATTTAAGCTAAGTACCCCTGGATTCTGGTCTGATTATTTATTTTATTTTATTTTGCGTCCGGTCGTGGGGCCTGAACTCTTGGCCTGGGCGCTGTCGCTCAACTCTTCAGCTCAAGGCTAGCGCTCTACCACTTGAGCCACAGTGCCAAAGCCGGCTTTTTTCTTTTTGCTTATGTGGTGCTGAGGAATCGAACCCAGGGCCTCAGGCATGCAAGGCAAGTGCTCTACCACTGAGCCACCTTCCCA
>NW_012267224.1:36251510-36269993 GCF_000151885.1 Dipodomys ordii | reverse complement strand
CCTCAACTCTGGGCCTGGGCGCTGTCCTTCCGCACTTCAGCTCAAGGCTAGCACTCTACCACGTGAGCCACAGCGCCACTTCCAGCTTTTTCTTTTTGCTTATGTGGTGCTGAGGAATCGAACCCAGGGCCTCAGGCATGCAAGGCAAGTGCTCTACCACTGAGCCACCTTCCCAGCCCCTCTGATTATTTTTTAAACAACTTTTATGTACTTATTTTGTGTAAGAATTCAACATAAGGTGACAACTTCTCATATAAGAAATCATTCCTTAAATCTTTTCAGATCACAAATAAATAGTATATCTAGGCTTTCAGTGGAGTTTTGTGGTAGAGTGCTTACTTAGCAAATGCTAGGACCTGGGTTTGACCCCTATCATTACTAAAACCAAATAAATATGGCATGTCCATTCTAGCAGCCCATTTGTAGCTCTAGTTTTGGTAATTAATACTTCATATATCCTGCATGTATACATACATGCATTATCACATTTATGAATTTCATTATAACTTAATGGGGCCCAGTCTTTTTTTCCGGTGCTGGTCCTGAGGCTTGAATTCAGAGCATGGTGCTGTTTCTGAGTTCTTTGCCTCAAAGCTAGCATTCTACCGCTTGGTAGTTAATTGGAGATAAGAGTATCACAGAATTTCCTGCCTTGGCTGGCTTTGAACAACCATCCTCATATCTCAACCTCCTGAGTAACTAGGATTACAGGTGTGAGCCATTGGTGCCCTGTTTGCAATCATTTACAATTTTCTAGAACTTATTTAAATAATTATTGCTAGGGACTACAATTCAGTGAATTTAGCACCATCTAACTTCACTGAATTTGAAAGTTTGTAATACTGAACAGCACATTACATGCTATAATATAGTAAATCATTAATATTTATTTATTTATTTTTGTTGGTTGTTGGGCTTGAACTCTGGGCCTGGGCACTGTCCCTCAGCTCTTCAGCTCAAGGCTAGCACTCTACCACTTGAGCTACAGCGCCATTTCCAGTTTTCTCGTGGTTTATTGGAGATAAGAGTTTCATGGACTTTCTTGCCTGGGCTGGCTTTGAACCACCATCCTAAGATCTGAGCCTCCTGAGTAGTTAGGATTACAGGTGTGAGCTACCTGCACCCGGTAATAAATCATTAATTTTTAAAAGATATACTATTTTACTTTTCAAAATGAAATTATATAACTTTAGGTAGATAAATTTTAAAAAGAAAGCAAATTTTACTTTGTAATTTTGGATTTTGAGAAGTAAATGCACTGTAGACAATTTAGATGATACTTATTTTCTCCTGATTAGCCTTATATATATTTTAAAAGCCTTATATATATTTAGGCATTTCTAAATTAAAAATACTTTAAGGTCAGAAGACTCTGAGTCTAGAAGTTAGACATGTGGTATTAAGATATGGTTGTTAACTTCTCAGCCTGTAAACTAGAATTTGACTAGGTTCACATTCCAGCTTATCAACCTATCAATGTATGACCTAGGTTAAGTTACATAATTCTTTGTATCTTACTTCATTTGCCTGCAAAATAGTGATAAGAAAAATAATGCCTAGCTGGGCACCTGTGGTTCATGCTGGTAATCCTAGCTACTCAGGAGGCTGAGATCTGAGGATAGCCGTTCAAAGCCAGCCTGGTCAGGAAAGTCCGTGAGATTCTTATCTCCAATTAACCATCAGAAAACTGGAAGTGGCACTGTGGTTCAAGTGGTACAGCACTCACCTTGAGCTGAAGAGCTCAGGGACAGCGCCCAGGCCCTGGAGTTCAAGCCCCATGACCGACAAAATAACAATAACAATAATAATGCCTACTTTATAAGATTGTTGTAGAGATTAAATAAACAAATATATATGAAGTACTTAGAAGAGAAATAGTGGCAAAAAATAAACACTGCCTAAGTACTACCTGCTTCCAATTTTACTTGACTCTGGCCTTGGCTATGCAATTATACCAGAGGTCCTACATTACCACTTACATAGACTATGTACAAAAAATGCTTAATAAATAATTGGTTTTTGTGATCTCATTCTTCAATGACATTTTTAGTGCTTTTCTGCAAGATGTAATCTAGATGCTGTGGCCAGAACCAAGAAAGACAAAAAAATATAGGTTTCAGTTTTCAATTTAAAGAGACATTTATTCCAACAAATAAAATGATGATAAAAAGGAAATAAGCCTAGCCAAGTACCCTGTGGCTCATACTTGTAATCCTAGCTACTCAGGAAGCTGGGATCTGAGGACTGTGATTAAAACCCAGTGCAGTCAGGAAATACTGTGAAAATCTTATCTCCAATTAATCACCAAAAAGCTAAAAGTGGAGCTGTGTGTCAGGTAGTAGAGCACCAACCTACGAACCTTGAGTACAAAAGCTCAGGGACAGTACCCAGACTCTGAGTTCAAGCTCAAGGATTGGTATACACACACACACACACACACACACACACACACACACACACACACACACACAGAAACAAGCCTATAGATCTAGATACTTGTAAGTATTAATAAATATCTCGAAGACAGCAGCATAAACAGTAGGGCAATCAGTGATGCTGATATTTCCCTAGTTAGGAAATGATTATGTCCCTCTAAACTCATTGCATATTGGAAATATACAATAATATGCATGTAATGTGCATCAAATACATCTAATCTATCAGCCATCACAGCTTAGCACTGCAATGAAATGTGGCATACTTGTTGTTTATCTTCATGATAACCTGGTTGACTGGGAGTAGTGGTTCACTGCCATTGCCTAGTATATCAAGAAAGTATCATGCTACAGGTTAATAGATTAGAAAGAAAAAAGGAATTCACAATTCAAATTATATAGTTTCTATTTAGTACATGTCGCGACCGCCTCGATCCGCAAGGATGACGCGACAATAGGTTCTTCTTTCAGACAGTTTATTCAGGACCTTGTTTACAGCTTCTTTTCTCCTACTTCTCTCCTGCCCGCTTCTTCCTGCTTCTTCTGCTTCTCCTTGTTTCTCCTTCCCATCCGCCGCCCCCCCACCCCCATGCGGCCCTGCCATTTTAGCTACAATGTTGCTTTTGCTACAATGTTGCTTTTGCAGCCGTCTTTGGTCGGGGCTCCCGCAGCTCTCCACAAGTACAGGTTTCTTTCATGACATCATAAAGTGGAAAAATCATTAAAGTCAAACCATCATGAATGATGGACAGGAAGTTTTTGATAAAGTGGTCAGGACTTTTTTGAGGAGCTGCTGTTTGATCTTATACCTGAATAAAGTGAATGAATGAATACTGGGAAAACTAGTAGAAGAATAATTTAGGAAGTAGAAACAGAAATAAAGACCACGAGGTTTAACTAAATTGGGGACACAAGAACAAACAGCAGGACCACAGATGGTGGAGGGTAAATTGATATCTCGCATTTGGAAATGAGATAGTAAGAATTACCTTCAACAAAAATAATAGAATATCATGTCAAAGTAATTAAGAAGTATAAAAATCATACACCAATCAAGGTACATATCTAAGTGTACTTATAAATAAGATACAGAGTTGAGGATGATGTTTTGGTGATACCACAACTTGAATTTAGGGCCTCATGCTCATTGGATTTGCTTGTCCATGGCTGGTGCTCTACCATTTGAGCCATGACTTCAGTCTGATTTATCTTTTGATTGCCTACAATGGAAAAGGAGTGTTAGCTAACCTTTTTTTGTGTGTGAGAAACTCAAAAAAATGCTAGAATTTGAAACCAGACATTTCTCTAGCTATAAGATGAGGTAACTTTATGGCACCTAGGGAGCAGTTCCCACTATGTGTAAAGAGAAACCTAGGAAGAAGAGCAGTGTAAATCAGCGGGGATCCTGGATAGAAAAGCATTCATAGCGCAAGGTGACATTTTTCAAAAGGAAAAGAGAATTCTTCTTTTTAATTTCTAAAGGTAAAAGATGAGACCTTATTAGGAGTTATGCATAAAGACTATATGTGTGTGTGAGAAGAAAGACAATCTGTGTGTGTATAAGAAAAGAGTCTGGCAACACATTCCTCACCTGGCTTGTTGATCTGATGTGCTGACCATCCTGGACCAACAGAACAGTATTGCGAGTGATGTTTGAAGGGGGTTTGGCCTATAGTTTGGGAGCCTCTTGTGAGTCAGACTCTTGCTGGCTTCTAGCCTTGTAGAAGTACTACATGGGGGCAGAGTAGGAAAGGATTGTAGTTCAAGGTTTGTTCCTGGAAAAGAATGTATTCTTTTCATTGCAGCTTCCTGTTGCTTGGTGGCTCTTGGAAGGCTCTGAAGATGACCTCAGTGGTTATTGTGTGGTAGATAAAGCATCAGGGTCAAAAGGGAAGGAACAGAATAGCTGGGACGTGAGGGAACACCCAAGCTGCACAAGAAATTAAGATCATGGATATGTCAGGTCCCAAAGTGGATAGGGTTGCTTCGTCTTTTCATTTCAATGAGTAAGATCTCAAGAGGAAAGATGAATATCATTCACAGAAAACAGAACATATGATCAGCAAGAATTTTCATTATCATTCTGTTTACAGTGGATAGAAGTAGGTTGAACCAGTGAAAGACCTAGGTTAAACTCATGCACCTGGCTGCCTTCCTCTCCCATTTCTGATCCCAAAACAAGAGGATGTAAACAGTGGGGAGGGAAGATGGATATCTCAGATGAAATGCTCCTCACAATTCCTCTATTCCAAGCAGCCAGTGTTATGGTTCATGTTGAGGGGAAAGGAAGGTGATCACTGAAGCTTTAAATTGGACAAATGAAATACAAACCAAAATGAATGGAAAATCATGGCATGTGCTAAATTTCATTAAGCAACACAAGAATGAAACTTAAATCATAGAAGCTGTGATTGGAAGAAAAAAACTAAAAAACAAACGAACAAACCTGGAACTATGCTCTGGTTTATGCTCAGGTTCTGATATTATTATTAGCAGGTTTTGATATTATTCACAAACAACCAAACAATGAAACAAGCTATAACAAATATACTAGGAGTCAAAGGTCATTAATATAAAATTATAGGTTTATGCTATTTATTTAAATGTAAAATTTCGTCTATATACTCTATTTTGACAAAGAATAGTTTCTTTCAGCTTTAGTTTAATAAAATAAATTAATCTCTTAGTAGTGGGTAATATGAACTGGAAAAAGCTCAGAAACTTTTCAAAATAGGGAAACTCACGTTTTCTCAATTTTAGTCCTGAAAATATTTTAAAATACTTTAAAAGTTCATTGAAGGGATTGGGAACATTGCTTAGTGGCAGAGTGCTTGCCTACCATGCATGAAGCCCTGGGTTCAATTCCTCAGTGCCACATACACACAAAAAAAGTGGCTCAAGTGGTAGAGCACTAACCTTGAGCAAAAGAAGCTCAGACACAGTGCTCAGGCCCTGGGTTCAAGCCCCAGGATTGGCAAAAAAAAAAAAAGTTCACTGAAGGAACATTTTACCAGTATTTGAGGAATTTTGGAGCAGGCTAGATGAATAGGAGTCCATACCCAGGATCATATAAATATATCTCATTAAAGATTGGTCACCAATTTCAAATTAAAATTCAAAGTTATATTCTCAGGAATATTTGAATTAAAATAAGAAATAATTATGTTAAATTCTCTGCTTTTTTGCAGAAATATTGCTTATAGTATTCAGCGTAGTTTTTTTTAATGTAAACATATATGAGAATTTTTTTCATCAAGTTAGTGGTAGAACAAACTTTTCTTGTTATATTTTTTTTCTTTTCAGTACTTAGAGTTATATAAGTAAGTATCCTGTTATTCTTGCTGCCAGTTAAGTTCAAAGCCAGATTTGATATTCTTTCAAAAGAAATTTCTTTGGCAATATCTACAGCATATTTGCTTTCTGATCATTTCTTGAATTTGATCGCTGCTTTACCAATTTATCATATAATTTGTAAGGAGGTGCAGTATAGATAAATAAATTTGGATCGTGTCTAAGGAAGAGCTTGTTCAAAAGACTGGAAGTTGATTGTCAACATGAAATTGTTTTTTCTTAGAAGTGTTTTTGGAAGACTAATTGCAAAAAATTGTTTGAAAACAAAAAGGGGTCCAAAGTGTTGTCTTAATTCACTTACTGGTTTAACAAAATAAACCAATCTGGTTAGCTCAATAAAATTAAAATTAAATTGTAAGCTGGACACTAGTGACTTGTACCTGTCATCACAACGACTCAGGAAGCTAAGATCTGAGGATCCTGATTTGAAGCCAGTCAGGACAGGAAAGTCTGTGAGACTCTTATCTCTAACCACCAGAAAACTGGAAGTAGAGTTGTGGCTAAAGTGGTAGAGCTCGAGCCTTGAGTAAAAGGGCTCAGGGACAACATCCAGGCTCTGAGTTCAATCCCACGATGCACAAAAACAAAAACAATTAAATTGTAATGGTACTATTATGGCCACTTAATTTCTGATTTTTATTCTCTATATTAGTTTTTTTCATTGTAAAATTCAACAGAACTTCACATCAGCATTCAGAAAAGCAGCATCATAAAGACATTTATTATAGTTGCAGAACATACTATAGAAAAATAGAGAGAACAGATTATACTTTGGGTAACAACATAAAACAAAGTAAAGGTGTGTCAATGACAGGGCACTGACAGTTTTTTTCTCGTGGAGCAATTGTACCTGATCTCTTTATGATAAGATAGGATCAAGAGATAATTAATTGTCATGATGCTCAAATACAGATGCCTAGGTAATTTCAAAATTCTAAGTGATAGGAGTAGATGGGTCCACAAGACAACAGTTGTATTTTCCCAGACAATTAGGCCTTCACAAGTTTTACAAAATGTTAGACATATTGCAATCTGTAATGTATATCCCAATAAATTGACCAATAAACTCATTGTTTTCATGTTAAAGAGATGTAACCGGGAATAATTTGAAGGCATTTCATATATTAGACATGTTATTATAGACACTCCTGTACTACCAAACATAAAGAACTTGGTACAAGCTGGGGGATGTTTAAGCAATGATTAACATAGTCCTTGACTAGTCATCCTGGCATTGTACATCTGTAGCTTATGGTCATCTGATGTTCATTGTTGTAAAATTGATAAGGACAGAAAGAACTATGTGATAATTGGTTGGCCAATAAAAAACACCTGTGTTCAAGTTCCTATTTGTTATGCAATGTAACATCTCTACCATGGATTCTAAAGAGACTCAAATTCACAGATATAATCTTGATTCTGCTTTGGCTGTTGCTCAGAATACATCACAATGGATTCATGCCCCAAGAGAAGGCTAACACTTCAAAACCATTTATTTCTCACAGTGGTGGTTTGGGAGAAAAAAAACTGCAAGGGAAATATTTGATAGGATAGCAAACTTTAGCTGTAAGATCTTTTAATATTTTTCTTTGACATCAATTGGTTTTAAAACAATTCACATTGCTGTTGTATCCTCTAAGAATAAGTATTTTATCTGGGCACCTAGCTACTCAAGATGCTAGAGATGTGAGGACTGAGGTTTGAAGTCAGCCTGGGCAGGAAATTATGTGATACTCTAACTAACCATCCAAAAGCCAGAAGTGCAGGTGTGGCTCCAAGTAAGAGCCAGCCTTGAGCAAAAAGCTAAGAGCTAGCACCCTGATCCTGAGTTCAAGCTCCAATACCACCACATGCACACCAAAAAAAAAAAAATCAAATGTTTCAATATATGAAACATGATATTTCATTTCTCCTTTTCTTGTCATTTTTCAAATGCACTTAAGTATAATCAATGTCATGAAATTTGATAATAAAATCTGTAATGATTTTTGGCCTGAATGAAGTCCATTTTAATATGAAGGACAGACATAAAACATCTTATGATTATTTTTTGTGTGGTGATGTAGATTGAACCCAGAGCTTCTGTGTGTTAATCAAGCCTTCTGCCACTGAGCCACACCCCACATGAAAAATCATGTCAGCAAGGCTCATCATGGGTGCATCTGCGCCACGTTTGTCATTGGTAGGATGAAACACGCTTTCTTCAGCTTTCAATATCTTTAAGCTGATATCTGCTTCTCTATTTACATACCCATCATCTCTGATTTTCTAGAAGTTGCAGTTTATCCTCATAAGTTTTTTTTTGTTTCATTTTGTGGGTCATGGGGCTTGAACTCAGGGCTTAGGAGTTGTCCCTGACCTCTTTTGCTCAAGGCTAGTACTCTACCACTTAGAGCCACAGCACCACTTCTGGTGGTTAATTGGAGATAAGAGTCTCACATACTTTCCTTCACCCAGCTGGCTTTGAAGCATGATCCTCCTATCTCAGACTCTTGAGTAACTAGCTACCAGCCCCTGGCAGGTTTTATCCTTTCTTTTCTTTTTCCTCTTCTTTTTCCTTTTTGCCAGTCCTGGGGCTTGAACTGAGGGCCTGGGCATTGTCCCTGGGCTTCTTTTGCTCAAGGCTAGCACTCTACCACTTGAGCCACAGTGCCATTTCTGGCCTTTTCTGTTTATATGGTACTGAGGAATCAAACTCAGGGCTTTATGAATGTAAGGCAAGTACTCTACCACTAAGTTACCTTCCCAGCCCATGATTTTTATTCATTTATTTTTTTGGCCAGTCCTAGGACTTGAACTCAGGGCCTGGGCACTGTCCCTGAGCTTCTTTTGCTCAAGGTCAATACTCTACCACTTGAACCACAGTGCTACTTCTGGCTTTTACTGTATATGTGGTACTGAGGAATCCAACTCAGGGCTTTGTGCTTACTAGGCAAGCACTCTACCACTAAGCCACATTCCCAGCCTACATGTTTTTTTTTTTTTTTTGTTTCAAAGTCAAGAAAGTCCTCTCATTTTCTGCATCTACATTGTTAAGTATACACACAAGTACCTATGTATACAAAACTTAAGGGACATACAAAGAACTTGTTTGAATTTGGAATCTGGATTTTATGGAAGAAAAAATGCATATGATTTTATTAAAATGAATTTGGCAGGTTTTCAAAATCACAACACAGACATGAGCTGGTGGCTCATGTCTGTTAATACTAACTATTCAGGATGATGAGGTACCGAGACTGAGTTCAAACACAGCATAGGCATTAAGAAAAACCCCAAACACAACTTATTTTCCTCCTAAAGCCCAGCATAACCAATGTTTCTAAGGAACATGAATATAAAATAAAATCTATTTCTGATGACAGTGTCTAGAGTCCATCAGAGTGATCCGGTATTTGACATACCACTGTAAGCTTTCCTTCTATAAATATAGCCTCTAACAAAAGTAGGCTGTCTCGAACCTTGGGCAATAGAATTCTATATCTTTATACCAAGAAGTTTGGGAAAGCATCAAAATCTTCATGAGATAAGCATGCCCAAGCTGACTTGAAGGCATTTGTGCTGTGACAACTAACATTCTTAGGAGATTGTTTAAAAGGAAAAAATCATGTCATCTGTTTCTGTGGTGGTCCCCGGTGGGCTGAGTGTGTCTGTGATAGGACCAAGCATGCTTCCTTATTGAGGACAGAAAGCTGTCATGAAAGTATGGAAGTCACAGCACAAAGCAGAAAGTTCAGTACAAATAGAAGCTTTTTATTATTGTTTGCTGAGCAGACTTGAGATCTGGAAGCAATATCCAGCAAAGAATGAAAGCACTTTTGAGAAATAAGAACTTTTTGTGCATCAAACATAAATAAGATAAAGTATTATTAAGTCATTAGATTTTCATTTGCAGGGATTTCTTTCTTTTTATTTACTTTTTTTGGGGGGGGGTCTGTCTTGGGGCTTGAACTCAGGATCTGGGCACTGTCTCTAAACTTTTTTGCCCAACTAGCATTCTACCACTTTGAGTCATAGTGCAACTTCCAGTTTTCTGATGGTTAATTGGAGGTATAAGAGTCTCATGAACTTTTCTGTTTGGGCTGGCTTCAAACTGTGGTCCTCAGATCTCAGCCTCCTGAGTGGTTAGGACTATAGGTATGAACCATGGGAACCCAGCTCAGAGATTTCATTTTAAAGACTGAAAAAAAAAGGCCTGGTGTTGGTGGCTTACTTCTATAATCCTAGCTACTTAGGAGGCTGAGATCTGAGGATTGTGGTACAAAGTCAGCTGGGGCAAGAAAGTTTGTGAGACTCTTATCTCCAAAAAACTACTCAGAAAAAGCTGGAAGTAGCATTGTGGCTCAAGATGTAAAGCACTAGCCTTGAGCAAAAGAAGTTCAGGGACAGTGCCCAGGACCACCCCCCCCCCAAAAAAAAGGTTAATCGCATTACTTTTTGGTGTTACTGAATTTGAACTCAGGGTCTTGCTAGACAGGTGCTGGACCACTAGAATCATACCTTTAGCCCTTGCATTTTTTCCTAGGCCAGCCTTGGACTGTGATCTTACTACCTCCGCCTCCTGAGTAGTTATTATTATAGACATGTACTATGTTTATGCTGCTTCCTTATTTTTTGGCCATATATATATATATATATATATATATATATAATTTCTTTTTCTAAATTGTACTTCCCAAGTGAGTACACAGAAATCAAATACTGTATATTGAGTAACTACAAGTAAATATATAGCCTATTCACTAGTGCTAAGTGATAATATTAACCTGAATATAAAGAGAAATTCTGTCTAGTCCAGTTACAGTATGCCTTTATGTAGAGGCTCTCTGGGTTGTTGCTAGAATGATTTGAAGTCCTCCTCTTCCTCCTCTCCCTTCTCTTCCTCCTACTTTTCTTCCTTTTCCTCCTTCTTTTTGGCACTAGGGTATGAACTAGGCCTTGTTCTTGCTAGATAGTTGCTTTATCATTTGAGCCATTCCTCTAGCCCTGATTCCAATTCTTGGCAGCCTAATTCCATGTTTTGTTGTGAATCCCAAATGTTGCATTGGTTCAGGTGAGCCACTGGATAAGCGGATGTGAAACTAAGCACCAGAAACTGATTTTCTTTTTTTTTTTTTTTTTTTTTGGGTCCGGTCGTGGGGCCTGAACTCTGGGCCTGGGCGCTGTCCCTCAGCTCTTCAGCTCAAGGCTAGCACTCTACCCCTTGAGCCACGCGCCACTTCCGGCTTTTTTCTTTTTGCTTATGTGGTGCTGAGGAATCGAACCCAGGGCCTCAGGCATGCAAGGCAAGCGCTCTACCACTGAGCCACCTTCCCAGCCCAATAGTAAACATTTTCTACTTAAGGGCTTTGGAGTATAACTGAGAAAACATAGAAATGTATGGAGAACTGTACTGTGCTCCTTTCTCTTCAGCCAAATTTCTGACAACCTAATCCACATTCCATGTAAGTGAGAATTCCTATATTAAGTGGCCAAGCACCAGTGGCCTCGTGCCTGTAATACTAGCTTCTCCGGAGGCTGAAATCTGAAGATTGTGGTTCAAAGCCAGGGCAGGAATGTTCATGAGACTCACCTCCAATTAACCACCAAAATAATCTAGCAGTGGAACTGAGGCTTAAGTAGTAGAGTACTGGTCTTGAAAGAAAAGCTCAGGGACAGCACCCAAGCTTTGAGTTCAAGTTCCAGGACCAGCACACACATACACACACAAAAAGAATTTAAGAATAAGAAAAAAAATTGAGGCCAATTATAAACATTATTTTCATATGGTATAATTTTCCTCCAAATACTTCTTTTGTACTCTTTTTTGAGCGTGGAGAAACAATCCTAAATTGTACAAACATGCACACAGTCAATGGCCAAAGAAAACTTCCAGAGATAATGTAATAGGAAAAATATTTGGGAGGAGAATATATTTATTGAACATATTTATTAAATATATTTATTGGTGATGGAGAGTTTATACTATACTCACAGTGACCAATGATGACTAGAATTAAAGGTAGGTGATCAAATTTATAGAGACTAACATTATATATACATGGATAGTTAAAGGTGAAATTAATAATAGTCAAATGAAATAAAATAGACAACTTTAACTTTTACTTAGTTAAGAACTATTGCTCCAAGTGTGGCCTATGTGTCATTTCCATTAAAATCAAAGAATGCTTATAACAAATATCCAGCTCCATTCCAGAAATTCTAATGGACCTCTTGTTTAGACATAGAAATCATATTTTAAAAATTTACACAAAGTAGACTGGGAAGGTGGCTCAGTGGTAGAGTGCTGGCCTTGCATGCATGAGGCTCTGGGTTCGATTCCTCAGCACCACATAAGCAGAAAAAGCCAGAAAAGGCGCTGTGGCTCAAGTGCTAGCCTTGAGCTGAAGAGCTGAGGGACAAAGCCCAGGCCCAGAGTTCAAGCCCCACAACCGACAAAAAAAAAAAAAATTACTTTGTGTAATTTTTTTTTTTTTTTGATCAGTCTACCGCTTAGCCACAGCACCACGTCTGGTTTTCTGGTGGTTTATTGGAGATAAGAGTCTCACTGACTTTCCTTCCCTGGGCTGGCTTTGAATCGTGATCCTCAGATCTCAGCCTCCTGAGTAGCTAGGATTACAGGCATGAGCCACTGGGGCCCAGCTACATAAAGTGATTTTTTTAATATTTTCTCTAATGTTTGAGAAAAATTGATATGATTCATGAAGATATAGAAAAAGAAAGAAACTTGTAAGGATTAAAGAAATTAAATCACAAAATACTCTCCTTTCTTTCCTTCCTTCCTTCTTTCCTTCCTTCCTTCCTTCCTTCCTTCCTTCCTTCCTTCCTTCCTTTCTTCTTCCCTCTCTCTTTTTTTGTGCTGCTTGTGGGGTTTCTAGCACCCTATCACTTGTACCACAACTCCACTTCCAACTTTTTAGTGGTTAGAGTTAAGAGTCTTACAAACTTTTCTGCCTGGGCTGGCTTTGATCCTCGGATCTCAGTCTCCTAAATAGGATTACAGCAGGAGCCATTAGTGCGTGGCCTAATAGCTCAGTTTTAAAAGAGGTCGCCCTTTGTTTTATTTAAATTGGCATAATTATATCTTAATGGGAGGTGTCTTTCCCACGTTATCCTTCCCTCTAAGAAAGAAGAGTCCTCATGTATACAACACAGTGATGACTAAGTAGGCAATTTTAGAAGGTGTAGAAACTAAGGAAAGGATCCAGGCAGCATTTGGGTTTGTCAGACAAGGAGGCTGATCTTATTTGCATCTAAAGAATCTGTTAAATAAATTATATATTTATTGGCACTGGGTTTAAATGTAGGGGCTTTATACTTGGTAAGCAGACACTCTACCTTGGTTTTTTTTTTGCCTAGGCCAGCTTCAGTTGTGATCTTTTTACATGTGCTTCTTATATAGATGGATCACAGGCATTTTTCACATACTCAACTTTGAAATGAGATGGAAAGTCCCACTTTCTGTCTGGAATGGCCTCAGCCTGTGGTCCTCCTGATCTCTGTCTCATGAATATTTGGGATTAGAGGCATGCCTTTCTATGCCTCGCCAAAAGTCTAGATGTTTATAAAAAACAAAACAAAACAACAAAAAGACCTCAGCATAGAACCAACATGAAAATGTTACCTCCTGAAATAAATCATTAGTGGTACTGAAAGAAGACACATTGCTATGTGATTGTGCTACATTTTTTTATTTGTTTGTTTTGGTTTGGTTTTTGTTGGTCATTAAGCTTGAACTTAGGGCCTAGGAGCTTTTTCTGCTCAAGGCTAGGGGCTCTACCACTTTGAGCCACATCTCCACTTCCTGTTTTCTGGTTAATTGGAGAGAAGAGCCTCATGGACTTTCCTGCCCAGGCTTGCTTTGAACCACAATCTTCAGATCTCAGCCTCCTATCTAGCTAGGATTACAGGCATGAGCCACCAGTGCCTGGTGCTACAAATAGTTTTAACATGCACTCATTTCCTTTTCAATTAAGTTGAGTTCTGGGTGCTAAGATAACATTTAATGAGTTGTACTAAGTTAGTGTGGACTGAGTTGCATGTGAACTTAGATTGTGTTATTTTATTGAATTTTGGCAATGCTCTCAGAGGTGGTTCTTGTTATGCCTCCTACTAAAAGAAAGAATGACAGAGACCCTGATTATCCCAGTTTAGGAGCTGTTAGACTGGGACTGAGCTCTTTGTGGTTTTAAAGTATAACTTCTTTTTTCCACACAATATTGTCCACATGTGATGTTCTTGGAAAGTTTAACAGAGAAATGAAACACACACTTCTATGTATAAGGAGAAAATGTGTGTTTCCAGGCAAAGAAACAGGCAACGATTAAAATGAAATTGTGCACATACATGCTAGCTCTGCTTATTTTTGAGCAAAGGTCTCATTTTTCGCCTGAGTTAGTCCAGACCATGATTCTCGTATTTATGCTTCTAGTTGGAGTGATAGGTGTACCCCAATATTCCCATCTTTGTTGAGATGGGGTCCTAGGAACTTTTTGCCTGGCTAGCTTTGAAAGATGACCCTCCTGATTTCAACCTTCTGACCTTAGCAAGGATTAAAGGCATGGGCCATAAGGAAAGGCATAGGCTCATTTAGTTTTTTTTTTTTTTTTAACCATTTTAAAGTATGTAATGACTGCCTTAATTTCTTATTTTGTCTTTGTGTTTAAATAAGATAATCGAGTGATCTGACATCTCTCCTTCATCTCAATGGTAATCAACAACTGTATCATCACTTCTTTTTTAAAAGGATAATGACATGGCTGTTAAGAAAATTGAATTCAGGTTAAGTGTAACAGTTCTTGGAACTAATTTGCTGGTCAGTCGTAAGTATAACTGCCCATGGGTCATGGTTATTCTGTCATGGCCTCTTTTCTTCTAAAAGTATCATTGTATCAACATAAAGAGGGAACAAATAAAAAAATTCAGCACGTCACATGCTTCAAAATCAGCCCTGAGATCTGTAAGCATTCCTGATGGCTCTGCACGCTTGGGACTTGCATGGATTGAGCCTTGTGGAGCAGATCCTCAGAGATGATAGGTGGACAATGCTTGCCTCTGCCTGGTCCCAGCTTATTAGGGTAAGGGCTTACAGGAGCCACTTGAAGAAATTATTCAAACTGGGCCGGTGGCATGCTCCTATAGTCCTAACACATGGGAAGCTGAGAAGGCAGAACTGTTTGAATTCACAAGCTCAAAACCAGGTTGGGCAACAAAGTGAGACTCCTTAGTTAAGCAACAACAACAACAACAATCAGTGAAAGAAGTGGCATCGGTCAAGATGCACTGTACTCCTAAACTGACATGTTGCCTAGAAACCCCTTTGTACAACTACAAACACACACACACATACAAACAAATTAAAAACACAAAAACCACAGCCCCAAACTAAAAAGAAGTAGTTTTATACTCCTTTGGACCAGCTTTTGTTGAACATAATGGATGAAAATGGGAAGGAATTTTTTCAGATATTCAGGCATGATTTAACAGGCTTCAGTTCAATAGATTAGAGATGAGGAAGTGTTTAAAAGTCTGAGAAGGAAAAATGTACCGTAGAGATAAGTATGTAATGCCAGAACCTGCAAACCTATCCTTCTTCTGGGTATATAAGTGAATTGTGTGGGTGGCTGATTTCTCGGCCTTTTTAGAGTAGCAATTCTAAAATGGTAGAACTGGACTTAGTGGGACTGAGAATGTGGCTTAATGGTAGAATGCTTGTCTAGCATACATCAAGTCCTGGGTTTGATTCCTCAGTACCATGTAAACAGAAAAAGCCAGAAGTGGCACTGTGGCTGAAGCAGTAGAGTGCTAGCCTTGAGGAAAAGCAGCTTAGGGACAGTGCCCAGACCTTGAGTTCAAGTCCTAGGATTGGCAAAAACAAAACAAAAACTAGACTTGGGGAAATCAAAATTATTGTACAGGCTTTATGAAGTTCTGCCTTGTGACCTTTCATCTGAATATGTCTGATGATCTCTTTTGCTCTCTTTCTCTTTTGAAACTGCAAAAGCAAACAGAAGGATTCAGCACTCTGTTTAAAGTTGAACCGTGAGTCAGTGCAGAATGAAATAATAATTGCTACCATTTATTTCATTTATTATGTGCCGACTAGCATCCTAAAATAGTATGTATGTTTAATCTTGATAACGACTGATGGTTATGATACCTGCTCCTCAGATGAGGAAACTGAGGTTCAGACAGGTACCATTTTGCCCAGTAAAACAAAACTGGGAATTAACCCAGGTCTATCCGACTCCAAAGCCTATGTTGGTAATTACAGTGCTGTACTATCCTTTCAGTGTCTGTTTCCATAAGGGATTCTTCAGCTAGTTTGGCTTAACTATTTTATTGTATTAAATTTTGTTTTATTTTCAAGGAATAGCATTATTATTCAATAAAAATTCTTGGAAATGGACCTCTGAGCCTGACAGAAAGGAAGCAATGCTATCTCCATTTGTCTCCTCCAAAGTAAGGGAACAGAACACTGCAAGATTAGGCAATTTACATTAGGCCACAAGAATGGGTGAGTCAGTCAATGCTAGAGATAGAATCTGCCCTCCCACACCTGTGACTGAGTTCATTGTAGTTAAGGAGAAGAGTGAAATGGATAAAGATGAATGCATGACCCAAGAAGTATTGCCATTATTATTTCCAATGCCATTTGAACTTGCATAAAATATACAGCCCTTTTAAGCTTACAACATCTACACTTGTTTTTCATATGCAATAAGTCGTTAAGAAATATGTATAGTTTATAGAAAAGCTAAATTAGTAATAGATGAAATACATGCATTATTTAATATAGAATTTTTGTGGTGAGGACACTTAAAAATCTACTCTGAGCATTTTCCAAGAATTCAGTATGCTGTTGTTAATTGTAGTTACCACATTGTACAATAGATTTCTTGAACTTATTTCTCCTAGTTTACTGATATTTTGTATTTAAAATTAATTATCCAACACTGAAAACTTACAGGTCACTACAAAAAAGGTACACTGAGGAGGAATAAAAATATTATTCTCTGATGGATGACTAATACAATATCCAATGTATGTTTTGTCCTGTGCTTATCAGCAACACTGTAAGAGCACTACTATGACAGTACTTGTGGGAAATCATAGATTAGGAAGACTGAGTCTTCCAAATTGTTGAGTGATTGGAAGAGCCAAACGTTGAACACCCACCCACCTTCAGCTGTTCTTTACATTTGAATTTTAATGTTTTGTTTGTCCTCTCTCACCTGTCTCCCATGTCATAATTGTGAGAATCATAAGTGCTTCTTTGGTTAAACATTTTCCAGTGTCTTCCATTTTCTAAATTACCTCACATAGGCTTTCATCATATACAGAAATTTCTAGCTTATTTTAGAGACTGTAGGTTATCACTCAAAGTCCTTGCTAGGAAAACAGAAGCCTGGAAGATACCACAGAGACTTAGAAGGTGTCTAACTGTCCCTTCCCAATTTTAAAGGCTAATAGGTCCTAGGGATTTAAAAACTAGCTTAGGATTCAAGTGTTAAAAAAGTATGATTTTCTAGTAGTTTTAAGACTTGGATTATTTCAAATATCTTGTAATGCCTTAGATAAATAAAGCCAATGTACCTGACATTGTGGTCAACAGAAAATGGATGCATTTGCGAAAGTTTTTAAAGGCTAATTATTGAGTAAATGTTGAAGCTAACTATGACGATGTTAAGCATTTCTGATTATTTGAAGCATGGGACAGTAGCTCTGTTGGATTTAAAAAAAATCTAGACCAATTTATATCTCTACTGATCATTTTACCGGTGTATATTAAAAAACATGGAGAAAGGAGATTCACCATAATACCTTTTTTGCCTGATTTTTTTTGGTAAATGAGGAAAATAGGAGAACACTGTGCCATAGAAATTGCAGGCCAAAGAATGCTGGGAGTGCTGGGATATGTAATATTGAATGTGAGCTCAGATTTTTAATCTGTTCCAACTAAAATTTAGAGTCCAATCAAGGGTCTTTCCATTTTGGAGCTATGTCCACTCTCACAAGGGACCTCTAGAAAAAGTCTTGAGCAAGGATTAGGAGGAAAATAGCTAATTATTAATAGTTTCTGCAAGTCTGAAGTTCTATGTTAGCAACTACATGAAACAACAATACTCACTAGACACTATGTTGGAAATGACCCTTACAACTTTGGAGGGGAGGGAGTGGAGGGGAGAGGGAAATTGGGAGAAAATAAGGGGGTTAACACTGTTCAAAAAGAAATGTGCTGGAAGTGGCACTGTGGCTCAAGCAGTAGAGCGCTTGCCTTGAGATAAAGAGGCCAGGGACAGTACCCAAGCCCAGAGTTCAAGCCCCATGACAGACCAAAAAAAAAAAGAAAGAAGAAAAGAAAAAAATAAATGTGCTCATTATCTTACTGATGTAGCTATAATCCTTCTATACATCACCTTTAAGAATAAAAAAAAATAAGAAAGAAGTACACTAGCCAGAGACAGTGGCTTACTCTTATAACCCTAGCTATTTAGATTATGAGGAGTGGGGTTTGAGATTGGTATAGGCAAAAAAGTGACACTCCTATTTCAGCTGATAAACTGGACATAGTAGTGCACACCTGTAATCCCAGTCACTTTGGGGCCATAAATAGAAGGATTGCAATCCAGGCTGGGATCAGCAAAAAGACCTAAGACTCTATTGGAAAAAAACTCTCTCTTGTTTATCCCTCCCT